>NC_062215.1:4730729-5040875 GCF_902686445.1 Sciurus carolinensis | reverse complement strand
CCCGCAGGCGCCAGCGCAGCCCCTGGCCGGGGCGAGGGGCGACCTCGGCCTCCTCGACGCCCTCCCGCGCGGAAGGCGGTTTGGGAGCCACCTCGGCCACCGGGTCGCGGCCCCGCGCAGCGCCCCCGACGCGCTGCCCTCCCCGCTCCCGCTCCCCCGGCCCTCACCGGACTTGGGCGGGTAGCGGTACACAGAATTGGACGGGATGTCCACCTCCTCCACGCCCGCGTGCTGCCGGCTGGTCAGGGCCCCCATGGCCGCTGCGGAGCCCCGCCGGCCCTGGCGCCCCGCCGCCCTCCGCGCCTCACCGCGGCCGCCCGCCCCGCGCCCGCTGCGGGGGTCGGCTGCCCGCCGCGTCCGGCTGGGCTGCGGCGCTGCGGCTCTGGCAACGGGGGACCCCCGGCGCGCCGCGCACCATCCTCCGCCCGGCACCGCGGCGGCACCTCTGCCGAGGGGGCTCGGGGCTGGGCCGGGGGCGCCGCCGCCGCAGGCCGCGTGATGTCAGCGGCGGCTCGCGCGGGGACCGCGGCGGCCCAGCCAATGGCGCGGCGGGGCGGGAGCGCCCGCGCTGGGCCAACCAATGGGCGGCGAGCTGCGGCGGGGCCGGCAGCGCGTGCTTCGCGCGGGGCCTTGACCAGAGCGGCGCGCGGGGCCGCGGCCGGGGCGGGGCGGGGAGGCGTCCGGCCTGCCTGTTCGTCCAGGTTGGGTGACCGCGCGGGGAGGCGCCTCCTCCCGCCGCCCGGCGCTCGCGCGCCTGCCTTTGTCCCGCATCCCAAAGCCTGCGGCCCCCGCCTCGCCCCGCCGCTCCGCGGCCCCCGGCTGCCTGTCCTGTCCCACCCTCGGCATCTGCCAACGTCTGCTGTCAGACACCCCGCACAGGGGCGCGCGGTTCGGACGGGTTCCCGAGGCGTTAACATCTGTCCTGACCCCTGCACCTGAACCCCAGGTGCTCTGCCGAGCGCTCGTCCCGGGCCCGGTAAGACTAGCCGATGCTGGTGACTGTCTAGGAAGATGTGGCCAACCCTCTCCCAGTCGGAACTTTGTACATGCTGTTTATGGTTCCCTTGGAAAACTCAGCCCCAAAGTTAGGATCAACTCAGGATAAGATAAAGGCATTCACCCGCTGCCAGTAACTTGGAAACTGGACCCTGGAAACTTTGGCAAAGCTTTGCATGTGACATTGCGATTGAAGAAAGTCATCATAGAGGAAAAGGACCAGGCAGGACTGACTTGGGGGCTCCCTTGATAAACACAAAGAAAAAACAGTGGGAAGCTTGGGCAGGCAGAAGACGTCATTCCAAAGCTTAATTACAGCCACTTGTGTTTTCAACGTTTTATTTATTTGTGAGTCTGGTGGGTTGGCTCCCCCGCCCCCCAGAGGCGTACTAATCAGCAAAAATTACAGTTGCTAGAACATGACCAACGACTTTCAACAATATTGAGAATACAGTTTGGAGTAACTAGTTTCTTTGATTAGGTGTGTAAAGCTATTTTTAGAGTCCAGCTCTTTCCTGATTATATTTTACATTTTCCATCACCCTCTTTTCAGTGCCAGCCACCAGCTTGCTGCTAAAGTTACATACTCAAAATTGCCTTGGTTTTCTCCAGGGTCTTCAGGATGGCAGGAACACAGTTCCTGTCATTTACACTGACAGATGCTGAAGAGAGAGTAAGTTAGAGGCAAGTCCCCGCCCCCAACAACCTCTTATAGGCCCCAGGGATCCATGGCAAAGTTCCCACCTCCCCTGTGACAGCTGGCCCTAACCAGCTTCTAGAAGGTTTCTGAACATAGCTATGGGAGGGAACTTGGGTCCTCCTGCATACTCCTGTCTCCACACACAAGTTCTACCTTGTAATTGCTTAGTAAAGGCAAAATACAAGTCATGAAGAATCTAGAACCGCCTCAAAATAGGCCTTCACCATGTCACAGAGTAAAATGTTGCTTTATAATTTCGAGCTCTGTTCAGAAGCCTTTGTTCTTCCTGACCTCAGCATTTTGTAAAGGGGTCGTCCCTCCCTTTTGTGGGTTTATTTGTGTCTAAGTGTTTCCTTTTCTCAGCCAGGGTCAGGCAGGCAGCTAATTCCTGTTGCTTACAAGGTATCTACTCTACTCCCACCTCAGCCTGCTCAAGCCTGGGACTCGGGTTCCTCCCCTCTTTGATAACAATCCTAAACTCAGAATTTGGTTCCTCCTCCCATGAAGGAGTCATGAGTCCAGTGCTTGGAATAGTAAAAGAACACAGGCATGGGCCCTATAATATTAGTGGATGTTTATTGAATATTCTTTATATGCAAGGCCTTGTGTGTGTGTGTGTGTGTGTGTGTGTGTGTGTGTGTTTTATTTAGATGCAAAAGAGGTTTATTCAACTCTCAGTTTTGGAGGTTCAAAGTCCAAATAGTAGTTGGACACAGTGGTACATACCTGTAATCTCAGCAACTCAGGAGGCTGAGGCAGAAGGATCACAAGTTCAAAGCCAACCTCAGCCAGTTAGTGAGGTCCTAAGCAACTCAGCGAGACTCTGTCTCTAAATCAAATACAAATAAAAGGGGAGCTGGGGATGTGACTTAGTGGTTAAATGCCTCTGGGTTCAATCCTGGTACAAAATAAATAAATAAATAAATACCACCCTTATTTTACAGTTGAAGAAACCAAAGCAGAGAAAGAGCACTGACTTCGAATTGGACAAATCAAGAATCTAACTTTGGGTCAAACTCTTAGAATTTTTACCTGTTTTCTCAGCTAAAACTAGTTCAGCCACCAGTGGCTATTGCTGAGATGTAATAACTGAACCAAGATTCATTATAAAAAGAAATGATGACCAGAGACAGAAGGGAAAGGGGGTAGTTTAGAAAACTTCTAGATCAAAGAGATTTTCTGTGAAATAATTGGGTTAGAGTCTCACAGTCAACAGGGTAATCACATCATGTTACAGTTTGGAAAGAGAACCTCAGTCAGTGCCCAGGGCAAAGGTGAGATAAGAGCCAGACCTTCCAAGCAGCCACATCTTCAGGGGACGGGCCCTGCATTCCTCTCTGGTCTTTCCTAGGCTCTGCGCAGCTCCCTTGCCAGAGATCTGGGCCAGGGAGAGTGCCCGGGGGAGAAGTCAGCACAGAGGAGAGGAAAAATTCAGAAGACTGCTGTCCAGAGAGCCATAAAAAAGCTTTTAAGTGGAAAACATGGTCTAGGGAAGGTTGAACACTATGCATAGGGAGATTGCATGCGAATAGCAGGTCTCCTTAGTGTCAGTATCCTCCATGCTGTGGATGCAGCCCTTGGGAGAATTCCCACAGAAAACCCAGTATTTGAGGGTCTTGGGGTTTCCTTTAAGTATCTGTAGAAGGCAGGAGTAAAAGCCAAATATTTTATCAGGTTTGAGCCTTCTCAAACTTGGGTCTAGGGGAGAAAACAGAAGGCTGGAGGAAGCACAGGGACAAGTAATTTCTAGGTCAGCTAGCTCCTTTGAGCTTTTTTAACTCTGTTCAGTTTGGCTGTCCTGGTTTCAGCCCAGATGTGCATTTTCCACCCTTGGAACACACGCACTCATTTCTACAGATTCCTGTAACAGGAAGGGCTGAGAGCCTGCAGGTGAAGCTGACAGGCGCTGCCCTGGAGCACACCATTCCCCAGGCAGCAACACAAATAGGCCAGCTGCTGCCTCAGGTAACCCAGGGAGCGGAGACAGGCCCCTGCCTCGGGGAAAGAAAGGTTAGAGCCCTGGCTGTCCTGAATAAGTACAGATCTCTCCAAAAGGTAGGGCCAGTCAGCAACCCACAGGCCCTGAACCCTCTCCAGGTCCTTTGCCAGTGGCTATGGTGGATTAAAGTCAAAGCCACCAGCAGAGAATTTCATATGGTGCTCCAGTTTTGTGGGCTAGGTTAATGCATAGAGGAGTGAGATTCTAAACACCTCAGGACCCTACAAAGCTGCTTCTGGCAACCTAAGGTTCTCAGTTAAGGGAGATAACCTTGTCCATTAAGAAGTCAGCAACTGGGCTGAGGATGTAGCTCAGTTGGTAGAGTGCTTGCCTTGAAAGCACAAGGCCCTGCATTCAATCCCCAGCACCACAAAAAAAAGAAGTCAGCAACTGCAGGGCACGTTGACCCACACCTGTAATCCCAGCAGCTCGGGAGACTGAGGCAGGAGTATCTCCAGTTCAAAGCAACCTCAGCAGATTAGAGAGGTACTTAGCAACTCAGCAAGACCCTGTCTCTAAATAAAATATAAAAAAGGGCTGAGAATGTGACTCAGTGGTTCAGCACCCCTGGGTTCAATCCCTTGTACCAAAAAGGAGGAGGAGGAGAAGAAGCCAGCAGTTGCTAGGCATGGCAGCATACACCTGTAATCCCAGTAACTCAGGAGACTGAGGCGGTAGGATCACAAGTTTGAGGCCAGCCTGGGCAATTTAATGAGATCCTGGGGATGTAGCTCGGTGGTAGAGCACTTGCTAGCATGCCTGAGGCCCTGGGTTCAGAACCCAGCACTGGGGGGAAAAGGAAATTGGCAATTGGGTTTTCCTATTTTGCTTCTGGTCAAAGTGAATTCCTCTTTGTTTTCATCCTCAGGACTGTTCAAATGGTTGCAAATCTCAGTTGGGTTTGTAGCTTCTTGATTTACTTTTCAAGTTAAAAGGAAAATGAAAGACGATTTGTTTATGCCTCCCGGGGTGGCAGGAACCAGTGGGAAGTGCATGAAGTGCCTGGGTAGACCTCGCTGTGTGTCGTGTTTATCCCAGGAGCCTCAACTGCCTCTTCCTGGTTCTGCCCTGCTATCCAGGCATCTGGCGTTTGGAAAAATGAAGGGCCTGAGACATTGTCCCTGTTCAAGAACTAGTTTAAAGAAATCAGGAGGTTCATCCCGTTTTGCTTTACTGTAGTCACAGATGGTTCCTATAAAGTTCCAGACCCTGCGAGCTTGCTTCTGCACTGCATGTCCCCACTGCCTTCATTTCCCTCACTGTTGGCCCTGCCCTTCTTTCCCTTTGGAATTCACCCCACCTGGGGCTGCACTTTTTTTTTTCCCCCAGTACTGGGGGTTGAATCCAGGGGCACTCTGCAATTGAGCTACATCTCTAGCCCGCCCCGCCCTTTTGAGACAGGGTCTTGCTGAGGCTGGCCTGGAGTTTGCAATCATCCTGCTGCAGGCTCCCGAGTTGCTGGGATGACAGGCGTGTGCCACTGTGCCCACCAAGGGGCTGCACGTTCTGCGTGGTAATCAGTGTGAAAAGAATGTGCCACTAATGTTGCAGCCTGGTATCCTCTCTGCTGCTCTCTCACTTTTCTCAAGGCAGAGACCAGGCAGACACAAAGAAGCCCACCATCTGTCTCTTAATACCAAGGGAACTGGAATGTGACAGAGGCAGTGTGGTAACAGCCCAAACCTTTCTTTAGCAAAATAAATACTCAATTGCGGTTACTTAGAAGATCAAAGGAAGAAAGTGAGAGCACATTCTCTTCCTTCTCCCAGGGTTCCTCGGTTTCCCCCACCCACTCGTCTCTCTTTTTTCTTTTTTTCCAGTGCTGGGGATCTAAACCAGAGCCTTGCACATGCCAGGCAAGTGCTCTGCCTCTAGCCTACACCCCCACCCCTCTTAGGTTTTCTGGAAAATGTCCTAACCCAAAATGATGGCACAAACCTATACTCTTAGTTACTTGAGAAACAGACAGAAGGATCTCAGGTTTGAGACCATCCTGGGCAACTTAGGGACACCTTGCCTTCAAATTAAAATAAAATAAATGGGGATGAGCTGGGTGCAGTCCGGGCACACCTGTAATCCCAGCAGCTCAGGAGCCTGCGGCAGGAGAATTGCGAGTTCAAAGCCAGCCTCAGCAAAAGTGAACTACTAAGCAACTCAGCGAGACTCTGCCTCTAAATAAAATACAAAATAGGACTGGGGGTGTGGCTCAGTGGTCAAGTGCCCCTGAGCTCAATCCCCAGTTCCAAAAAACCAAAAACGAAAAACAAGGATGCAACTCAGCAGTAGGATGTGTGCCTAGCATGTGCAAGGCCCGGGTTCCAACCCCAGTGCTGCAAAAGAGAAGAAAAGAAGATGTGTTTCCTGGCTGATTCATCATGTTTGGAAGCAACCTTAGAGATGGAGTTCCCTCACCTGACAGATTTGCTCAAGACCAAACCAGTGATAGTGACAGCTCAGAATACAGGGATCCCTGGTTCCCTGTGCTTGGCTGTGGGAAGCTGGTGCTGTTAGCTTGGCTTTTTTTTTTTCTTCTTCCTTTCCTTTCCTTTTCCTTCCCTGGTTCCTTTCTCTTTTTTTGTTTTTCAAGTTGAGCTGTCTCCTAGAGCTGGTCTTAGAGGACAACCCAAATCACAGAAGAAGCTCAGAGTCCCAGCACAAGCACACACTCATGTTCTGCTGTTGTAAGAACAGTGCCAGCAAGCAATAAACTCTACCTGCATGAACGTTATACATAACCATGTTCAGGTTGGCTAAGAAAATCCCGGAGCTGCCTTCAGCTGGACACTCCTCTGCCCACCCTCTCTCTGAAAATGGAGCTGAGGTCAGGGCTGCAGAACATGAACCCATTAACCCGTCAACCCTCAACCTCAACCAGTCACCTAACTCCTCCCAGGCACAGGAACCAAAGGGCAGATTGGAAACGAGAGTAGCCACTGAGGGTTAGGAGATCAGCCTCTCAGCAAGGGGGTGATGAGCATTACATTCACAGCTAATAGTGTGTCCCAGCTAAAGTCCGCCACAGACCAGCAATTCATTTACAATGACACATTTATTCCTGAGCTAACTGCTTATTTATTTAAGCGATAACTATGGTCCTATTAGGGCACTTCAAAGCCTGCGTTGAGCCTGACAAAGCAGTAAACAGAGATACCATTCACTGTTGTGATTCTCCCAGTAAACTTTGGAAGCCTTAGATCTTTCCTATGCACCATGAGGTTTATGTTTGTTATATTGCTTAGTTGTATACTATCATCTTTTCTATTCTGAGATGAAATCTGCATATGAAAAGAGGTTTGGCAGTTTCATTATTGTCCTCTCTGGTCTTCTTAGCCCACAATCTTCCCTCCTTTCATCTATTTAAAAAATTGCTTTCAGGCTAACTTTACTTATATGCAGCTGTCATCCTGTCTCTCCCTTGCCCTCCTATCTTTAGTGGCTCCCTGTTACTTTATAGGACACAGACAGTTCATCCCTGAGCCTCTTCCACCCTCTCCACCCTCCATTCAAATGCAGCTTATCATTCCTGCTCATGTTTTGGTTCATGAAAAAACCTTCCATGAGCTGGGCAAGGTGGCACACACCTGTAGTCCTAACTACTTGGGAGGCTGAGGCAGGAGGATCATGTTAAGGCCAGGTTGGGCCACTTAGTGAGACTGTCTAAAGATAAAAAAAAAAAAAAAGGACTCAGGGTGTAGCTGTATGGTAGAGCACTTGCCTGGCATGCACAAATCTCTGGGTTCAATCTCCAGTACCACAAAACAAACCCCAGCACAACACCTTCCATGTGTGCTCTTCCCACTCCTGTCTGTCCAGGTGAATTGCACTCAGCTGAAATTCTACCTCCTCCGTGAAGCCATCTCTGAGAACTGCAGCCCACGGGGGGGCGGGGGGCTCATCTTTCTCAGAAGTCTTGTTGCATGAATTATTTTCTGTATAATTCATTCGGTACTTCCATGCAAGCCTTCTCCAGCCTCGAAAGGCACAACACAGGGCTGGGGTTGTGGCTCCGTGCTAGAGTGCTCGCCTAGCATGCGTGAGGTCTTGGGTTTGATCCTCAGGAACACATGAAAATAAAATGAAGGTATCGTGTCCACCTACAACTAAAAAAAAAACAAAACAAAAAGTATTTTAAGAAAGAGAAAGACAAATATAAGGTTCTGGGGTCACACAGACGAGGATCAAAATCCAGCTCTTCCGTTATTGGCCTTGGAGAAGTTCTTCCACCTCTCTGAGCCATACTTTCCTCATCTGCAAATGAGCCTGAGAACAGCAAAGAGCTGTTTGAGTGTTGGACAAAGTATGGGAAGCCTTGGCGAAATTCCTGGCACAGAGCAGGAGCTCCATAAAAACTCACTTTTTTTTTTCTTCTTTTGGTAAGAAGGATTGAACCCAGGGGTGCTTGACCACGGAGCCACATCCCCAGAGCCACATCCCCAGCCCTTTTTATTTTTTATTTTGAGACAGGATCTCAAAAAAGCTACCCTTTTTAAATCTAAAAAAACAACAGGGGCTGGGGAGATAGCTCAGTCGGCAGAGTGCTTGCCTTGCAAGCACAAGGCCCTGGGTACGATCCCCAGCGCCACAAAAAAAAAAAAAAAACAACTTTTTTTTCAAGTCATACTCAGAATTCCAGACCCAAGAGGTGTGTTCAAGGTCCTGCCTTCCTTGCGCAGATGACAAACTGAGTCCCATGCCCCAGCAGCTGGAGGCAGAGCCCCGGGCTCTGAACTCCCAGGTCATCACCTTCCCATGCCTGCTGGGACTCAAAATGCTAGGAACACATCTTCCCTGTCACAGGGGTGACGGCTGCTAAAGGGCCAGAAAAAAAGACAGCCTGCTCCTCTCCTTTCCAGAAAAGCAGCAGCCCACACTTGCCTAGAAATAGATGGGACCCCCCCATGGCTCTGTCCCCCTGTGGTCTGGGTCAGCCATTATTGGCAGGGTTGGATGTCAAGGGTCAGAGGTTGTAGCCATTATGAACTTCTTACTCACGTGTCATTTGCTAACTGGAGAGAAAGTTCACTGATGTTGGGGCCTGCTCTCCGGAGCTGATTGTTCAGGAATTTTGCCAGCCTGTTGATAACATTGGGTAGCTTCAAACTGACCATAATGAGAGTATTTACAGGGGGGAACCATCAAATGTGAATCAGGCCATCCCTTATTCCCTGGGGCCAGTTTACCAGCATCCCCCTGGCCTTATCTCTTTAATCCCCCAGAAGGAATAGGCACTTGTTTTCCATATAGTAAGTGCTCACTAAATTAACAACCATTTAAATATGTATTAAGAATAATCAAAACAGGGCTGGGTGGTTTGGGACTATAGTCCCAACTATTCAGGAGACCCAGGCAATAGGATCCCTTGAGCCCAGAAATTCAAGGCCAGTCTGCAGCAGCATAACCAGATCCTGTCTCTAAAAATCTTGAGTGTATATGTGTGTGTGTGTGTGTGTGTGTGTGTGTGTGTGTGTGTTACTGGTGACCTTGAAAATGCTAGGCAAGTGCTCAATCACTGAGTTGCACCCAAACCCAAGAACAGTCACTTTTGGCAGGTGGGGGGCAGAGTGCTTTGAGGTATTGGAGACCAAACCCAGGAGCTCGCATATACTGAGCAAGTACTTTACCACTGAACTACATCTCCAGTGCTTTATGTTTTTTATTTTGAGAACAAGATCTCTGATTACAGGTGTGTACTGCCATGCTGGGTTCCCAAACACTTTT
This sequence comes from Sciurus carolinensis, assembly GCF_902686445.1. NCBI lineage: Eukaryota > Metazoa > Chordata > Mammalia > Rodentia > Sciuridae > Sciurus > Sciurus carolinensis. The sequence continues at coordinate 5,031,462 of NC_062215.1, read as the reverse complement.
GATGCATTCTCACATTTAATCTTACAAACAGCCCTAGGACATCACAGCTATTATTGTTCTCACTTCCCAGATGGGAAACTGAAGCTCAGCTAGTCACAGGGAGCAGGAACTTGCCAGAGGTTCATCAGAGTCCAAAACACAGGACTTGTTCATAGACGGCCACTCAGAGTCTCTAAGGGAAAGCCTGCACAGTTCCAGACCTGCTGACTGCTGAGTCTGCAGAGTGGTCCCTGGTGCCAGTGATCAAGGCCACGGCGTGGGGACTTCTCTGTCACCTTGCTTTTCTCCAGGTTTACTGTTTCTCCCTACTCACTTCCTTCTACAGTATCTCCTTATCTGAATTAGGACCCTTGTCTCAGCAAGCTTTGGGACCTGCATCTCCTCTTGTCCCTAGAAGTCCTTTTTGGTTTTAAACCTCTCTCCAAGCCAGGTAGAGCGGCACACACATCTAATCCTAGCTCCTCAGGAGGCTGAGGCAGGAGGACTGTAATTTCGAGGCCACCCTGGGCAATTTAGCACAACTTGATCCTGTCTCAAAATAAAAAAAATTAAAAAGGTCAGGCATAGTGGTGCACACCTGTGATCCCAGTGGCTTGGGAGGCTGAGGCAGGAGGATCTCCAGTTCAAGCAACTCAGTGAGACCCTGTCTCTAAATAAAATATTAAAAAGTCCTGGGAATGTGACTCAGTGGTTAAGTGCCCCTGAGTTCAATCCCTGCTACCAAAAAATAAATAAAATTAAAAAGGGCTGGGAATGTAGCTCAGCAGTAGAATGCCCTGGGTTCAATCCCAGGAGTGCAAAACAAAACAAGAAAAACAAAAACAAAAACAAACCTCTGTCCAAGAGCTTGATGGGATGAACACGCTCTGGACCCCGCGCTTTCGCAGCCACCTGCCTTCGGAACAGATGGATGCCCTGCCTCGTGACTTGGCCCTTTCTGAAAACTGGGCTCCTTATGCACTCTGGTCAGTGGGTCAGCTGTGGTCTGGAAGCTTCCTGAGGGCAGCACACTAGGTCTTCTCTGGCTGCTCCCAGGCCCCACGGCATGTCAGGCAAGGACTAGCGTGTCATGGCGAGGACACGGGTGGAAACCTGGGGGTTTCCCAACTGTGTTGTGTACATCCAGTGCTCTTGTGCTCAGCCAACACTTCCTTCCTCTTTATGCAGAACACTGGCCCCGTGTTTGTGAACAGCACCTTGTGCTGGGTCCACAGGATGATGGAGAGCTTGGGCTCTTAGGGACAGGAAGTAGCACTTGGTCATTTGCCCTGGAGGGGCTCTGTTCCTGAAGGCAAAGGGGACCTTTCACCTCCAAACCTGCAAAACAGTTGAGGCTTTATTTTAAACAAATTCTTCTTTTCTAGGACTCTCTCTCTCTCTCTCCTCTTGAAATTTTCTGAAACCTCATACATTATCTCATCAGCAACCTCATTCCTCTTTAAACATTTGTTTCCTTTCTGCCAAATCCTAGTCAATTTTAACATAATTCACTCCATTTTAATCCCCAGTACTTCCTTTTTCCCTCCCTTCTTCCCTCCCCCCACCCCTTTCCTCTACTGGTCTTCTATTTATTTGTTGTGTTTTTAATTAGTGCATTACAGTTACACATAAAAGTGGAATTCATGGTGATACAGTCACGCATGTACCTAGCATAGTTTGGCCAGTTGACTCCTAGTCATTTTAAATTCCCTCTGTAAAGCCGAGGAAGTAGCTTAGTAGTAAAGTGCTTGCTTAGGACTCAGCACCACAAAAAATAAATTAGATAAAATAAAAGAGTTGGCTCAGTGGCACACGCCTGTATTCCAGTGACTGCAGAGGCTGAGGGAAGAGGATTGAAAGTACTAGGCCAGCCTCAGCAATTTAGCGAGACTGTGTCTCAAAATAAAAAATAAAAAGGGCTGGGGATGTAGCTCAGTGGTAAGTGTCCCTGGGTTCAATTCCCGGTGCCATAAAATAAATAAATAAAAGTAACCGAAATAGCTGGGCACAGTGGCACACGCCTGTAATCCCAGTGGCTCAGGAGGCTGAGGCAGGAGGATGGAGAGTTCCTGCCAGCCTCAGCAACAGTGAGGCACTAAGCAACTCAGTGAGACCCTGTCTCTAAAGAAAATACAAAATAGGGCTGGGGATGTGGTCGAGCGCTCTGAGTTCAACCCCCGGTAACTGACCCCCCCCCAAAAAAAATAAACTCCCCATGTGACTCTGAGAGGTGGAGATAATCAAGAATGAACAGGGTGATCCTCACTGCCCGATGGGTTGGCTGCCTGAGGGGAGAGCATGGTGAGTGCACCAAGGTGTCCCCACACCCTGTTCTGTTCTGCGTAAGTGGACAACTGCTTTGCTGCCCCTGGCAGTTCAGGGAGGGCACACAAACCTTCAGGGCCCTGAAGGTGATCAACCCCAGGCTGCAGCATTTCACTGCTGACACGCCACTCTCCAGCCCTCTTGCTCTACATTCCAGATGTTGCAGAGGGTCAGACTGAAAATATTTGGGGCTTTGTGGTCTGTGGCACCGAGCCACTCAACTCTACCTTGGCACAGAGGTGGTCTTACATAATACATAAACAAATAGGCGCAGCTGGGTTCTGATAAATCTTTATTTACAAAAAAATGAACCCGAGGGCTACAGTTTGCCACCTTGGAGCCGCAAGACAGCAAGACAATGGAAGATTCCACAGTCTGGATCATGATGTCACTGCCCAGAGGGGAGTTTTTCTTGAGTCACCAAACTGCGGCAGACTTTGTATGGGTGAGAAGAGCTGTAGGACTGCGTTGCCTCAGCTGGCGTAGCCTAACCCGATGAATCTGAGGCATCTCTGGGCCAACTGGACATGTGTGCCACTTTTTGTGGAGAAAAGAGATTCCACTGCCCTTCTCTTCTACTGCAGGGAGCACACCCCTTGCAGCATCTGCCCATCAGATGGACTTGCCCTGGGCTTGCCCTGCAGGTGCACCAAATGGGTCTCGGTATGAACTTGCTTTGATCTGAACTCTTCCCTCTTTGAAAAGTTCCTGTCATGGCCCTTCTGTTTATCTCAGTCCTTCCCAGTTTCAGTTTTCTGTGTTCTAAGGTGCTTCAGACTGTGTGCTTATGACCCATAATTGTCAGTCATATGGGGTCAGAGGATAGAGGAGAAGCCAGCTCTTGCAGTGAAGTATCCAGGGTTAAATGGAGAGAGGGATCCCGCCACTTTCGCCACACCCCTAAGGCACTGTTCCCGAAATGCCATGTATAGGATTAAGAAGAAAAAGAAGCATGGGAATGATGATGGAAGCAGATTTGAGGAATAACAGTCTCTGGTGAAGAAAGGAGGGTATGCATTTGGGAATGGTCATGCAAGCAGCTTCAAAGACACTGGTCTTGGACTTCTTAAGTTCTGGGTTGGGTACGTGGGTGACTATGATTTTAAAAATAATGAGGGAGGGCTGGGGAGATCGTTCAGTTGGTAGAGTGCTTGCCTTGCAAGCACAAGGCTCTGGGTTTGATCCCCAGTACCGCAAAAATAAATAAATAAATAAATAAATAAATAAATAAAATAAAATAATAATAATAATAATGAGGGGGTGGGAGGTGGAGAGGGAGGGGGAAGTGCTGGGGAGTGATATTGGCCAAATTATATTGTTATGTTGTATACTGTGTGCATGTACAAATATGTAACAACAAACCCATCAGTATATACAGCTATGATGCAGCAATAAAAATGTGGGAAAATTATGTACATAGGTTGTACACATGCTTTCAGTGTATGACGTATTTCTCCAATTTAAAATAGGTGTGTCAGTTAGGGAGGCTGGCTCAAACCTGAAACCACAGGCCTCCTGTGTTTTGGACACAAGGAAGGAGCTAGGGAGGCCCAGGTCCAGGCCTACTGGGTCCTGTCCCCTCCAGAGAAAGTAACCAGAAGTCCTGAGTCTGAGCTAACAATGGAGTCCCTGAGAAGGAGGTGTCTCCTCAGGAGGCTGTCCCTCTGCCTTCCCTTTGTTTTCTAGTCCTGTGTCTGGCCAAGCGTCCCTTTGAAAGGATTGCCAGGACTCACCTACCACAAGACACACCTAAGGAGGTGGGGCCACCTTATCACTGGGCTGGCAGGTACAGGACAGAAAGTACAGGCCAGAGTGCTGCTTTTGGTAAATGCCATTTACTATACTGGGAGAGGTGTGGCCTTTGTCACAGTGAGACAAGTGATATTTTGTGAAAAAACGTAATGTGGTATCAACTAGCACGAACCACTCATCACTGAAGGATCAGCTTTGACATTTCTGCCACCTCCAACCACACTTCAGGATTTTGTCAGTACCATCCAGGAAAAGCTAGAGGAGGCAGGGCTGGAAGGAGGGATTAGAGACTGGACTCAAATCTCAGCTGCACTTGAAGGAGTGGCACCTGGCTTTGAGCAGACTGCCTTAGCCTCTCTGGCTTGCCTGCTCCTCTTGTCTGCTAAATGGGGCATCGCATGGTCCCATCGCCCTGGATCGCTTGTTAAATGAGGAAATCCCAGTAAAGCATTCAGACAGAGCTGGGTTCCCGTCAGTCCTCAGTAGGCAGAGCTGTTCTCCCTGAGAGCACTGGGATTTGCTGGGATAGAAGAGCACGAAGCCTCCTTCCTCTTAGAGGCAAAAGACTAAGGGGGAAAACGCTTTCAAAGTGGCAAAGTCCACTTAGCACCCGCACCCAGCAGTACAAAGACCATAAATTTGCAGTTAAAATAGCAGCAAAATATAAGTTGCATTAAAGAAACGAAAGCTAGCAGAAGCATTTAGAAGTCCAGAAAAGCAAAAGGAGACCATTGAAACACCAGCTCCTCCCAGGTCAGAGTCTTTGAGGGTTCCGGGGGTCAGCCGCTCATTCCCCGTGTCTTTTTGTGCTTCCCTTCCCACTCACCCTCCTCTGGCAACACCTTTTGGCTTCCCTGGACACCCTGTCCTTTTGCTCTGGATGGATCCCAGGGCCTCACCCATTCTAGGCAAGGGCTCTACCGCCTTGTCCTGGTAGTCTGAAGCAACAGGAGGGAAACAGGAAATAAGAATTATAGGAAGGAAGAGAAGGAAGGGGGGAAAATAAAAGGAGGGAAGGAAGGGACGGAGGAAGGAAATGACTTTGGGATCTACCGAATTTGGGTCTAGTCCCCGTGCTGTTATAAATCTAAGGGTGGGGGTTGCATGACCTTGAGTAGGTTCTGTGCCCTCTGAGCCTCAGGCTTATTGGGAGTTCTGACTGTCAGAGCCCCTGTCTGGAAGGGACCCCCTTGTGAGCCCCACTGAGTTGACAACTGTGTCATTAAGGGAGGTAGTACTGTGCGTAACTACCCCCTCACTCCACCAACTCGTTGCTGGGCAACTTGGGGAAACCGCTCCCCACATCTGTCCCTTAGCTGCCTCACCAGCAAAATGGGACTCCTGGTGGTCGGGAGGCTGGAAAGGAGTCAATAGTCACTGCACACCCAGAGAGGCCAGAGGCACCAGGACTGCACGAAGTGCCTGACAAACAGAGCTGGGAGCTGCGGCCCAGGATTGTGCACCCGCCGGGACTGACTGGTGACCTGCATTCACAACACCCTGGTTAACAGGCACCCGAAATACTGGCTCCCATTGTTTCTTTTCCCAGTTGCTGCAGCACTGCTGGTCCATGACCCTGACCACTGATGTCACCAAGAAGATTTTGTTCTTTCCAGGGCCACTACCGTGTTTTATTTGTTATTAATGAGCATGTTTTTATTGCTCTGCTTTACCTGCCACACATTGTCCTCTCAGATTAAAATAATAACACCTTCAGTTAATAATACCTTGCATTTGGGAAGTTACTTTCATCCCAACAGCTCAAAGCTCTCTCACAAACATGACCTCATTCATTCTCCACGGCTCCCAGGAGGGGAAACTCCTGTTTCCCAGCCACTCCTCCTCAACCCGATTCTCAGAAGCCTGAGTACTGATTAAGCACTTCCACCTCTCAGGCCCACGGATCACAGGAGGACCTCTGCAGCTCTCCCTCCCACTGTCTGGAGCGACTTCACCGCAGAAGATGAGCAGAACCCAAGCCCCTCTGTCTTGGGGCCTTGGGACTCAGGTGTTCACAACTCTGTCCTGGGAATGGTAGATAGACAAACCTTGGTGCTGGGTACAGTGGTGCATACCTGTGATTCCAGGGACTCAGGAGGCAGAGGAAGGAGGATCACAAGTTGGAGGCCAGCCTGGGCAATTTAGTGAGAACTTATATCAAAGTAAAATAAAAAGGATTTGGAATGTAGCTCAGAGGTAGAGCACCCCTGGATCAGTCCCCAGTACCACCAAAATAAAAATAAAATAAAAAGGACTGGGGATGTAGCTCAGTAGTAGAGCACTTGCCTAGCATATGTAAGGCCCTGAGTTTAATCCCCAGTAATGCAAAAAGCAGAAAATAAATTAGGAAATAAACCTTGGGGAACAACTGCCTTGGTGTCTGAGAAATAACAGGTTTGGCAATTTTGGACCCTTGTCTTCCCTGAGAACTTGCTAATTAACATCTGAGGCCATAGGGCTCGTGTTCCTGTAGCCAGACAAGTCTACCCAGAGTAGACTCCACCACTCAAGGCATACAACGCTTGCATGTACTAGTGAAAACCTGGAGCCCTACAATGACACTACTTCCTTGTTCTGGGGCTGCCTGCGGCCTGAGCTCCCTGGCAGTGGAAACTGCTGGCTGTTCACTTTTGTTTTCACCTTGCAATGACAGGAAGAGCAGGGCAGGAAGCTGCACCGTTGTCCCTCCTCTCTGTGGGTTCCACATTCCTGGACTCGGCCAACCTTAGATGGAAAATATTCGAGAAGAAAACTGTCTGTACTGAACGCATACTGACTTTTTCCCCTTGTCCTTACTGCCTGAGCAAAAGAGTACAACTACTGCGTACGTAGCATTGGCATTGTACTAGGCATTATAAGTAGTCCAGATGTGATTGAAACCATAGAGGAGGATATGGGTGGGTCATGTGCAAATACTTTATGTAAGGGACTTGAGCATCCACAGATTTTGGTATCTTTCAGGGGTCCCGGAACCAATCCCCCAATGGATACTGAGGGATAACTACACTTGATTGTCCAACCACACTCAGGATCCCCTCAGCATTTCGGAGTGTCCAAGGTCAGTTAAAGTACTCCCATCCTTTGAAAACAAACAAACCAAAAGACAAACTGAATGGGATACCTCATTAGAATGCCCAAGGCTGTTTTTCCTTTTCTGTTTGAGGTGCTGGGGTGGAGGGATGCCCAGGGCCTCGTGCATGCTAAACAAGTACCCTAAAATTGAGTTACATTCCCAGCTGTTTTTCATCAGTACGTTAAACATTGGTTGTAATCTTTTCTTTATTTATATATGCCTTTTAAAACAGAATTGAGTTTTCTTGGATGGGGAACTTAATCTAGTTTAGATGGAGTCAGAACAGAATCATGACTTGCTTTCTTCTTCCTAGCCTTCTGTTCTACACACCCTTAACTAGTTAACATATACTCTGTAATGGTAGTTCAGATTAAAAAAAAAAAAAAAAAAAAAAAAAAGTACTAATTCTTTCTGAAATAGAACCCCAAGAGTAAATCCCTAACAATCCAGTTGTCCCTCCGTAGCCCCAGGAAATTGGTTCCAGGACTCCCTCTCCCCATCCCCAGATGCTCAAATGCTCAAGCCTCCTACATAAAATGGTGTAATATTTGCCTATAACCTATGCGCATTCTCCCCTGTGCTTTAAATCATCTCTAGATTACTTATGATGTCTAATAAAACGTAAATGCTATGTAAATAGTAGTTTTACCATTTTGTTCGGGGACTCATGGTAAGAAAAAAAGGTCTGTGCATGCTCAGAAGAGACGTAATTCTGTGTGTGTGGTGTGTGTGTGTGTGTGTGTGTGTGTTGGGGTTGAAACCCAGGACTAAGCATGCTCTACTGTTAAGCTACCCCTCAGTTCATAATTTAAACATACGTACATATTTTTTTGGTTCTGTGGTTGGTTGAATGCACAGATTTGGAAGGTGGGCAAATGTTTTAACCTTCTTAACTTCCCCCCTCCTTCAATCTGTTCTTTCTCCAACTCCACAATCCCAAAACATCCCTGAAGGTCAAATCCTAATTCAGAAGGTAGAAACTCAGCACTGTGTAAACAAATCGGCATTTAAAAGCACTAGAATTGTGGGTTGCATTGGCATACCTGAAGTCTCAGCTACTCTGGAGACTGAGACAGAAGTCTCTTTTTAGCCCAAGAGCTGGAGCCAGCCTGGGAAACTAGTAAGCTCTTCTCTAAAAATAAAGGTTTAGGGTTGGAGCCAGTACCTGTGTAGAAATACTTGCCTTAAAAAAAAAAAAAAAAAAAAAAGAAAGGTAAAGATTACAGCTTCAGTTAGTTCAACCAATTTAAAAGGAAAAAAATTTCAAGTTGGGAAAGTGACTTTTCTCTCTTGCAGTTATATTCATTACTCATTAATATTGATTTACCTCTCAGAGAGCAAGTTTTTTGGTTTAAAAACAGGAAGACTACTTCATTCTTGGGGTGGGTAGTGATTAGAAAAGGGCAGGACCAAGGTTCTTAAATTGGGGATCTTGTTCTGTTAATTGATCCGGTGCTGTTCCCTTTGTCTGAGACCTGTACCTGTAACGTAGCTTTCCTATATGTACACGATACACCCCTTGCCCTTCTCTTTTTTTGGTGCTAGGGACTGAAATCTGGGCCTCACACGGTACATTTCAAAGGTTTTTTTAAAAAAATTGGATTGAGGGCTTGAAAGTTACTTTAAAAAATTAAAGACTTTTGAGACTTGAGCAGCTGCAAAGGTTCCGTCTGTTTTCTATTTTGATCATTCTGTTTTTCGAGATGACCACATCTTTCAGAGGAAATGAGTCAAAGCCACTCTGTCTTGCTTTTCCAGCTGAGCATGTTCAGTTTCAATGAAGTAATGAATGAACTTGGCCGCACCACCCCCAAGCCTACAACAGCAAACAGACGGGCCTCGGCCAATCAGCAAGCACTCGAGGTTTTCAAGTTGAGTTCAAACAGGCTCACTGGAGGCCAATCAGCGCACAGGGCCCCGCCCCCAACGTCCGACCTCAGCCAACCAGGAGCCCGGGTAAGCCAAAACAGAGCGGCCGGCCAATACCGGGGAGCCCCACGGCGCTGAGCTCCGCCAATGGGCGCGGCCCGGTGAAAAGAGAAACAGTGCGGCCCGGCCGGCCGCAGGATTCGAATCGAACGTCGGTCTGGGAGCTGGACGCCGGCGAGCGGCGCGCCGGCCAATCAGCGGCGGCGGCTTGCGGCCCCCGAACGTTGGGACACCCCGGCCCCGCCCCGCGCTGTTGTTTGTGGTGTCGGCCGGGCCGCGGGAGCCGAACCACAACATTCGCCGGGAGGCGGCGGCGGCGGCGGCGAGCGCGAGCCGAGCGGCGGCCTCCGCGGCCGCCGAGCCGGGGATCCGCGCGGCCGGCGCAGCCCGGCCTCCCATCACACCATGTCGGTGAACATGGACGAGCTGCGGCACCAGGTCATGATCAACCAGTTCGTGCTGGCCGCGGGCTGCGCGGCCGACCAGGCGAAGCAGCTGCTGCAGGCGGCCCACTGGCAGTTCGAGGTGCGCGCGGGCCTCGGGAAGAGCGCGCCCTCCGCGCGGGGCCGGGTCGGGGCCTGGGGGGCGGGGGATCGGCTGGCGTCGGCCCTTGACTGGGTCTCGCCCGGGCCGGGCCCGGGGACGCGGAGGGCCTGCGCCCCGTTCCCCGGGGTGCGGAGGGCCCTCGGCCCAGTCCCGGGCCGGGCCGGGCACGCGGAGGGCTCGCCCGACCCCCGGGCGGGGGCGCCGGGCGCAGGCGGGGTCGGGGCGCGGGCCGGGAGGCTGGGCGGAGGGCCGGCGCGGCTTCCTGCGCTCGCGGCCGGGCCGTCTCACGCCGCTCCGCCCCGTGTTTGTCTGCAGACCGCCCTGAGCACGTTTTTCCAAGAAACCAACATTCCCAACAGCCACCACCACCCCCAGATGGTAAGTGTCGCGGCGCGGGGCGCGGACGCGGCGGGCCCGCGGCCGGCGGCGCTGTCAGCCGGTGACAGCCATGTTGCCGGGGAGCGCCGCGCCGCGAATGTAAACAAAGAGCCAAAATGTCTTCCAGGAAGCAGGCCGGGGCCGGCGCGGCCTCGCCGGACCTGGGGCCCGCCTCCCGGCCGTGCGCCCGGCCTGCGGCCTGCGGCCCGCGCTGCGCCCGGCGGACGGGCGAGCGGGGGCTCCGGGGCCGGCCGGCAGGGGCGGGCGGGGGCCGCCGAGGAGCCCAGGGCGGCCCGGGAGGGCGCCGAGAGTTGGGGTGTTCGTGTGCTGATGAGGCGCCCCCCGCACCCCCCCGGCCACGGAGCGCAGCCCCCCCCCCCCACACCCGGCGCTGCAGGAAACCGGGAAGGGATAATCCACCCGCTCAGGAAGCCGCCTAGCCCTCCTGAAGCCCAAGGCAAGGTACCCGGTGTGTGGAGGACCCACAGATTTTGACCCAAGATAAACCCAAGCATTTGTATTTAATATCACTATATTAAGAGACATACAGTCCAGGAAACAGAAGTGGCTCAGGGCCGGATTTGTTTTCTTCTTTCCAACCTGGCCCCAGGAGGGAGCCTTTGCCCTCCTGGCCAGGGGGTACCTTGCTTTCTGAAGGCCCAGGACATCCCTTCTTCACCCCCACCCCTGGTTATCTATTAGCCCATTGAATGGGAGGGACTCAGCTCAGTGATGGGGACTAAAAATTATTTCTCAGCTCTGCTGTGGCTTCAGGGTGCACTTTTGGCATTTTTTACACCTGGGTGTCCTTGCCCATGGCTCTTTCCAGGGCATAGGCTGCACATAGCTTTTCTGCTGTGTCTTGTCCTTTTTTCTATTTTTATCTAGTCATAGAGGACAAACTGGGGTCCACCTTGACTTTTTAAAAGTTTTTCTCTTAGAATGGCTCATGCAGAGATGAATCAAAGAAGAAAGGCATTTGAAGTATAATGGAAGTAGGGTGCTGACTGCAGGGCTTTGGCAGTCCCCCCCTCCATAGTAAGCCCAGGAGGGGTTCATCTCCAGGAGACACCCTCCTCTGCATCCAGCTGTGGAAATCTCTGGGAGCCCCCCACCTTTATCCCTTCCGCAAAAGAGCCTTGAGATTTGTCCTTGCCCACTTGTGGTCACTCTGAAAGGCCCAGGGCCTTCAGCATAGCAATTCTGAAGGGGCCAGGAATACTTGGCAGGGAAGGGCTAAGACTAGTGTCTTCTTTGGTTTTTCTTTCCCCTTGTCTGCAAATCCCAGGGGGATTGTAATGGCTTTTGGAAGCTTCCCTCAGGAGAGGCAACAGGTTTTGTAACAGACATTATAATCAGTGTATCTATCAGTGACAAGTACTGGGTGCTTCATCAGCGTGGTCAGTCCTTGCCCTCAGTTGGCAGTTCTTGTAGTCAAAATAAAGGAAAAAGCTAAATAAAAACACCAGACACTGTTCATCAGAGAATTGCTATACGAGAAGTGACCCAAGACATGAGTGACTGATAAATAATTGTCCTGTAGATTTCCTATAGGATTGTTCTGTAGATTCCCACAGTTTGAGGAAGCTTGCCAGGTAATGAGGATCCTGAGATAGATCTAGAGGGACTGAAGGTCAGTGAGACTGGAAGCAAGACAGCTTGACCTAACGGGGGACACAGGGTTCACAGGAGAGCCCGGGGAGGGGGTTTTGGGAATCTGGTCCAAGCCCCTGGGTTTACTAAAGCAGAGAGAAGCTCCAAAGAGGTGCAGAAACTTGCCCCAGCTCACCCAGGCAGGCAGGCACAGGCCCTGTTAGCCATGGGGCTGTTCTGTGGAGCAGGGTGGCTGTTGGAGGAGAGAGGCCCCGCTGACTTGGTGAACTGGGGAAGTCGGTCACGATGCTGTGATGCAATTGGCCTCCACCCCCACCCCCCATTCATTGTTTCCTGCTGTGGAGAATTCAGCCTGATGGGGGGCAGGGAATCCTGAAGGGAGGAGGGAAATGTCTGGGTGGGGCCAGGCTTCTGGCTGAGTCCTTTGGCCTCCCCTGAGGGCCCCTGGGAAGACAATGGTCAGAGTTCCCCCAGGAGCTGATGTGGCACTGGCCTCAGTGACTAGGGTGGGGTGGGGTCCCCCTCTCAAGTTTCTGCCTTGGGTTTAACTGCAGAGCTCCAAGCCTTTCTCCTTCAAGGTGAAGTCCTAGAGTTTTGCCCCCACCTCAGCCCTGTGCCTGGGGGTGGGGCCAGTGTTGCTAAAATTAGGAGAAATTCAAAGAAGGCCTCCCATGGCTTCCTGGGAAAGGGAGAAGGGGCTCTGAGGTCAGAACCAGTTTGTGTAGATCTTGTTCTCTGGGCTGCCTGTTCCCTGCCCCCAGGGCAGTGGCCGAAAGTTGCACTTGTTGGACCGTTGGGGCCTACCCCTAAGAAGAGTGCTGGGAGGGGCCTTTGGACAGAGCTGCCAGCCTCTGGGCAAGGACAGGCAGGCAGTGAGGCTGGAGGCTTCAGACACAGCGAACCCAAACCTCTGGATGCTGCCCAGGGGAGCCCTGGCCCAGTGAGTGTGGCCTTCCTGCAGGTTAAGACCTTGAGCCTGCAGACCTGGGAGTCTGGAACTTCTGCCTTCTCCACTGCACCTTGCTTCAGGTGCATTTTCTGTCATGACTTGACCTCTGAGCCTCAGTTTTCTTGTTTACAATGTGGAGAGTTCAGCCAACCAGGCCTCTTTGTGAGAAGATAGATCTTGGGGATGATGTCCCAAGGTCTTTTGGCTGAGTTTGTGGAATGAACTCAGCACCAAGAGAGTAGCTTTTCCATAACTGGCACAAGAGGGGGACTCCAATCTGGCTGCTCCTTCTTAGCCTGGGAACATATGAGGGTGGGTGATGGAGGGAGCCAGCTGGTGTCCTTAGTGCTTCTGGGCAGTACTGTACTGGCCTACTCCTTGTCCTTTCACTGTAGCTTTAGGTCAGAATCAGCCTTTATTTCTGATACTCTTGGTGTCATTTCCAAGCATCATGCAACGTTCTTTTGGTGTTGATGAGATTGATGTGTTTTGCCCTTGTTTTTATTGGCTCTGGAGGAGAGGGGTGCTTCAAGCCTATTGAAGTTGTGGCTGATCAATGGGAGTAAAGGGCTCCGGGACCCTGGCGGACAGCCCTCCCCACACCTTGTTCTCTCCCTGCAGATGTGTACTCCCAGCAACACACCTGCCACACCGCCCAACTTCCCCGATGCGCTGGCCATGTTCTCCAAGCTTCGCACCTCCGAGGGCCTGCAGAGCAGCAACAGCCCCATGACTGCGGTGGCCTGCTCGCCCCCTGCAAACTTCAGTCCCTTCTGGGCCTCATCCCCACCCAGCCACCAGGCTCACTGGATCCCGCCCTCCTCCCCAACCTCCTTCCACCGCCTCCACTGCCCACAGCCCACGTGGCCCCCTGGAGCACAGCAGGGGGGCGCCCAGCAGAAAGCCATGGCAGCGATGGATGGCCAGAGATGAGACTGGATGCCTCCAAGTGCTGGGCTGGAATGGGGGGCAGTCTGGGGTCGTGGGGACACATGAGGGTCAGGGAGGGGGGAGCTGGGGAGGTCCGGGGTTTCCTGAAGATCGCACTGGAAGATTTTATAAAAGAATTTTTGTGGGTGGGGGGACAGTAAACTTCCTGGGCCACTTGGGTCCCTCAGGAGTTTCTCTTTGGGCAAGTTTTTTTTCTCTTTTTAATATATAACTATAATATATATGAATATATAAATATAACTAATGTATGTGAGCATGAGGCGGACACTCCTGAGGTGCTGGGATCAGAGGGGAAGAGCCGTGAGAGTCCTTCCCTGACCAGCAGCTCTTCCCCCAGTGTGGTCTCGGGGCAAAGGGGTGCTTCAAAGTCAGATGGAGTGGCCTTTGCAGTCAGATGGCTGTGAGCTACCTTCACTCAGAATTCATACCTGCCATCGGGAAGACCCCAGCCTTTCCCATGCTGGGACAGCCACTTAGCAGCTGCAGGAGAGGCCCCAGAAAGGCCCTCTTGGCATCATGGGACTCTCCCTGCCCCCTAGCCCCATCAGTGCTGTGCCTAGATGCTTCATCTCCTCTGCCACCCCTGCGTGTTGATTGTGGCCCCTCTGGTGGCTTTGCATCTGGGTGTGAAAGGCTTATAGGACTAAAGAGCTGACTTGGGTCAAAGGTGAGGCTCTGCTTAATGGGGACCTAACTGTCCTCTCCCTGGCTGTCCCCTGGGCGCCCAGCCTTTACCCAAGTGTGTCCAGGGTTGGAGGAGCTGTACACAGGAGAGCTTACCTTTGGGTCAAGTTCCTAAATCAAAATCTCATCTCACCAGGGTGAATTTTAATTTAAAAACGTAAAGAGACTTTTCTAACTTCCCTGGTTTGCGGTGCCTTTATTTGCCTGCGTAGGAGGAACTGTGCCTTTGGGAAGGGGATGGTGGGGACTCTGGTTGTACCGTGGTCGGGGGAGGGGCCCCATTGCATTTGGCTGTTCTAGATGTTTCTGGATGGCATTTGCATCGGAGGGTTTGATAGTACAGGCAGAGTAGGGACAGGTCTGGCTTGGGTTCCTCAAGACTTGGTCCTTGTCTGTAGCTCAGGGCAGCAGAGCCCTTGAGCCTGGAGGGAAGCCAATCACCCCTACCCCACTGGGGATTGAACCCAGGGGCACTTAACCACTGATCTACATCCCAGCCCTTTCAATTTTTGAGATAGGGTCTTACTAAGTTGCCCAGATTGGCCTTGAACTTTGGATTCTCCTTCCTCAGCATCCCAAGAAGCTGGGATTACAGGAGTGCACCACCAGGGCTGGCCCTGGGAACTGATTGTCTGCTGCTAGGAGAGCTGGTGTCCTCCCAAATACTTTGCCCTAGGCCCTCCCCACATCTTCCAGCTGGACCCATCTTTACGTTCCTACCCTCACCTTTCCTTGGGGAGGTATGTCATTGAGAATCTACTGTGTGAACATGACTTAAAGGTCAGCCACAGTTGTAGCCAGAGCCTGGGTGGGTTCCATTCCCTCTGCCTGCCCTGCAGTCCTCCAGGTATTAGGATGGGCTGCGTTGGCTGTCCTGCAGTTCGTGTCAGGTGAGTGAGGCAGGCTGTGAGAGTGACCTGCCACGTGGTTGGAATTCCTCCTGGAGCCCTGGACAAACACCAGGACCAGCAGTGCCTCATGCCTTGCCCTTTTCCTGGCTTGTGGCGGGGTCAGGGGGACAGGGGACCAAGTGCTATTGAGCTGCAGACCTGATGGGCTGGGGGCTGGAGGATGTGGCCCAAAGTGAAGTGAAACTTGAGGGCCCCAACCAGGCTGCTAACCCCACCTTGCCTCTGGGCCTTCTCACATCTCACCCTGGTTGGGGGCACCCCCTCCATTAGTGGAGTGGAACAGTGAGCCCAGCTGCCGTCTCCTGCACGTGACACGTGGCTGTACATGGAAGCTGGGTTTGTCCTTTCAGTTTTGTTTCCTGATTGGAAACCCCTGAGACTCCTCCCAGCCTCACCCCTGCCCCTGCCCACCTGTGCTTTCCCAGGCTAACAGGGGAAGCCCCTGGAAAGCACGTGGGCGGTCAGGCTGTGACACCCCAAGAGCCTGCTGGGACCAGAGCCGGTGGCCACCCAGGTGTGGACCAGCCTGGGAGAGTGCCATGCCCAGCAGCCATGCCCAGGTGTGGAGTGGAGGGGGCTGGCCTGGGCAGCTCGGGGAATGCGACTCCGGTCCTTTGTGGGTGAGAAGCCTGTGAATGTGGCTTCTAGACCAGGGAAACCGAGCCGACCTTCTGGCATTTCACTGCCAGGGTGGGGCTTTAGTGAGAGAAATAGGAGCCAAGCGGGGGAGGGCCTGGCCTGGCACTGCCTCCTGTGTGCAGAAAGGAGGGCACTGGGCTGGGGTGCCCACTGTCCAAGTAGCTCTTCCCACCCAGCCGCAGGCATTACATGATTAGAGTCATGGGATCTTGGGATCAGGAAGCAGGGAGCACCCCACCTCCCACAGTGCCCCCAGCCAACCTGCCTTCGCCCACGCAAGGCCAGCGGTGAGAAACCCATTTCTGGGCTGTTTCCTGCCTCTTTCCTGTGTGATTCGCCCCCTCTTCTCACACCCCAAAGTGAGCCTGTTGCCCAGACATCCCTTTCCCATGTGAGAGGGGTGATGGGAACTGGGGGTGGGGGGAGCCCCATCTTCCACTCTGGGCATTTGGGTCCCTCTGAGGTAGGAAGAGACCTGAGGCAGAAACTACTTTGATGATTCAGGACTTCTTAATCCCCAGAACTGGGCCAGAGGCCCAAGTTCAGGAGGTTCTACTGGGTGCTGGGGGTTTGTCCCTGGCAGCTGCTGGCCCAGCCTAAGCTCAAGGCTACCATGCTCCTCTGTACCCTCCCATCTGCCTAGACCTTGTGCACCACGGACAGCAGCACATCTTTTCCAGAGGTTTGTAGGTTTGGGGCTAGTGAGGAGATGACCAAACGGGCCATGCAGCTGCCTGGAGCAGGTTGAGGGCTCAGCCTTGCACAAACGCAAGTCATGCCCCTCTCCATCTTCCCAGGCGTTGGCCAGGGCAGCTTCTACTCAGCCCATCTGCCAGGGGTTGGTCTTCAGGCTGTGGCTATCTGTGTGGCCCACTCAAGGGGAGGCAGCAGAGCATGGTAACCTTCCCAGGGACTATAGGTTTTTGCTTCTGGCTGGTGGCATTGCTTGCTTCCCTGGGACCCATGCGGTGACCCAGGAGCTGCCCTGAGCTAGCAGCAGGGAAGTGGCAGGCAGCTCTGCCCTCCACCCCAAGATAAAGTTAGCACATCCACACCATGGGTCCAGGCATACCCAGACCAGCCCCCCATAACAGGAGGCAAGGCTGGAGCCAGGAAGACAGCAGCACACTTGGGCTGGCAAAGGTGTGACAAGTCCCAACCCAGGCTGCCCTGCTTGCAGTGGCCTAGCCCTCTGGGAACCCCAGCGCTCTCAGAACAGCTTCATGTGTGAGCCACCGGAGGTCTAATTCTCAGACTGAGACCCTGAACCAGGCACAGTGGTGCACGCCTGTAACCTCAGTGGCTCAGGAGGCTGAGACAGGAGGATCTAAAGTTCAAAGCCAGCCTTAGCAAAAGCGAGACACTAAGCAATTCAGTGAGACCCTGTCTCATAAAATACAAAATGGGGCTGGGGACGTGGCTTAGTGGTCGAGCGCCCCTGAGTTCAATCCCCGGTACCAAAAAAATCCAAAAACAACAAACAGACTGAGAATGTGGGAGCACCTGGGCTGCCTGGCCAGCAGCAGGCACAACCCTTGCACCCCATCTTCCTGAGGCAGGACTGACAGAGAAGCCTTGCCCAGTGTAAGCCTCGTCCTAAACATTTACTTAGAGCTCTGTTCGGGGAGCAGTGGTGGACCTCGGTCCCCGGGTGGGCTCCTCGAGCTCCTCCTCAGGAGCCATGTCCATGTGCTTCTCCAGCTCTGCGCTGGTGTCCTGCAGGTGTTCCATCTCAGTAGGGCTGGGTGGGTGGGCCATATTCGACTGGGAGAGATGAGCCTCCGAGGAGACAGGTCTGTCCTTCTGTTGTCTTGAAGAAACTGCAAGATAGGAGGGCACAGGCGGCTCTGTCGTGTACCCCACACCTGCCAGGGCCCACTTCAGCTCACCCAGAGCACGGGAAAGTCGGGCACAGTCCCACTGGCAGGCTGGTGGGATTGGAGTGAGCAGTTAGGGCTCCTTCATGACCCTTGTGAGGGACAATCAGCAAACACCCCCCTGCTGGGGCCAAGTGTCCGCCTCTGTGGTCATGTTTCCTCTGTTAACACTGGACTGTGTAGGCGACACTTACACAGGTGGGCACAGGAATTTTTCCTAAGACTCTCATCCGTCTCTCTCTCGCTTTCATATTTTCAGTGCCCTTAGAGTAGACGGTGGAGTGTCCGAGAGAGGGGAGCTAAGTACCCCCAAGAAAGTCACTGAAGTGGTCTTTTCCAGCTCATTTTCCTTGGTTTATCAGTGCTGGCTCCGGGGCCAGACACTGTTTGACTTTTAATTCTGTCTCTGCCAACTTCCCAGTTGTGTGACCTTGGGCAAGTACCTCTCTGGGCCTTGGTATTCTCAGCTATAACTGGGGCTAACAATGGTCCCTACCTCTTAGTATTGGTGTGTGGATTAAAAATGTACATATGAGAACTTGTAAACACTGGCTGGCCAGGAGGGTGCCCCCGATGCAGGGGAGGCACCGTAGCACCAGAGCTTCCTATTCTGTTTTCCCTTCTTCCTTTGCCACAGGTGCTCACTGGATGTGGGGATGGAAGGGTATTACAGAGCCACAGAGGGCTTGAGCCCTTAACCTGGCAGTGGGGATAGTGTGTGGGTGCCAGGGGATCCTTGAACCTCCTATTCAGGTTTGCTAGGTGCTGTGGGAACATGAGTGTTTGATAAATGGAAGGTTGACACCTTTGTGACAGTTTCACAGGGGCCCAAACTCTAAGAAGCACACATCCAGCACCCTGCCCCCTTGAGAGGTGACAGATGAGGAAACCCAGGTCTGCAGAGGGGAGAGACCTGCTCAGTCACCTGGTATTGATCTAGCCTCCTGACCCTGGGTCCTAGCAAGGACCCCAGACCTTTGTGTGGCTGACCCTAGGGCCCTTTACTCCTTGACCTTCAGGTGTGATCTAGCTCCTTGGAGGAGATCAAGGGCTGTGGGGGTTTCCAGGCCTGGGGGTGGGAGGAACTCCAGACAGCACCAGAGTGAAGGGTCCCTTGCGGCCTGATCACAGCCTCATGCCCTCCAGGTGCTTGGATCCCATACGCACCTGCTTAAAGAGAATTGTGTTGTGTGTCGTGTGAAGCCCAGGGAAGGACTGGGCTTGAAGCCAGAGACCTGGGTGCAACCCTGTCCCTATGTCACGGTGTATGAACCGGGAACAGTAGTAATATCCACCCCATAGACCTGGCATGTGCCAAGCACTCGGTAACTGACTCTTTTTTCCTTCCCATCCCACCCTTCAGCTCCCAGCCTTTCTCTCTTCAGGGAAATAAAGGTATAAACTGGCATGGGTTGGGTAAGGGGGTCAGGGGCAGGAAGGAGAGACCAGGGACCAGTGTCCAAGCCACATGGAAGGACACTCCATCCAGAAGGAAGCTACCTGAGTTGTTTCCAGCCAATAGTTGAGCGCTCTGAGGCCGGGAGGGCAGCTGGCCGATGTCACCCAGGACCTGCTGCCTGGGCAGGTGGGACCGGGGCTGCTTGGTCTTGTGCTTGGACAACCCTGAGGCTGCAGAGGCAGTGGAGGGAAGAGTCACTTCTGAGACAGGGACCCAGGGGCATGGGTAGATGGATATAGGCTGCAAGACACAGCCAGCCTCAGCCAGTGGGGTCCTTTTTGGTCAGAATTTGTAGATCTGCCCCTTTATCCCTTGTGAGCACTGTGCTCATGCACATGTCTACCCATCCATCCACCCCACCATCACATCTGCACATCCATCTAGCTGTCCATCCATATACTCACTCATATATTTTGAAGACTTGCACACATCAGCCGTGTGTCAGGTGTGGGTGAGTTCTGGGTGGGGGTTTCCAGTTCAGGAGGGGAGGCAGCTAGGAAGGTGCTCACAGGTCATAAGGCACAGTGGGAAGCCGTAAGCAACCAGCTTCAGGTATGGGCAACCGGAAGCCAGCCTCAGGGCTGTGGGAGATCACTAAGGGACAGAGTCTTGCTGGGTTTTGAAGAAGGGGTGGATGAAGCTTGTGAGGATGAGCTCAGCCTGAGGTGAGAAAGCTCAGCAACAGTGGCATGAGAAGGCTAGCAAGAAAAGATGGGGTCACCATCTGCTGGGCGACTGGCTGAAGCCGGAAAGCTGTCTTCTACCCACAAGCACTTACCTGGTGACTTTTGGAGAGACCTGAACATCTGGAGGCAGGGAAACAGAGAAGGCAGGCACCCACAGTCTGGTGGCCCAAGGCATGCCTGACCTTCCAGGAGATGGATGTCCCTTAGGACTCAAGCAAGGACCCTGAGGGACCTCTGGGCTACCTGCATACTCACTGTCTTTGTTCAGGATGCCTGGCAGTCTCGTATCCATCCGTCCCTTGTAAATATGTCCATCCAGGCCCAGGATATCCACCTCATCATGCTGTAGAGGTAGAGTCTATTACCACTGCAGCACCTCGGTCTTTCCTCTGCTCCTGCTTCTGGGAAGGCCTGGGGTGCAGATTCCTGTTCTGACTCCTGGTACCAAACAATGCTTAAAACCCTCCCTGTGGACTGGGCTGCACCCGGGCAGTGACATAGTGGAAGTCAGTGGAACGTGGAAAGCACAGGCTCTCAGGCCCTGTGGTGGTGGTGGTGGTGCCTGCTGGCACCTGCTGGAGTGGCATTCTTCCCAAGGCAGGATGCAGAGAAGGGGCTGAATTGGGTCTGGTTAAGAAACTGCCCCAAGGCAAGGGGGAGATGAGGTGACTTCTGATGGTTTTTCCAGAATGACTCGGAATCTGGGGCATGTCAGGACCTTCCTCCCTGTGGCTCCCTGGTGGGGCCCAGACCTTCATGGCTAACTGGATCTCCTCAGGAGCATATAGGCCCTGGGACAGGTGCTGCTGGCGGCTGCGGCGGTAGGGGTAGGTGAGGGTGTGGCTTCCCCCGCAGCGCCGGGGCACAGTTGAGTAGGTGTAATCCACCATGGCATCTGGCACCCTGTGATACGGACGGCATGGAGTCATTGGGGGCCACCAGGAATGTGACCTAGAATACACCTATGGTGGGGCCAGCCAGAGGGACACAGGCAACTCTCTTGAGGAGACCCTAGGAGTCAGGGCAGGGACAGGTGGGTGAGTGAGCACAGCAACCTCGAGGCCACCATACCCACACACAAGCACGTACACACACACCATACCACAGCACACGCACATGTTCTCATACATACTCTTGCATGACTTCCCCTTTACCACAGTGGGGTGAGGCATTTGCTCACATGGTTGTGGGTGGGCATAAGCCAAGCTCAGTCACCTGGACTCTGTCCCCTACCGTTTGTAGCATGGGGAGGTGAGGCCCTGGGCCTGCAGCAGCTCGTGGATCATCTGACTGCTGGCCTTCACAGAGCCTCCAAAGTGGATCTGTACCTTCTCGATGTCCATCAGCATCTTGGAGTGCATGGTGCGCAGGCGCCCTGCACTCCGCTCCACCAGTGACAGGTCACCCCGACCGAAGGTGCTGCCTAGCTTGGGGCTATGGGGTAGAAGGAGGGTCAGCCCGAGATGGACAGAGCCCCATACGCTCCATTCCTGCACTTGGCTCTGGGCCTCTGTTCTGCAGGATCCTGTGTGGCAGAGCTAGCATCCCTGAAAGACTTGAGGCCTGCAGGTTGCCTGGACAGCTTGACCCCAGGGCTGGAACCCTCTCCAAGGCACCCTGAGCCATACTTGCCAGGAAAGGTTTTCCCCAGAGGCTAAAGTATAGATGAGCCAAAGGGGAGAGAGCAGAAGGACTGGGAGTAGTTCAGAACGCACTGGTGGCCCCCCCTTCTCACCTCGGGGCCTGTGCACCGCCCCAGGGGCCCTCTGGAGCCTCTTCTGCCCCCTAGCCCTGCCCAGGGCCCCACTGCCCGTACTTGCGGCTCTGCTGGCGCACCTGCTCCAGCTCAAATATTGTGTAGGGACGGACAGACCGGTGTCCCGGCAGGCCAGGACCCACAGGGATCACGGGGATCATTCTGGGCAGAGACACAGGTGGGGGCTCAGGGGGGGACATTCCATCACCCATCCACCACCACTCCCGCATTTCATCTGCCTAGAGGACCTTCCTAACCGCCCCAGGCTAGGCGGGCCTGAGAGGTCCCAGGACAGGAAGTAGGCCCAGGAGAGAGAAGGAAAAGACAAGAGGTGAGGTAGGTAGGCAGACAGAGAAAGCGTAGGCCTGTGTGCCCACCCCACCACGGTCACCAGCTGCCCTGGGCCAGGTGTGGGCACTCACTGTCCAGTCACAGGTGTCTCCAGGGGCCGGTCACATGAGAGGCAGTGGAAATGAGCCAAGAGCTGCCTGTTGGGAATGAGATGCACGGAGGGTGAGAACGTGGAGGGGTTGCCGCCCACAATCCAGGCCACCAGAGGCTCGGCAGGGTGGCCTTGCTTCCGAGAACTCACCTGCTTCTGGATGTGCCTGCTTCCACACACCCTGCACCTGCCATCCTAACTCAAGTCAGCGGGTTCCCAGGGCCCCAAGGGTATCCTTATAGACCTTGGGGCCCCTCTGGTGGCCAAGAATGGTAATCCTGGGCTTCAAGGCCACTACCACCCAGGTCCCAAGGAACTGTCTCAGCTCTGAGACCAAAGGCCCAGCACAGCATACCCCAGCCAGGGAGCCTTAGCACCTCCCAACCCCTTTCTCTGTGGTCATCTGATAGGGCCTGAGCTAGAAGATTTCTTCTAGCTCTAAAGTTTGCCCCTCCAACTATGGGACATCCAGGGAAGACTCAGCTTATCTGGGGTCCCCAGCCCAGCGCCTACCCTCCCAGGCAGGGTACGCCGCTTCCCTGCTGTCTCCAGCCTCACCTCCTCATGACAGCTGCCTCATCTGCCTGGTAGAGTGGAGGGCGCTCTTTGAGCTGCTTCCGCAGCGATCTCCACCGATCCTCCAGCAGATGCTTCACTGGGTCTAGCTCCAGGCGGTCCAGCTGGGGGTGGGCTCCAGGTGAGCCCGAGGCAGCAGATGGGGGTCAGCCCTGGGGAAGGTGGTGCAGGGCCCTGGCAGTGGAGGGCAGCCCCGCCTACCCTGCAGCCTCTCCTGCCCTCACCTTGCTGTCCATCTCTACCAAGAGTTTGTCCAGCATCTTCTGCCAGTCTTGCTCCTGCCCACTCATCTTGGTCATCAGCTCCTGCATCATGTGGGTCAGCTGCTCTGTGGTGGCATCAAACCGGACACGGCTCACTTTGGCTGCTAGAGCACTCTTGTCTGCTTTCTGCATGGAGATGGGGGAGGCCCCACTTGGGAGAGAGCCATGACAGAGCCCATCCTCCCGATGTCAACCCCTGATGCACAGCATCATCCCCATCCCTCACCCCTCCTGGCCAGCAAGACTACCCTAGGGCAGAGGGCTCCTGGGGACCGGCGCTTACCACATCGATCCCCATCTCCAGGTGTTCCCGGTTGGCCTTTTCCTTCTCGAGTTTCTCTAGGCCCTGGTACAGCATCTGGAGGCCCAGAGAGTGAGAAATAAAGAGCCAGCAGCTGAGCGGCAGGGGTGGGGGTGTGGGCCTCAGCCCTAGCTGCTCACGTCGATGTCCTTCTGCTTCTGCTGATGGTCCTCGATGAGGTTGCTGGTGGTGATGTTGAGCTTCTCACAGTCGCCCTGCACCTGCAGGATGGCGCTCTGCACGTGGCCCAGCAGCTCCTCGTCCTGCAGCAGGGGGGGCGGGGAAGGTGCTTTGAGGCTGCCGGGTGGCCCTGCACCACCTAACAGGTAAGCTCATTTCAGATCCATGCCCACTTTCCACAGTGACATTCAGTTTCCCACCAACAGTTGTGTCCCCATCCAGACAAGGACAGTGATCCTCCACATCCTCATGGATTTGCCCCAAGGGAACTGGGAGTGATCAGCAGAGGTGGCTCAGGCTCAGGAGTGGAGGTGTGGCTGTAGTCTCCCACCTTTCCTGAGCCAAATATAAATTCCTGAGTCCAGGAACAGGACGTGGGGCGGGGAATCAGGAAGAAGTTGGGAAGACTGGCATGCAGGGGAGTGGCTATCTGCTCACATGTGCACACAGATGGCACCGCTCCACCCTTGAGCAGCCAGGACCACCTGCGGGCTAACACTGACCCTCAAGCCTGCAACCCTGCTCCCTGGGGAGTGCTGTCAACTGACACCTCTGCCGGGCCTCCAGGGCCTCCCCTGCCCCAGGAGGGAGGCCAGTAGAGACTCACCTGGCTCTGGAGCTTGGCCTTCTTGGAAGGCCGGGAGGCAGCCAGGTTGTTGACCATGTCCTGGAGCTGCTCATAGCGCTGCACCAGCATGCTGACCTGATGGCTCAGGTCCAGGCTGCAAGCTGGACAGGTAGCTTGGGGGTCAATCTGGCCAGGTGCCAGGGAAGTCAGAGGCTTGTGTGGGGTCATGCTCATGGACAGCAGGGTGGAGGAGGAGGACAGCATACTCTCGATGATTGTCCTGAGCTTGTCTAACTGGGTGTAGGAGAAACATGGGGGAAGGCAGACGGTCACAGCCATGTTCTGCTCAGACGACCGGTGCTAGTGTGATGCTTCCTGCCCTTTCCTGACAGAGGGCAGCCTTGCAGAGTGTACAGAGCTCAGCAGGCGCCCCCTCTCTGTCCATCACCCAGTGAACAGGCTCTCCTTGGGGGCAGCCTGAATGCCAAATAAAGCACTGGTAGCTAGGTGCGGTGGCCACATCTGTCATCCCAGGAACTCAGGAGTGGAAACAGGAAGATTGCAAGTTTGAGGCCAGGCTCAGCAACTTAGTGAAACTTGTCTTAAGATGAAATATTTTTAAAAAGGGCTGGGAGTATAATGCAGTGGTAGAGTGCCCCAGTTCAATCCCTAGTACCACCAAAAATAAAAATTCAATTGAATAAAGCACTTGCAGAAGGGAGGTTTCCAGATCTTTCTCCAGTCTAGCTAAATCCTACTTTTTTTTTTTTTTACAGTGCTGGGGTTTGAACCCAGGGTCCTATCGCTTAGCAAGGCAGGCACTCTACCAACTGAGCTATCTCCCCAGCCCTCTAGCTAAATCCTAAAGTGATGTATGTACTTCACTAGCTGACCCGTAGACCACAGACACTCCTAGCCCTCTGGTGGCAGCCAGGTTGCTTGGGGATGGGGATGTGAATGGTACACTTGCCTGTGCCGTGTCCAAGCATGTGCATACTAAGTAAAGGGATGTGACGGTGCAGACAGTGCTTCAGGGGCCTCTCGGGGTCTGGGGGTGCAGGCCCCTTCCAGGGAGAGCTGCTTGGCCTGGCCCTGCTGCTTTCCTCTGTAGCCCTTGGTCCAGCTTGTCACTGCTAATGATTGGGCCTGGGCAGAGCACTGATTCAAGGGCACCAACCTGGATTGACCAAAGGCCCACGACTTATTGCCTGACTCAAAAAGAGTGGGCAACAAAGTGGAAAAACTGCAGGGCTCAGGACAGCCATTTGGGACCATGTGTAAGAGACAGACAAGTTGCTTGGGAGCAGAATGAAAGAGAGGTGGGGCAGCTGGGAGGGATGGGCGAGGAAAGGGACACACATGTGCAGAAAATCAGGCATGGGAAGACACCCCAAACTGCCTGCTGTGGCCCGGATATCCCCTCTCCCCAGCTCCCTGTGCACACTCAGTGCATCTCCCTTTGCCTGAGCAAACAGGACTTGTAACTAGGGCCTTTGCTGAGGCCAGCACATAACAGGGCCACTGGAATGCACAAGGACAGGATCATTCTCAAAGAGAAAAGGAGCAGTCCCAGAAAAATGGGTATCTCAGTGAAGCCTTGAAGAACATAAAGCAGCTCTCTAGGTAAATAAGACCCAGAAGGACACTCCAGAACAAAGACGGCTTGAGAGAGCAGGACGGGGCTCAGAGACAGGTAGGAAGGCCGAGGGCCAGAGGCTGGAATGAGGAAGGTCTGCCTCCAGGGCAGTCTGCACAGGGAACTGGGCCAACCAGGGGTGGCTTCTCTCCAAAGTGTGCCCGGGGAGGTCCCTGCTGGTTGCCAAGCTCAGACATGAACTTTGGGCCAGCAGGTGACTTTGTACACTCTCGGCCCCACATGGGATAGTTGGCTCAGTCTTGAATGGTAGATGCCACTGCACCAACAGCTGGGAAGAGAGAAAGTAACACGACTCAAGGCACACGAGGGGTCCTGACCAGAATCCCTGGGCCCAGTGGCTTTTCCGTGAGTACTCAGAGGGCTGATCCCAGGTCTGAAAACAACGACAGTATCATTCAAGATTCAAAGGTAGACACTCACCATGGAGAAAGTGAGGCTGGGGTGTAGCTCGGTGGGAGGGCTCTTGCCTGGCATGTGAGGCCCTGGGATCCATCCCCAGCACCACAAAAATGAGAAAAGAAAGTGAAAAGACATCCTGCAGAGTAGAAGAAAATGTTTGCAAGTCATATATCAGGTAAGCCTGATATCCAGAATATGTAAAAGAACTCACAGAACTCAACAACAACTTGGTGTAAAAATGGACAGAGGATTTGAGTAGACATTTGTATACCTTATCTCTCAAGAAGGCATACAGTAGTCAAAAAGCACACAAAAAGGTGCTCAGCATCAGTAGTCATCTGGGAAATGCAAATCAAACCCAAGATGAAATACCACTTCACACCCTCTAGGATGGCTAGAATTAAAAGATAGAAAATAACAAGTGTTAGTGAGGACAGGGAGAAAGTGGAACCCTCTCAACATGGCTAGGAGGCATGTCAAATGGTGCAGTCACTTTGGAAATCAGACCCTCAAATGATTAAAGTTGTCCTATGACCCTGCAATTCCACTCATAGGTGTGTATCCAAGAGAAATGAGATCATATCCACATAAAAACTTGTACGTGAATGTTCAAAGCAGTGTTCATTCTAATTGCCAAAAGGTGGAAACCACCCAAATGTTCTTCACCTGATGAATAGGTAGGCAGTGGTATAGCCACCGAGTCATAAAGAGTCAAGTACTACTCCGTGCAACACGGACAGACCTTGACACACCACTCAGGACAAGAAGCCAGATGCAAAAGACCACTTATTACAAGATTTTTTTTCTATGAAATGAATGTCCAGAAGAGGAAATTCTCAAAAGACAGAAAGCAGATGAGTGGCCATCAGGGCCTGGGGATGGTGTGTGTGTCATGGGGTGCGGCGGAGAGAGATTGCCAACAGGATTAAAGCCTCTTTGGGCAGTGATGAAATGTCTTGGAATTGGATTGTGGTCGTGGTTGCACAACTTGTGAGTGCATTACCAAATACCCAGTTCACTTTATTATTATTTGGGTACTGAAACCCAGGGGTGCCCCTCCACTATGCTGCATTTTTTAAATTTTAAGATAGGGTCTTGCTAAATTTCTGAAGGTCTTGCTAAATTGCTGAAGCTGGCCTCCAATCTGTGATCCTCTTGCCTCAGCCTCCTGAGCCACAGGTATTATAGGCGTGTGCTACTGTGCCCGACTACCTTGTTCAGATTTCATATGTGAATCATATAATGGAAAAGGACAGGGAAAGCAGATGGGTGGGAGGTGCACGGGCTCTCACATTGCCCTGGAATGCCCTTGCCTGTCACCTGTGGCCCAAGTCGGTTCTGCTTTGGGAGGAGGCTGGATCCTAGACACAGTCACCTCCCTACACATGCTCAGGGGACCTGAAGGCTTGGCAGTGAGAGAGCTGTCTATAGCCAAGGGTGTTTTGTCCCTGGAGTCGAGGAGCACCAGTTCCTTACCTGGTCCTGCAGGTAAAGCGAGGCTTCCGAGACCGAGTTCTCCATGGCAGTCTTGCCTCTTTCCTGGCTCTCCCTCAGCTCAGCCAGCTCCTTCTCAATGTCAGCCACAGTGACTCTGTGATGCATAAGAGCCCACCTAGCTCCAGGGCCAGACCAGAGACCCGAGCTCAGCAGCACAGAGCCTGGTCCCTGGGGCTGCAGGGGGATGAAGGAGGCCCGCTCGCTGCCCCTGACAGGCCCTGCTTCTGCCCCAGGAGCTGCCCAGTGTGTTGATCCGAGGTGTCTGGGCAGTGGGACAGGGCCCTGCACAGAGGAGCTCTGAGGAACTGGAGCTGGATCTCCCCCCAGGACAGTGGGAGGAGCCTTGTGCCATCGAAGCCCTGCTTGTGAGCTGTTTTAGGAACCTGAGGGACTCCTGCCAGTTCCTTGAACTAGATTTGGCAATCTGAAGAACAGGTATGACCCAGGTCAAAGAGAGCAGTCAAAGCAGGGCAGGAGAAAAGTGAGGGCTGCCACCACCTCCCGGCTGGGGAACACAGGACGCCAGGACGGGGGCGCACAGGGTGAGCGTCTCACCGGATGATGCCCAGCTGCAGGCCCAGCTGGCTAGCCTTCAGCTCCTTCCCCGCTTCCCGCTCACTGTCCCCTTCCAGGAGCCTTTGTAGCTTGTTCAACTGCAAACCCAATGGCAGGGGAAGGTCAGGCAGGCCTGGTCCCCCTTCCTGCATGTGCTCCTGCAGCCCACACGTGCTCCTCCCGTTCTCTAATCTTTACCCAGTCCTTCCTGACAAAAACCTAGGTCCCTTCTGGACATCCAGACACCCACCGGCCTCCTGGATGCAGATAGCTGGCATTGAGAATTCTAAATTCCTAGCAGCCCCTTGCAATGACCTCTGTCCCCAGAAAGTGCCAAGTCTGCCACATATAATCAAAGGAGCTGAAGCCTGCTTAACTCAGCCATATCTTAATAGCTTTGAGGTTCAGGAAATGAACACAGTAATACTTGGGGTGCACTTCCTATCTGATGGATGGCAAAGGTTCAGTCAGACAACAGATCTGAGAAAGGACTGTGTCACCATCAAGCACAAAGCACAAGTGCTCTGACCCCCCAGGAGGCAAAGGAGGTTCACCTTCCCTTACATACTTGGGCTCTTTCCTGACGAACTTCTTTGGCCAAGGCCTTTAGACTCTTCAGCTGTTCCTGCAGGTCAGGGGGTATGGTCTTTTGGACTAGGAAAACGGAGGCCTTATTGTTAGAGGGGTTAGATTCCCAGTGGATTCCCACTCTGCATTTCCAACCCCAAACAAAATGAAGAACCCCAGAGAACACTGCCTTCCCTGGTGAGTGTGGGGAGGGGATGAGGAAGGAGGGAAGAGGATTTTCTTTCTCCCATAGAAAACCCGCTTAGTAGCCTAAAGGGCCAGGAGCCCTCTGACCCCAGGCGCCCTCTGACCCACCGCTGGGATTTTACTCATCCCTGGAACCTAGACACAAGCGAGGCAAGCTCTCTACCGCGGCTCCGCTCCTGGCAGAGGGGCTGCATTCCTCCCCTGAGGCCCGTCAGAACTGCTGGCCTAGCTCCAGCCTTTGCCCCACCTATTCATTTGGACCCTGAAGGCCTGTGGGGCCCAGAAAGTCTCAGAGGGGACACACGATACCTGGAGTTGTGGCCAGGGGAAGGGAAGGATGCCGCTGACTTAGAGTGAAAACAGTGACCTCTCCCCAGCCCTCCACGGGGTACCCACCCGTCAGCGCCGGCAGGCTCTGTACCCCGGGGTACCCACCCGTCAGCGCCGGCAGGCTCTGTACCCCGGGGTACCCACCCGTCAGCGCCGGCAGGCACTGTACCCCGGGGTACCCACCCGTCAGCGCCGGCAGGCTCTGTACCCCGGGGAACCCACCCGTCAGCGCCGGCAGGCACTGTACCCCGGGGTACCCACCCATCAGCGCCAGCAGGTACTGTATCTTCTCCAAGTCAGTGTGGCCAGCTTTCTCCTCATCCAGATCCTTCATTCTCTCCTTTAGCTCCACATAGAGGCTGATGATCTCACCCATCAGACGAAATGTTTCCACGGCCATGGGGAAGTTGGGGGCCAGTTTCTCCAGTGACTCACGCCTCTCACTATGGGCCTCACTCCTTTCCGAGTCTTCTTGACTCGCGAAAGAGGGAACCTCTTGGACAGGGGCCATCTGGGCAGGATGCCCAGGTTGCTGTGAGTCACTTGTTCTGTTTGGATCCAAATATTCCTGATCATGTGGACCAATGCCAGGATAACCTGGGCCAGAGACAGAGTATGCTCTACCTTGTTGAGCTGCCCTTGGGTACACCTGGCCTTGCAGATCAGGTCCAGATGATACTGAGAGCTGTTGATCTGGGGCTCGGCCCCGCTGGTCTGAGCCAGGGTGTGTCAAGCCTCGCTGATAGGTTCCTGGTGATGCCAAACCTCGACTGGGTAACAGTGATGACACCTGGCCTCGTGGCTCTCGGCCAGGAGGTCCCACACCACGTGGATATGCAGCAGGCTGAGCCAAACCACCAGGATAGACACCAGGTTGGAAAAATCCAGGGGGATAAGCATCAGGTTGGACCAAACCAGGAGGATGTTCTCTAGGTTGAGCTAAGCCAGACATGTATACGCCAGGCTGAACCAAGCCACGTGGCTCTGTACTCGGCTGTAACGAAACACGCTGACCCGTTCCAGGCTGCCCTGTACCAAACTGACCTGCACCAAGCTGGGCAAAGCCACGCTGATCCACACCATATGGCACAAAGCCACGCTGACCCATCCCAGGTTGCATGAAACCATGCTGAACCATACCAGGTGGTGCCAAGCCACGCTGACGCATGCCAGATGGCGCCAAGCCACGCTGACCCACACCAGGGGGTGCTACAGCACTCTGATCCATGCCAGGTGGCACCACAGCACCCTGATCCACACCAGAGGGAACAAACCCACGCTGATCCACACCAGGTAACACTAAAGCACCTTGATCCATGCTGGGTGCTACTACAGCATGCTGATCCATGCCAGATGGCACCAAGCCACGCTGATCCACACCAGGTGGCACCAAGCCACGCTGATCCACACCAGATGGCAACAAGCCACGCTGATCCACACCGGGTGGCACCAAGCCACGCTGATCCACACCGGGTGGCACCAAGCCACGCTGATCCACGCCAGATGGCACCAAGCCACGCTGATCAACACCAGGTGGCACCAGACCACGCTGATCCACACCAGGTGTCACCAGGCCACGCTGATCCATGCCAGGTGGCACCAGACCACGCTGATCCACGCCAGGTGGCACCAGACCATGCTGATCCATGCCAGGTGGCAACAGACCACGCTGCTCCACGCCAGGTGGCACCGGACCACGTTGATCCATGCCAGGTGGCACCAAGCCACGCTGATCCACGCCAGGTGGCACCGGACCACGCAGATCCACGTCAGGTGGCACAACACCATGCTGATCCATGCCAGGTGGCACCAAGCCAAGCTGATCCACATCAGGTGGCACCACGCCACGCTGATCCACGCCACGTGGCACCAAATCACGCTGATCCATGCCAGGTGGCACCAAACCACGCTGATCCACGCCAGGTGGCATCAAACCACGCTGATCGACGCCAGGTGGCACCAAGCCAAGCTGATCCACACCAGGTGGCATCAAACCACGCTGATCCACGCCAGGTGGCACCAAAGCAAGCTGATCCACGCCAGGTGGCATGATGCCACGCTGATCCACTGCAAGGGGCAGCAAGCCAAGCTGATCCACGCCAGGTGGCACTACACCACGCTGATCCACGCCAGGCGGCACCAAGCCACGCTGATCCACACCGGGTGGCACCAAGCCACGCTGATCCACTCCGGGTGGCACCACGCCACGCTGATCCACTCCGGGTGGCACCAAGCCACGCTGATCTACACCAGGTGTCACCAAGCCACGCTGATCCGCACCGGGTGGCACCAAGCCATGCTGATCCACTCCCGGTGGCACCACACCACGCTGATCCACACCGGGTGGCACCAAGCCACGCTGATCAACGCCGGGTGGCACCAAGCCACGCTGCTCCACTCCCGGTGGCACCACGCCACGCTGATCCACGCCGGATGGCACCACGCCACGCTGATCCACACCGGGTGGCACCACGCCACGCTGATCCACTCCGGGTGGCACCACGCCACGCTGATCCACTCCGGGTGGCACCAAGCCACGCTGATCCACTCCGGGTGGCACCACGCCACGCTGATCTACACCTGGTGGCACCATGCCACGCTGATCCACACCGGGTGGAACCACGCCACGCTGATCCACACCGGGTGGAACCACGCCACGCTGATCTACACCGGGAGTCACCAAGCCACGCTGATCCACTCTGGGTGGCACCAAGCCATGCTGATCAATGCCGGGGGGCACCACGCCACGCTGATCCACTCCGGGTGGCACCAAGCCACGCTGATCCACTCCGGGTGGAACCACGCCACGCTGATCTACACCGGGTGGCACCACGCCACGCTGATCCACACTGGGTGGAACCACGCCACGCTGATCCACACCGGGTGGCACCATGCCACGCTGATCCACACGGGGTGGCACCACGCCACGCTGATCTACTCCGGGTGGCACCACGCCACGCTGATCAACTCCGGGTGGAACCACGCCACGCTGATCCACACCAGGTGGCACCAAGCCACGCTGATCCACTCCGGGTGGCACCACGCCACGCTGATCCACTCCGGGTGGCACCACGCCACGTTGATCTACACCGGGTGGCACCAAGCCACGCTGATCAACGCCGGGTGGCACCAAACCACGCTGATCCACGCCGGGTGGCACCAAGCCACGCTGATCCACACCGGGCGGCACCAAGTCACGCTGATCCACGCCAGGTGGCACCAAGCCACGCTGATCCACTCCGGGCGGCACCAAGCCACGCTGATCCACTCCGGGTGGCACCACGCCACGCTGATCAACGCCCGGTGGCACCAAACCACGCTGATCCACTCCGGGTGGCACCAAGCC
Organism: Sciurus carolinensis; assembly: GCF_902686445.1. Lineage (NCBI taxonomy): Eukaryota > Metazoa > Chordata > Mammalia > Rodentia > Sciuridae > Sciurus > Sciurus carolinensis. Next base: position 4,999,066 of record NC_062215.1, on the reverse strand, counting down.
ACGCTGATCAACTCCGGGTGGCACCACGCCACGCTGATCAACGCCCGGTGGCACCAAACCACGCTGATCCACTCCGGGTGGCACCAAGCCACGCTGATCCACTCCGGGTGGCACCACGCCACGCTGATCTACACCGGGTGGCACCATGCCACGCTGATCTACTCCGGGTGGCACCACGCCACGCTGATCAACTCCGGGTGGCACCAAGCCACGCTGATCCACTCCGGGTGGCACCACACCACGCTGATCAACGCCGGGTGGCACCAAGCCACGCTGATCAACGCCGGGTGGCACCAAGCCACGCTGATCCACACCGGGTGGCACCAAGCCACGCTGATCCACTCCGGGTGGCACCGCACCACGCTGATCTACATCAGGTGTCACCAAGCCACGCTGATCTACACCGGGTGGCACCACGCCTCGCTGATCCACTCCGGGTGGCACCAAGCCACGCTGATCCACTCCCGGTGGCACCAAGCCACGCTGATCCACTCCCGGTGGCACCACGCCACGCTGATCTACACTGGGTGGCACCAAGCCACGCTGATCCACGCCGGGTGGCACCACACCACGCTGATCAACGCCGGGTGGCACCAAGCCACGCTGATCAACGCCGGGTGGCACCAAGCCACGCTGATCCACTCCGGGTGGCACCAAGCCACGCTGATCCACTCCCGGTGGCACCAAGCCACGCTGATCCACTCCCGGTGGCACCACGCCACGCTGATCTACACTGGGTGGCACCAAGCCACGCTGATCCACGCCGGGTGGCACCAAGCCACGCTGATCCACTCCGGGTGGCACCAAGCCACGCTGATCCACTCCCGGTGGCACCATGCCACGCTGATCCGCACCGGTTGGCACCAAGCCACGTTGATCCTCTCCGGGTGGCACCACGCCACTCTGATCTACCCCGGGTGGCACCACGCTACGCTGATCTACGCCGGGTGGCACCACACCACGCTGATCCATTCCGGGTGGCACCACGCCACGCTGATCCACACCGGGTGGCACCACGCCACGCTGATCTACACCGGGTGGCACCACACCACGCTGATCCACTCCGGGTGGCACCAAGTCACGCTGATCCACTCCCGGTGGCACCACGCCACGTTGATCTACACCGGGTGGCACCACGCCACGCTGATCTACACTGGGTGGCACCGAGCCACGCTGACCTACACCGGGTGGCACCGAGCCACGCTGATCCACTCCTGGTGGCACCACGCCACGCTGATCTACACCTGGCGGCACCACGCCACGCTGATCTACACCGGGCAGCACCAAGCCACGCTGATCCACTCCCGGTGGCACCACGCCACGTTGATCTACACCGGGTGGCACCACGCCACGCTGATCTACACTGGGTGGCACCGAGCCACGCTGACCTACACCGGGTGGCACCGAGCCACGCTGATCCACTCCTGGTGGCACCACGCCACGCTGATCTACACCTGGCGGCACCACGCCACGCTGATCTACACCGGGCAGCACCAAGCCACGCTGATCCACTCCCGGTGGCACCACGCCACGCTGATCTACACCGGGCAGCACCAAGCCACGCTGATCCACTCCCGGTGGCACCACGCCACGCTGATCCACACCGGGTGGCACTACACCACGCTGATCCACTCCAGGCGGGACCACGCCACGCTGATCCACTCCGGGCGGCACCACGCCACGCTGATCCACTCCGGGTGGAACCACGCCACGCTGATCCACACCGGGTGGCACCAAGCCACGCTGATCCACACCGGGTGGCACCACGCCACGCTGATCCACGCCGGGTGGCACCAAGCCACGCTGATCCACTCCGGGTGGCACCACGCCACGCTGATCCACTCCAGGTGGCACCACGCCACGCTGATCCACGCCGGGTGGCATCACACCACGCTGATCCACGCCGGGTTGCACCAAGCCACGCTGATCCACGCCGGGTGGCACCACGCCACGCTGATCCTTGCCGGGTGGCACCAAGCCACGCTGATCCACTCCGGGTGGCACCACGCCACGCTGATCTACGCCGGGTGGCACCACACCACGCTGATCCACTCCGGGTGACACCAAGCCACGCTGATCCACTCCCGGTGGCACCACACCACGCTGATCCACTCCGGGTGGCACCATGCCACGCCTATCCACTCCAGTGGGCACCAAGCCACGCCGATCCATGCCAGGGGGCACCAAGCCACGCTGATCCATACCAGGTGACACTACAGCATGTTGATCCATGCCAGATGGGACCATGCCACCTTGTTCCATGCCAGGTATCATCATGACACGCTGATCCATGCTAGGTGGCGCCATGTCATGCTGATCCACTGCAGATGGCACTGTGCCACGCTGATACAAGCTAGGAGGCACCATGCCACGTTGGTACACACCGGGTGGCACTGTGCCACGCTGAGACACACCCAGTGGCACCATGCCATGCTGATCCATGCCAGATGCCACCAAGGCAGGCTGATCCATGCCGAGTGGCTCCAAGCCAGACTCACTCACACCGGGTGGCACCAAACCAGGCTGGCCCACGCCGGGTGGCACCAAACCAGGCTGTCCCACGCCAGATGGCACCACGCCACGCTGGCCCGCGCCGGGTGGCACCACGCCACGCTGACCCGTGCCGGGTGGCACCACGCCACGCTGACCCGTGCCGGGTGGCACCACGCCACGCTGGCCAACACCGGGTGGCACCACGCCACGCTGGCCAACACCGGGTGGCACCACGCCACGCTGACCCACGCCTGGTGGCAGCACACCACTCTGACTCATACCAGGTTGCACCAAATCATGCTGAACTGCACCAGCTGATGTCAAACCATACTGATCCACTCCAGGCTGCACCAAACCTTGCTGATCTATGCCAGGCTGGGCCAGACCATACTGATCTGCACCAGGCTGTACCAAACCACGCTGACCTATACCAGGTTGGACTAAGCCACGTTGTGCCATACCAGGTTGCACCAACCCAGGTAGAGGTGCACCAGGCTGCACCCAAAGATCACTAGGCAGTGCCCCAAGTTGTGCCAGACCATACTGATCCATTCCAGGATGGACCAACCCCTGCTGATCTGTGTCACGTTGCACCAAACCATGCTGATCTGCACCAGGTGGCACCAGATCGTGTGGATATGCACCAGGTTGGACAAAGCCAGGCTGAGTTGTGCCAGGAGGTACCAAACTAGGCCTGTGTGGACCAGGGTGGACCAAAGTACGCGGACTTATGCCAGGTTGCACCAAACCTTGTCGGTCTGTCCCAGGTGGTACCAAAATACTCGGATCTGCACCAGGCTGCACAAAGCCAGGCCGATCTCTGCCAGGCTGGACAGAATCACGCTGCTCTGCGCCAGGTTGTATGAAGCCAGGTGCTTCCAAAGTGGGCTGTCCCAGACCTTGTTGATCTCCAACAACCTGCATCAGACCAGGTGATACCAAAGCACGCTCATCTGTAAGAGGTAGAAGCAATCCCTGTTGGTCCACGCCAGGCAGTGCCCGTTGTTGCTGATCCATGCCAAGGAGTCCCATATCACGCTCATGTGTGCCAGGCTGTTCCACACTACGTTCATCTGTGCCAGGAAGTATTGTGCCATATGGATAGGTTCTGAGCGGAACCATACCAAGTTGGTCTGTACCTGGTTGTCCCAATCTTTCTTGATCCCTGCCAGGTACTAAAGGTGGCACCACACCACGCTGATCCATGCCAAGTGGTGCCAAGACCTGATAGTACATTTCGGGTGGCAGCTCACCAAGCTGACTCCCACCGAGAGGCACCACACCATGTGGATGAGTGCTAGGATATGGAAATTCAAATCGCTCTGGTCTTGTTCTTTGCTGACCTGGCCATTCATAGACTTCATCTTGGCCGATACGCACTCCACGACGCTGATCTGGATATGCATAATGCTGATCTCTGGCTAAGGGCAAGTCCTGTTGAGATGGGCCAGGGCGTACCTCTCGCTCGTCTCTTCTTGGATGGGTCGTGGTGGGTGTCTCTCTGCCTTTGCGGCGCTCTGACTCTGCTCTTAACTGGGATGTAGACTGGCGCGGTTTTGGCATGCCGGCTTCATCACGAACCCTGCCCAGAAATCTAGTAGTAGAGGAACCCCTGCTTCGATCTCTGAGGGAGACACCTTCAGAGGGGTGTCCACTGGATTCTGATGACTGATCCAGGCCACCAGTGGAATCCCGAGTCTGGTCAGGACTTGGATGTTTGACAGAGACTGAACTTGGAGCTTGATCACTCAGTGTTAAAGAAGACGGCCCTTTGCGCTTAGGAAGCCCCACTTCTGAGCCCTGGATGAAGAGGAAGAAGGAAATCAATAACTGCAAGTCAAACATACTGTGAGAGTCAAAAGAAAGGAGATCTGGGATAACTAACTATGGTGATTTAAAGTCCTTAATGAGAAAAGTCCTAAAAGCTAAGTTAGACATAAAGACTTTTAACATTCTTAAAGGTCATCAGGTTTTTGACACTCAGCCCACGTGCAACATGCCAATTCCCTTCAAAAAAGATGGGGAAGCTGCAAATACCAGCGATCCTCCAGGTTCTGAGTCATAAATAAAAGAAGTTATTTGTTAAATTTAAAATCTAAAGTCTGCCCATTATATTATATTTTGAGACAGGGGCTTGCTAAACTGCTGATAGTAGAGGCATACACTGGAGATGAGCAAACCAAAATGAAAAGCATCCAAGCCTTGGGTCAGAACTCCATAGACAGGGATTTTCTCTATGGACTCTCACGGGGAGTGCCAGGAGAAGTGTACAAAGACGGAACCTGGGGTAGATACCAATCCTCGGGGCAGACCCATACGGTGGCGTACTATGAACCCACTCAAAGTTAATGATGGGCTGTTTCCATTTTCAGCCAAGATGGAGACAGAGACTGGATTTACCCTCTCATCTGTAACAACCAAAACCCAACAGCTATGAAATAGAGGTTTTCCAAACATGGCTACCAGGTAATGAAGAAAGAAAATTCATGGGGGAATGGAGAAATAGTGTGTTTCCAGGCTACAGTGCAGGGAGGGGGAACTGGCGCAGAGCCTGGAGGGTTTCTGGAGTCGAGGAGATGGAGCTGAGCATTAAGGGAGACTGAGGCAACTCCAGTTCAAAGGGCAGAATATCAGCAGAAGGGAAATACAGAAGGTCCCTTCTAGAAACCAGCACAGAAATGATCAGCACATACATGTGAGGAGAGCAGCCAGCCTGGGAAACAACCAACTTTGCACAGCTAGAGGGAGCAGCACCCAGACTATGGGACCGGGCACGATGCCTGCTTTCACCAGCCAGTTTGGAAAAACTCATCATTTATGGGGCCCAGGGCAGTGTTCTCAGCAAAGTGTTGCCTCCGAGGTGGAGAAGAGTCAGCCCAAGACTGAACACTGCTATGGACCCACCTCACAAATCTAGAAGCAAGAGCTGAGAGGATCAAATGGTTTTCAAATAAGTGCATCATGGTGGTGGATCGTAAAAATATTCAGCATCCAGGGAAGAAAAATTCACAATGACTGGCAAGCAATCAAAGATGACCAGGCATGTAAAGAGACAGAAAAGCATGACCCTTAACAGGGAGATGACTTAGTTGATTGAAACCACACTAACACTGACCCAGGTGTTAGAATTAACAGGAAAGGACACTAAAACAATTATTATGGCTATTATTTCTTATGTTCAAAAAGGTAAGTGCAGACATGAAGTTTATTTATTCTTTTTGGTGGTACTGGTGATTGAATCCAGGGCCTCACACATGTTATGCAAGTGCTCTGCCACTGAGCTACATCTGCAGCTTATTTAAATTTTTTTAAAAAATTTTATCTTATGTTTTGAGACAGGGGCTTGCTAAACTGCTGAGGCTGGCCTCGAATTTAGCATCCTCCTGCCTCAGACTCCTGAGTCACTGGGGATTACAGGTGTGTACTACTGTGCCCAGCTGCAAAATATTTTAAAAACAATCTGAATTGAATTTATAGAGATGGAAACTACAATGTCTGAGATGAAAAATAACTGGATGAGATTGAAGACAAAGTAGGCAATGAGGAAGAAAAGTTTGCTGAACCTGGAGTTACAGTAACAGAAACTATCTGAAATCAAATGAGAAATAAAAATTAAAAAGTGAAAAAGCTGGGCTGGGGATACAGCTCAGCTGGTAGAGAGCTTGCCTGTCAAGTACAAGGCCCTGGGTTCAATCCCCAGCACCACAAAAAAAAAAAAAAAAGAAAAAAGAAAAGAAAAGAAAAAGCATCTGGGAGCTGTTAGGTAAACACACACACACGTAGACATACACACACAACTGGAACTCCTGAAGGAGAAGAGGGAGAGGGAAGAAGAAAACAAGATTTGAATAGTGGCCCCAACCTTCCCACACTTGATGAAAACTGTAAACCCAGGAAGTTCAATGTGCTCTAGCACAGAAAGGACGAAGACCGTGAGCTGCTGCGGACACCGAAACCAGTGTGTGCTGCAGATCAGAGTTGTGCTGGCAGACTGCTCACTGGGAAGAGGGCAGAGGGGACAGCGGGTGGTGCCTCTTGGGAAATGAATGCAGTCCACCAGCTGGGCGCTGTGGCAGGCGCTGTAATCCCAGTGACTTGGGAGGCTGAGGCAGGAGGAGTTTGAGGCCAGTCTCAGCCACTTCACGAGACCCTGTCTCAAAATAAAAAATGAAAAGAGCTGAGGATGTAGCTCAGTGGTAAGGCGTCTCTGAGTTGAAGCCCCAGCACCAAAATTAAAAAATAGAGGGAGGAGAATGCATTGTAGTAGCCAAAAAAGTGGCTATACTTACCAAATAGACTTTAAGTCAAAATTATTACCACAGACAAAGAAATGTATGTTATATGGTTTGATTCCCCAGTACCACCAAAAAAGTATATACTATAAACCCAAAGTTACAGCTAATCAGTCAACAAAGAAGGTAAAATGGAATAAAAAATACTCGGTTCGAAACAGGCAGAAAAGAGGGACAAAGGAACATAGAACAATTGGGACCAAAAGAATCTTGTAAAACACACTGGCTATTAAAAAAATGAAATCATAATATTAATATTGAATGAAACAGATTTCAAAGCTAAGACTCTCATTAACATTAGAAGGTAATTACTAAGGGAGGGAGGTGTAGCCCAGCGGAAGAGCAGGTGCTTAGCCTGCTTGAGGTCCTGGATCCCCAGCACCAAAAAAAAAAAAAAAAAAGAGATCAATTCATCGAAAAGACATTCATCCTAAATGTTTGTGTGCCTGACAGAGCCAGTCACAGGAGGTGGTGGATGAAGCCAGTCATCATCAGAGATTTCAACACCCTGCATCCATCATCCGTCAGAAGTAGGGACGCTGGTAAGGACGTTGCCCTGTTTTCTGAGGGCTACCATAATGAAGTCCCATAACCTTTAACAGAAGAAATTTCTCGTCTCCGAAGTTCTAGAGTCTAGAAGTCTGAAGCGCAATCGTCAGCAGGACTGGTTCCATCCAGGGCCTGAGGGAGCAGCTCTCTGCCTCACCGGGCCTTGCAGCCTCCAGCCCTCCTTGGTCTGTAGGAGGCCTTTCCCTTACTTCACATCGTCTTCCCTCTGTACATGACTGTGGTGTCCAGATTCCCTTCTTATAAGGACACACTCGTATGGGGTTAGGGCCCATCACAATGACTTCATCTGAACTCCATCATCTGCCAAGTTCCTGTTTCCAAATAAGGTCACGTTCACAGGTCCTGGGGTTTAAGATCTCAAGATTTGTTTTGAAAGGAGAGTGTAACCCTAATGTATGTAATAAACTTCAATAACACCATCAACATGCTTGATCTGATTGATATCTGTAGAATATTTTACCCAATCAGCCGAAGATACATTGTCCTTAAGTTCACACAAAATGGTCACCGAGGTAGGCTGTACTGTGGGCCATAAAGTAGGTATCAATAACTTTCAACATTTCAAGTGCATAAATCAGAAACTAGTGACAAAAAGATCCCTGGAAAATCCCCAAATATTTAGAAAAATATTACAGACTTCCAAATAAACCATGGATTAAAGTGGAAAGGGGGCATAGAAAATAATTCAAATGCCCTGTTAGCATGTGTGGGTGCCGCAACTGAGGGGCAAATTTATAGCAGTAAGTGCACTTATCACTCAATGTCCCAGGTCAGTGTAGACCTGGTGGTTGGTCTCAGCTTCAAGGCTGTCCTCAGATCCTAACTGCACACCTCCTCCATGGGCAGTTCGCTTATCACTCTGATGCTTTGTGTTTTTAAAAAGGGCTCATCTGATTAGGTCAGGCCCACTTGGCATAATCTCCTTTAGATTAATTTGAAGTCAACTGATCAGCGACATAATATCCCATCACATCCACAGGTTCTGCCTAGGCCTATGGGCAGGGAGTTATTTAGTGTGTACACTAAGGGGCGGAAATCTTGGTAGCCCTCTTAGAGTTCTGCCCACATGTGCCCCAGAAAGACCTACAAAAAAATCACTGCAAACAAAGCAAAGCAGAAAAGGAAATGGCGCTATGGAAAGACTTTGAAAAGTAACCCTTTCAGAGCCACCCAACACACTGCCGGAGTCAGAAAACCACTCCAGACGCAGGTGTGGCAGACTGTGTCCAGGTGCTTGTCCAAATGTCAGCAACAAAAATAGCAGAAAAATGGCAGCAAAACATTCAGGAACACTGAATAGACTAGCCAATCATTCGTAGCTGGCCTCTGGAGGTGAGGTATGTATGAGTATCCTATGGCTGCTGTAACAAGTGGCCCACAAACTTGGTGACTTAAAACACACAGACATACTATCATTTTGAAGCTCAGAAGTCCAGAACCAACTTCACTGGGCAAAAGTCAAGGTGTCGTCGGCAGGGCTGGTTCCTTTCAAAGGCTCCAGGGAAAAATCCTGTTTCAGTTTCTAACAGTTGCCAGCGTGCCTTGGCTTTGGCCATGTCACCTTCTCTCCTGTGGGGCTACCTCCTGCCTCAAGGACCCTGGTGATGATATCACTGGACTCACCTTCATGATCCAGGAGAATCTGCCACCTCAAGAGCTTCCCCTTCACCATATCTGCAAAGTCCCTTTTGCTGTGCCAGGTGGCACGTCCAGGTTCTGTGGATTATGACACAGATATCCTTGGGGCTATTACTCAGTCCCCCACAATGACTAAGACAAAAGTCATGGTCTTATAGAACACTTTGAAATCCTAGAAAAAGGATGCAACAGCTACAGAGATGGGGGGAGGTGGGGTCCTAGGAGAGCTGGTGCAGTTCTTACTAAGGGCATCAGAGGAGACCTGCTCATTTCTGAGGCGGACAGACACTGGAGGTGAGTGCTGACCACCTAACAGACCACACTTGAGACTTTTCCTCTGAATATCCAAATGAACAATTACCAATGGCTCGGGCACCTCCCGGGAGGGAACCTGGAGACCAGAGACAGCCTCTGAGGCTCAGTCCCTTGCCTGGCACCCCACGCCAAGGATTCCAGAGTCAGAGCCAGCAGGCACCCCGTGCTAAGACAACCCTCGATCCCCACACCCCAAGAACGCTAATGCTGTCTCCCCTTCTAACCCAGGCACACCCCTGCCATCTCTCCCCGCATTTCACTACGTCTACCATGGTAGCATATCAAAAAGCACCATTATTTTATGTACCACCAGGAAAGCGAAAGCACTTCCAATTAATGATGAAAGGCCCCCAACTCTGGGACACATCCTGATTCCAGCGAGGTTCATCTTGGGATCAGTGCACGTCCTCTGAGTCTAGATGCATTTCTACAGGGCCCTACTTCTCAGTTCACCCGTCAGGCTAGGGCCTCCTGAGACCTGGACCCTGCCCCAGCCTCGATGCACCCAGCCATCCCTCCTGTACTGGGGCTGAATCTTGACTGCCTTAAAGACTCCAGTCCACACAACCTGCTGGCCTTGATCTCGGTACAGTGCAGAACCCTTATTTCTCTTTTCCTGGGACATGTGACATGATGTCAGATGTATTCATTTTGCCCAGTTAAGTTCAACTTAGATTTTATGAAGCACCTTTCTGAATTCCTCCTCTGTCCTTTGGGTCCCAAGGTCGGAGATATCCAAATGTTGATCCCAACGCAGCATGTGGACAGAGAAGAATGGACTTAGGATAAATGCAATTCGACTCAAAACATTGGTCCAAAATAAACATTTCCTCACCTAAGTCTCTGCTTCAGGAATTGCACTTTCAACCAGACCTACTTATAAGGCTCCCAAATTCACAGTATTCTCAAAGTACACATTAGGCAGTTTTGTTCAAGATTTTGGCTCAGTTAATACGGGAATATCACTTTACGATCTCCAATAGCTCGTAATCTGGCAATTCCACTGCGAGTAAACCGTACCACAGGGAAGTCAAACCCGCCTCAGTGCCCCCGTTATCGGTCCTGCCTTCCAGTTTTTGCCTTCAAGCACCCTGGGAGATTTGGATTTTGGATCTCTCAAGAAGATGAGAAAGAAGAATGTAATTTCCTGGCCATTCTAAACTTTTTTTTTTTTTTTTTTTTGCGGTGCTGGGGATCGAACTCAGGGCCTTGTGCTTGAGAGGCAAGCACTCTACCAACTGAGCTATCTCCCCAGCCCTGAGCTATCTCCCCAGCCCCATTCTAAACTTGTCCGTGGTGTTAGGGTCTTCCTGTGGCCTTGTCCTGCATGGAGACTGCAAACATGACACCCGCTTTTGCTCTCTGCTTTATTCACCCTGTCAGGGCACCAGAGCTTCACAGAGAAGACGTCCTTCACCTCGGGCATCCTGTTTCTGCAAGGAAACACTTGTCCTCCAGGTCTGTGGACCTAGTAAAAGGGCTGCTGGCAGATGATTAAATAATTGTGACCTGCCCCTCAGGATTGAGCTCACTGTCATCTGGCTTTATTATCTTGGTTACAGGAAACCCAAGAAGCTTTGGTCTCATCTTAAAACAGGTTTTGTTTGCTTGCGTTGTGTGTTTTTTGTTTGTTTGTTTGTTTTGGTTTGGTTTTTGGTGCTGGGTCACATCCAGGGCCTTGCATGTGCTAGGCAAAGGCCTTCAGGCCTTTATTAAGCAAGTACTGACTCTGGGGTTGGATCTTCCTGGTTCCAGTAAGTGTTTTTGTTTGTTTTGTTTTTGTTTTTGTTTTTGTTTTTTTTGTACTGGGGATTGAACCTAGGGGCACTGAAACACTCAGTCACATCCCCATCCCTTTTTATTTTGAGACACAATCTCACTAAATTGCTTAGGTCCTCACTAGGTTGCTCAGGTTGACCTGAGCCTTCTCAGGCTCTTTCTGCCTGAGATCCTTCTGCCTCAGCCTCCCAAGTTGTTGGAATTACAGGTGTGCACCACCATGCCCAGCCGGTAAGTCTTTTATTCTTTCTTATCAAGAAGCAAAAAGGAGGAGGAGGAGGAAGAATATAACCTCATCATCACATCATCCTGTGGTACAGAAAGTCATGAAGAACTGCCCAGCTGCCATTAGAATACACCCTTGGACCGGGCATGGTGGCACACATGTGTGATCCCAGCAGGGGCGGAGGACGTGGCTCAGTGGTTAAGTGTCCCTGGGTTCAATTCCCAATACCAAAAAACCAAAAAATAAAACATGGATACTTCCTTGCTCTGAAAAAGTAAAAATGTCCAAAAGTGTTCATGCATAAGCCTTGGGGGTGTCCTCTGCTCTTATCCTGAGGAAATGTGTTGCTCACTAAAGCAACATGGTAGTGGTACCTGTGTAAGACAAGCTTCAGCTTTATTTATTTTTTTGTGGTACTGGGGACTGAACCCAGGGGGCTCTATCACTGGGCTACATTTCTGGTCATTTCTTAAAATTTTTGAGACAGGTTCTTCAAAAAAAAAGAGGCCACCTTTTTCTGGGCAATGCCTTCGTTTACTTTTTTTTTTTTTCTGGTGCTGGGGTTTAACACAGAACCTCATGCATGCCAGGCAACTGCTCTACCACTGAGCCACGATCCCAGCTTCCTCTGGCAACTCTTTCTGAAGTTGTTTTGGGCAGGGAACTGAGAAAAGTCTTGGAGATTGGCAGGAAGCCTGGGGCACCCAGATGGTATTTGGCGTTCCCTAGGTGGCCACTTGGAGGCGCCAAAAGCCTCCTGCTTCACTTGCTTCTGCCTGTGCCTCTGGGGATCTGGTTTGAGGAGACTTTTTTGCAGGGTTGGGGGAGGGGGTGTGGAGCCCAAAGGAGCAGTTTATCCTGTTCTGTGGGGGCTGTTTGAAAATATCCAGGTGGAGAAAGGTTGGGGGTTTGAAAATGATTTGGTCATCCCATGCACAGAACCAGGACAGATGGCCACATGCCCACAGGCAGAAGTCCCCATCAGCAAGGGGCCTCCTACTACAAGGGTGTTATTTCCAGGGTTGGTCACCCTGCTTCACGAATAGTGAAGGGACTGGTGCATTTCAGGACAGCTCTAAAAACTGCCAGAGCAATGAAACAATCAGGTGGGTAGTGTTTCCACCCTCACCCATTGGCAAAGCTCAAAACACGAATACTGACACACGGAGTGGGGGTGGGGGGTGCCATGAAATAAGTTCCCTCCCGTGCCGCTGGTGGGAGTCTAAGCTGGAACAACACCCGTGGAAGATATTTTGGCAATAGCCAGCCAAACTGCAAAGGCACATTTCCATTTCTAGGAATTTATGCTCTGCACACATATGAATGTCACCTGGGAGCAATCCTTATAAAATTGGGGCAGTTATTTAAGATGTCTGTAATCTGGAGCTTGTGAAATAAAAGACGGACATTCGTATAGCAGAATCCCAAGCATGGTACAGAGAGAGGTTCTGGGGAGCCCCACCCAAGACCACCACCTGGGACCCAGGATTTTCACCATTTGTGATCCTCTCCAGCCGTCCGCAATGGCTTGCTCCAGCTCTTCCCAGGTGACCATGGTGGCTTCCTCTGCACCAAAACCCAGCTTCCAGTTCAGTTGTTCCTGACAATAACAAGGCACTTACATACATGTACCCCAAATGTAATCCTAGGAACAGGACTGTGTGGGTCCTTTCACAGCCCTAGCCCCAGGGAGAATTCACCATCCTTCAAGTGACCAGCCAGTCTTGGGCAGCTGGTTCTCTGCCCCCTGTGAGTTCCCAGTCAATGGGCAGGGATGGAAAGGATTTCCCCCTCAATCCAGGGGCACCACCCTGCCCTGGAAGGACACAGACATGCAGAGGGGGCGTGGGGACCAGTACTAGAGAGAAGCCAGGCTGAGACAGCCCCCCATCCTGGAGGGCCTTTTCCCCAGGGCTGGCTGCTATTACCAGGACTTCATCTCGCTCTTTGATTTGCTTCTCAAGGTCTTCAATGCGATGGAGGACTTCCTGGAAACAGAGTTCAGAGATGGAGCATCAGGCAGCCCTCCTGGGGCCCCACATGCGTGTACATGCATGCACACACAGGCACACTCACACTGACTCGGAGTGAGGGAGAAGCAAGAAGGAGGTGTGTGTGGCTCTCAGGGGAAGAGAGGGCTGCTAATTTCTACCTGGTTTTTGCCTGTTCAGAAGGGCCAAGTTCCTAGTTCTTTCCCCAGTCAACAGAGGAAGGGAAGTGAGCAGTGCTGGGGTGGTACTGCAAGACATGGCGCCAAGAGTCAGTGCCAGTACAGGCGTGAGACCACTGATCCTGGGGCTCACCTCCCTCGGCCCTCTGCCAAAGCCTTCCAGCACTGCAGCAAGAGCGCCGCCTTCCTCACAAGGAGCAAGGACCAGACACCTCGGCAGTGTCCGCAGGTTGAGAAAAGTCCTTAAGAGAACCCAAGTCCATTGCTAAAGCTTAAGTTGCACCATACAACTTGTGCCACCTCCGGGATTTAAAAAAAAAAAAAGAAAGAAAGAAAGAAAAAAGAAAAACAAACACGCCAGATTTGAAAGTTTGAAAAGCAGAGAGGCAGGAAGGAGGGGAGGGAAAGGGGAAATAATGGGGAATGATATTGGCCAAATTACATTGTTATATTGTGTGCATGTATGAATATCTAACAGCAGATCCCATTAGGAGCAACCATAATGCACCAATAAAAACCATGAAAACAAAGAAGAGCAGATACAGTTCTTACAGCAAAGGCGAGTGTGCTGGGCTCCCAAGACCCGTGCTGGTGTGCAGAATGGCACCCTCACTGGGCAGCCCTTGGGGGCTTGGCTTCTTCTGGCCTTTCTGGCCTTCCCATTTCTCTTCCAGCCTCCCCAAACTTCCTTCCTAATTGCTCCTCCTTTTCCCTCCAGGTCAACTACCCCCAACCTGATCGAGTCTGCCTTGAAAGATGAGCACGTGTCCATTATCACCTTTGGTGGACTTGCTGGGTGTTTCCTACTGCACATCAGATGTTGCCTATGCTGAACTATTTATGTTTCCTTCTCCCTCCAGAAACCTGAATGAAAGTCCAGGTGAAACTGACCTCTACCTGCTGCAGCTTCTGTCTGTAACCATGACATTGTTGTCTAACTCCTCCTCCCATCTCCACTTCTGTGGACTAGCCTCCAATGCCTGCCACCTGGTTATTTAACTTAATACATCAATTAATAGAAATACTGGGAACTGAACCCAGGGATGTTCTGTCTCACTAAATTGCCCAGCTGGCTTTGAACTTGCAATCCTCCTGCCTCAGCCTCCCAGGTCCCTGGGATTGCAAGTATGCGCTGCAGCCCTTTACTCTTCTTTAAAGGAAAACTGGCTCTAAGAATAGTCTGAGATGTTGTCAGCTCCCTGCTGGGTCAGTCCAGAGTCTTTGTGTGTCTGATAAGTGGTGGGTGAACCCCAGAAACAAGGCCAAGGGAGGAGGAATTGAGGAAGAAGCCACTCTGCTCCAAAGTGGGGTCCCCAGGCACCTTCACTTGAGGCTTAAACGCAGCAGACTCCTTTTTGTAGGCTTCTTTCAGGTTCTGCACATCTTCCATAACTTCTTGGAGCAGGATCATGGTCTGCAAAGGAAAGCATGGGCCTGGTGGGACCAAGACGCATCCAGGGCTGGTGCCCCTGGGTTCACCCCTGTCCCTCTCTGTGATAGCTCAGGGCTTAGCTCCCACAGGCTGGAGGGCAGCCTGGAGGGATAGAGGGCGCGCAAGATCTGCACACTGACCTTGGGGGTGCTGACCTCCACAGTGTCCTTCAGGACCTTCCCAGACTTTATCTCAGCCATATCCAAGGTTGGCACGGCCATCTCCTTCTCCTGCAGCCACTCAGGGATGTCCATGTGGAGGGCGCTGGCCTTGGAAGTGATGAACTGCAAGTGGGTGGTGATGTCCTCCATCTTGCCGTCCATGGTCTTGAGCTGCTTGGTGAGGTCCTGCACCTGGTTCTCCAGCGCCTGGGAGAATGACCTGCTCACACTTCTGCGTCTCTCTTTGGACGGTGGCGGTGGCGGTGGCGGTGGCGGTGGCGGTGCCAGTGGCGCTGGCGGTGCCAGTGGCGCTGGCAGTGGCGCTGGCAATGGCGCTGGCAGTGGCGCCGGCAGCGGCGCTGGCAGTGGCGCTGGCAGCGGCGCTGGCAGTGGCCCTGGTGGTGGCGCGTGCTGAGAGATAAAGGAGTCCCGGAGGGACTCAAGCGAGCGGCCAGCCTCTGGAGATAGGGTCTGCAGGTCGATGAGAGTCTCTTGGAGGCTGAGGTTCTTGAGCATGGCCAAGATGAGCGTGTGCAGGGCGGTGAAGTTCACCGCGCCCACCTCCGGGGTGCCGATGGCCAGGTCGGCCAGCTCCCGGAGGGAGACCTTGGTCCCCGGAATCGCGGGCGGCATCGTGCGTCCTGTCGGGAGCGGGGCGCGGGTCCGTGGGTGCGGGTGACCTGGCCCCCCTCACTGCTCACCACGCCTTTGGGGACTTTTGGAGGCCTGCGAGGCGCCCCGGGCACCCCTGCCCCGCGCCCAGCCGCGCCGGGCGTCAGTCACAGGTGCGCGTCTGGCTGCCTTCAACCTGGCCTCCCGCCGTCCGCACCCCACTCCGGGCGGGGTGCGACCGGCCCTCCCTGTCGGGTCTCTGACCCGCAAGCTCCAGATCCAGTTCGGTTTCCGGCTTCGCTCCCCTCGCCCGGCCTAGGTCGGACGTTAGGAACTGTGGCCCCCGCGCGCACGGGGGTTCCGTGCGAGAACGCGCCTTGCCGAGTGGGGGTCTGCCCAGGCTCCCCCAGATTCACAGGGGAGCCTTCGCATACCCCAAGGAACCACTCATTTTTATTCCCAGTAAGCGCTCCTGAGGAAAGGTGGGTGGGCGGAGCAAGAAACTCAAGTTTGGGGACGAGTGAAGGTTCAACTAGGTTCTGTCCATCCCTCTAACCTAGGAAGGACCCCACTTGTTCTTGAGGGACCATTAAGGACCAAAAGTTTTAAGGGGAATCGCGGCACCACGCTTTGTACCATCAATGGCAGTTCCATCCGACAGGCAGGGCCACAGGATGCAGCCCTGAGCTTTGGCCCTGTGGGGACAATTCCTTTTTGTGCAACCAAAAGGCACCGGGAAGTTATCCACTACTCAGGGGTTCCAGTTAGCCGCCAGGTGGCAGACTTTCTCGATGCCGCCTAGCACAGCCCATCCCAAGACAGCTTCACCTGGTGGAGCACCAGCCCCACGCTCATTACGACAGGACCAGACAAATCTGGTGCACTAGAATTGAGTTGTGATTTTCCCATGCCAGTTTCTTCCAAAAACGTGTAAATAAAACTTCCTAACAAGACTCTACATGCGGGCTGGGGAGATAGCTCAGCTGGTAGAGTGCTTGCCTCCCAAGCACAAGGCCCCGAGTTTGATCCCCAGTACTGCAAAAAAAAAAAAAAAAAAAAAAAAAAAAAAAAAAACTTTACATGCAGTAAGGCTAAAGGAAGCCTATGGCCGTGTGTATACCACGCCCCTCAACTGTACCAACTCAGACTTGCTGGTAGTCTGGGTAGGCAGTTTGTGAGCATCCTGGTGTTCCCAGCATCTAGTGAACAGTCCATCCTCCAATGGTTGACAAGCCTAAAGACCTTTGTAATCTTTTGTGCATTTATGCCTTTATCTTGAAAACCTAAGACCAGACCACAAAGCCTTAGGATCAAGTGTGGGTGTACTGGGGGTGTGGTATACAGCTGGACTAGCAGGTACGAGTGCTCATCTCCAAGTTCAGTAGTTTTCCAGAATGTTAGCAGACACAATCACACTAGCTATGATCAGAATGGAGCTCCCCAAGTCCTTGCAAGTTCACTGGCACGCCCCTGAGGCTTGGTATCTTCTCTCCCTAGTGCTGGGGACTGAACCTGAAGCCTTGCACATCAGGCAAGTCCGCTACCAGGAGCTAAGCCTCCATGCTCAGGTTCCGCATCTTGCTAGCCACATTAAAACTGACTACCAAATACCAAGGGTCAGGGTAGCATCTTCTAATTCCAGACACTACAATCTATTCTACTCATTTCCTTTGCTAAATAGATTTTTAAATCTCTACCATTGGACACAGAAAAAAAAAAAAAAAAGTTAACTGGAGATATAAATGGAATTTGACCCAAAAAGGACTCTAGTTTTTAGTTCCAAACCTTCTTTTTCACAACTGAAGACAGAGGCCTGGAAGGGGCCCTTGTCTGCCAATCTTGACTAGTAAGAACCAGGTCTCCCCCCAGCAGCCCACTGGCTGTTCTCTACCACCAGGCCAATTAATGACTGTCCTTTGCTCAGAATTCGCTATTGAGGTCATTAAAATAAGAGAACTTATTTGTGAGCTTGAAAAAGTGAATGTGCTCAAAGTCATGACTGGGTTGAGGACTTTTCTTGTCATTAGGAAATGGATACAAAAGTCAAGGAAACTTCCCTGGAGAGAAATATAATTGTGAGCCAATTAGCAATTCCAGCTCATTTCCCAGCCACGCCCTCCTTCCTGTGACCGGGTCCTGGGCAGGAGCAGCTTGAAGGCCTGACATGCTGAAGTGAGGCATCAGAAAAAGGTGGTGGGCACCGAACACCAGGATGCCGTTTAGAAGGCTGGGCAGCAGGGCCACCACAGTCCTGAGAACACAATCAGCAGGGCACCATCTGTGACAAAGGACAGAGTTCATTCTGCTTCTCATTTACATTTTAACAAGGATTCAACTTCGATGCTCAGGAAGGGATGGAATCCGCCGGAGCCACCTCTAGGCTCTGGGCCCTGACCGCCCCTTATTTTGTATCCACTGTCGTCTGAATAGTCTGGGCAGAAGTGAGTCGCCACCCAGGAAGGAAGCAGGGAGCTCTGCAGCACAGAGATGAGACCAGTGAGACAACGATCTTTTATTTGCAACTTCAGAGCGACACAGATACCCAGGGGTGGCTGCTCCTCTCCCACCCGACATTTCGAAGGGAGCAGTGACACAATGCTTCACTGCTGGGGAAGCAGGCACAGCAGATTCTGAAAGAAAGATATGATTCTCTATAAAAGGTTTCTGCAAAACTGATTAGGGAGAGGACAACTGGAGAGAGAGTGCCAGGGACACGGCTCCCGACCAAGGTCAACGTCACACTGCACTCCCAGAGCCGAGACAACTGAAAGCGCTACAGAGCTAAGACGTCATCCGCCTTTAGCTCCTCTGCAGTACCAAGGAGCGTCTCAGACTCTTCAGGAGAGCGGCTGAAACCCGCTTACGGATCAGGGCTGACGCTGCACGTTTAAGGCCGTGCCATGTTTCTACTAGCTCCGTCTCCACTACTGAAGGCCCCTTTCCCAGAGATCTTGGAGAGACTAGCTAACTCCACACTATGTCCTGTCCTCCCTGCAAGGACACACTGTACACAGCTGATGGCTCCGCCTGGTATGTTTTCCTTGGGAGTTCCAGGGCGACCGTGAAAGCTAGTCATCCACTGTGATGTTTCGGAAAAGATAGGCCATGGACTCTCCATTGTGGATTCTCCGAATTGCTTCAGAAAGAATCAAACTGATATCCACAGTCTTTATCTTGGGACACTGAAGCTTCTGGACCTCATGAGGGACAGTGTTTGTCACCACCACCTGGTCATAGAGCAGTAGAAAATAAAAGAGTTACCGATGTGTGCTCTAAAATGATGACAGAAAACACATTCAGTACCCACAAGCCAAGTTCTAAGCTACAAAACTCCATTCTACTGAGTATAGTTTTTACAAACTAAAGTTAACCAGCTTTCCACTAGGGAAAGGTTCCATGGCTCAGAAAGCAAGACCTAAGTCCTGGGAATGTCATGGTCTAGATACAGGGAGCCCGGCACTGTGCAAACCTTTCCTGTTATCAGGGAAGCATTCAAGTGTCGAATCATATTAAAGAAACACACATCTATGTAAATCAACATATGTTCCTAAATGCACTTCTACCCCGACAAGGCTGCTAGCCAGCACAAAGCACGGTGCACAGGTAGCCTGGAGTGATGGAGCAACGTAACAGGACCCGGTCATCTCATTTTTCACAGAAACGACAGCAGCAGATCTTGACTCAAGCTAAATGTCTGACGCTCCTTATTGGGACAGAGCCCAGAGCCTCGTGCACTGACTGCTCCAGCCCTGCCCTACGTTCTTCAGAAGCAGACCCACCTCATCAATGGAGGATTCCTCAATCAGGCGGGGGGCATCTGCAGATAGGATGCCATGCGTGGCCATGACATAGATCTTGTAAGCGCCCCTCTCTTTCAGGATCTCTGCAGCGGCAACAAAGCTCTCCACATCGTCAATAATGTCATCCTGTGAGAACAGTGTTAGTATAAGGAAGTGGCCTCTGCCCCGTCTCCAGACACACAGCTCCCTGCTCTCCTCTGTACCAGGTTTTGGAAGATTTCTGAGCCTGCGCCTGGGCCAGAGATGGCGAGGAGCACTTCGGCGGTGCCTCACATGCCTGGTAGAAACAGGGGTGAAGCCTTCGGTCGAGTGCATGACGTGAGCGCTCAAGCCAAGGACCGCTAAGCCTCCTTTCGTGTTTTCAAATTCCTGCTTCATCCCACAGAGTCAGTGTCCCACTTTTTTTTCCTCGCCCAGGAAAAAGTGACATGACAGGAAAACAGAATAAAGTGAGCTACTGTAATGACAGGGGACCCCCTAGCCAGCACACAGATTTGGAGCTGAGAGCCCACACATCAGAATGCAGGTGCAGGGGCCCTGGGACTCTGCTCTCACCAGTGACAGGAACAGCCCATCTTTAGTTCATCGCCAGGCCCCAGAGTGTAAGGACCATGGGGCAGCTGGCCCAGGGAACCCAGGCCCTGAGGTGGGCTGCAGTGCCCAATGGGAGGAACCACAGTTTTTTACACTCAGGGTCATGTTTCAATCCCTGTTCAACTACATAACAATTTCTGCCACTTCTCCTGAAGGAAGCAAAGCCTGAAAGAGGACCCCTCCTGGCTGAGTGCCAGCAGTGCCACCCCGCACATCACCATACCACTATGATCGCGATGCGTCCTCCGACATCCCCAACTACAGTGATCGGTGGCTTCTCTTTGGCCATCATCACTAGCAAAACAAAACAAAGCACAAGACTTGTCAGTCACGTGTCGACAGTTAGCCCACCCTCATCCCTGGGAGCGGTGCAAAACCAGGGTGCAGGTGACACAGACTCCCCTCCACAAGCCTGGGGTCTCAGAATCAGCTCGAGAGCAGCGCTGACTCATGGGAGCAGAAGGCGAGCCCTGCGGATAGCTTAAGAATTGCCAGTAGTCTGGTCAAAAGTAAAAACAGGTGAAACTAATGATTTCATTCTACTCAATATACCCAAAATGTTATCATTCCAACATAGAATCAATATAAAGATTTATTGAGATGTTTTACATTTTTTATTCTAGTCTTTGCTGTTTAGGGGGCATTTTAAACACCCAGTTCTCAATTGAGACTAGCCTAGTCTCAAGAGCCACAGCAGCATGTGACCGTGGCCACCACCGGGCACAGCACAGTGGAGAGCTGGAGAGCAGAGGATGGGGACATCGCAGCACAGAGAAGCAGCATCACTCAAACAGAAGAATCCAGTGCTCCCACTAAGTGCACCCTGTGGGACACAGTGAGAGGTGGCTCACCTCCTTTTGTTTCTGTCACCTGGTTTTGGTTATTTAACCTCATCAGGTGACTGGCACCACTCACAAAATGACTTCCTGAAAATCAGGAGCCTCAAGACAGTCATTACTGTCTCAGAAAAAAAACAGCTGAGCAACATCCCTGCGGCCAGACACCCTGTTAAGCAGGTAAAATATCTTCAAAGCCCTCCAATGTTTTCAAAGTGGGAAACGGCATCCTGCTTTTAAAATTAGCATTTTCCAAGTAAAACAATGGCTGCATTTACAAGAGTCCTCAGTTACAGAAGGATGGGGTCCTTCCCCCAGGTGCAGCTGACCACACCACCTCACTCTTCCCTGGAGGAGCCAGGAGGACGGGTTACCCACTCCTCACCAGAGACGTCGGCCTGCTCCTAGTTCAAAGGCAAGGTGATCTTCATCAACAGACTGACATTAAAAAGAGGGCTGGAGGTGAAGCTCACTGGCAGGCACCTGCCTGGCAGGTAAAAAGCCCCAAGTTCAGTCCCAGCACCTCCAAATGGGGTTGGGGAAGACACATGTAAACAAATCAACATTTACATTACATTATCCAGGAGGCTCCAAAGGCCACATTTGCTTCAGTGGTGAAAATCACATTTATAAAATTAATAACCCAGGAAAAGCAAGCCAGAAAAGGTAACTTCATCTCATTTTTTTTTTTCATTCAAACTCGCTAAGTTGCTGAGGCTGGCCTTGTGATTCTCCTGCTTCAGCCTCCTGAGTCACTGGGATGACGGGTGCGCACCACAGCACCTGGCTCAAACTCCTAATTTCCACTGCTGTGGCAAACGTGAGTCGTCTTTAGCAGAAGCACTGACACAAAACCCACCACATCTCCAAACTTTCCCCTCCATCCTCAGAGAGGCAGCAAGTCTGCCTCATAAAATGCAAGAGCTTCAAGGTCCCACTCCTTCACTTACGCACCTTAACTTTTCATAAATCACTCGGAAACAGGGCTTCTTGACCTTGGCACTGCTGACACTCTGGGCTGACGACTGTGGTGTGATATGGCGTCTGCAGGGTCTCTGGCTAGACCCATGGGGGTGTGTGGGGGGGCAGCAACGTCCCACCTCTCCTGCTGTGACAGCCTGAACCAGTTCCTGATATTGCAAAATATCCTCTGGGGACAAAACTGACCCTGGTTGAGTTACTGCTCTAAAGAACAAGTTTAAGGGACAAAATTTATCTGTCTCCCTAAGAGCTGCAGACCCCACAGGCAAGTATTTGCTGGCTTTGTTGTAACATTCCAGCATCTTAATAAGTGAACCACTGAAACAAAGTACACTGAATTTAGAAGGCACAATTACAGGTACAAGAAATACTGTTTTAAGTAGGATGTGGTGGCACATGCCTACAATCTCAGCTACTTGGGAGGTCGAGGCAGGAGGATTCCAAGTCTGAGGTCAGCCTTGGCAACTCAGCAAGACCTTGTCTCAAAATAAAATTTAGAAAGGGCTGGAGACATGGCTCAGTAGTCAAGAGTTTGCCCAGCATGTGCGAGGTCTTGGATTCAGTTCCCAACATGGCCAAAAAAAAAAGGTCTTTTTGGATTCCCTTGGCAAGGTCTGTGTGAGTTGGGAATCAGAGGAACCAGCCCACAGCATCTGCGCAGGTTATGGTCAAAGTGTGCCAGGGCCCCCTGAAGGGAGGCATCTTCTGAAACACTTCCGCAGTGCCTGAAGACACCGCAACCTAACGAAGCACCGTTCTCAGAATAGACCCTCACCTTGCGCAACGCTGTGGCAATGTGGTGACATCGTCCAAACACTGGGACCCAGCTGTTTTGCTTCTTGGTGCCACCCTGAACTACACGCACTCACGAAAGAGCCCAAGACCAGGTCAGGCACAGGCCACACTGCTTGGCAACTGAACTTGTACACCGGGGCCCAAGCCCGACTTCTACACCTTCTCCACCAAAGCAGCCAGGGTTCCCCGGAGAAGAGGCAGATTCCAGGGTAAGAAGGTATAAGAACATGGAGCATCCGGTTAGACCAGGAAATAAGGAAGTATTGAAAAACAAAGGAGGAGCCTAAAGGAGTTCTCCTTGGCCAAGTCTGAGACAGTCTGAGCACGGGGAGAAATAACAGCAATGGATTCTAACCCACTGAATTCAAGAGGATTCTATGAAGTCACACATTCTTAATAAACGAATGAACAGGGAAGAAAGGAAAGCTCACAATAGGATAAATGTGGAAGGAACGATGGACTCAGAATAGGACCAGTGGTCCTGTGGGCCCAGCTACGCGGGAGGCTGCAGATGGAGGATCTCCTGAGCCCAGAAGCTGGAGACCAGCTTGGGCAATTGAAACTGTCTCAGAAAAATACATACAAAATTTAAAAAGACCACTTGTTAACAATCATAGTAGTAATAGATTCAGGCGAGAATCTTCACTGGATACTAAGTTTGATGAGAAACAGGAAACAGGCTATTTACAGCATCTTAACCTATGACACTATTAACTACAAAGAGAAGAAAGAGCAGCCATCCAGGGAAAACCTGCCTTAACCAAGTGATCAAAACCAACCTCTCCAGCAATGGATGCATCACGTGTTTCCTTATTCCTGCCAAAAACGCATAACTTGAATCTCGGCATGAGTGCACAAATGGCCCAATTAAGGGACAGTCTACAAAATAACCGGTCTGTGCTGTTCAAAAGCATCAAGGTCACAAGGAACAAAGAATGGAGGAGCCATTCCAGATTGACGCTAAAGAGAAATGACAACTGAATGCAATGTGCAACCCTGGATTAGGTTCTGGCCCCCCAAAAGTTCTTTTTTTCCCCTTTGCTGTTTAAAAGGACATTGTTGAAACCTGAGTAAGGCCTGTGGACTAGACAATAGTACTGTAACAACGTCCATTCCGAGCTGAGGAGAGTGTGGTTATGTAACACAGCCTTTTGTGTTTAGGAAATACACACCGACGTCCTTGGTAATAAAAGAACGTTCCGTCACAACTCACTCTCAAATGGCCTATTTTGGGGTTAGCACGTGCAGAAGTGTGAAGTGCAGGACTGAGAGCACAGTGTACATTGCATTTTCCACCTTCCCTCTGTGTCTGAAATAAAATGCTAAAAGCAACCAAGTGGGGACCCTGGAACCAGCTGTCTCACCCCACAGCCTGGTCCCTGGGAGGCTCCTGGCCTATAGCAGGGGTCCACGGGTGCTCACTGTAACTGCAGCACCGTTTTTCACAGCCAGAGACTTAAAAAACCTACACGCCTCCCAACAATATTATGGGGCCCCCATAATCACAAGATATCCATAATATGGAATACTGTGGAACTGCAAGAGACCGAGATGTCTCCTACAGATGCACTGACAGGGAAGGAGTGACCGACTGAGAAAAGCAAGCGGCAAAATGAGGTCTACAACATGCTGCTATCTGTGTGGGTGGGAGTGAGAGAAAAAGAAATACACGCTTGCGAAAAGTAAAAAGTATATTACTCCTTTTTAAAAATATTTTTGGTTGTAAATGGATACCTTTTTTTTTTAAATTTATTTTTATGTGGTGCTGAGGATTGAACCCAGTACCTCACACGTGCTAGGCAAGTGCTCTGCTACTGAACCACATCCCCAGCCCAAAGTACATTACTCTTAAGTGAAACTCTCCAAAGCTGAAAATGAAGCAATGGGAAAGTCAGCAGTGAAAGGTTAGAATGCTCCACTGAGACAGAAGCCCGCCTCCAATAAACCTCCCAAGGCCCCGACACAGCACTCCTTCATCCCACCAACCGCTGCATGCTTCTGAGGGCTGGCAACGAGATCCAGAAAGAAACGACCTCCTTCCTCTGAAAACCTTAAACTTATCTTCTAGAATGGATGTAGGGCTGGGGAGATAGCTCAGTTGGTAGAGTGCCTGCCTCACAAGCACAAGGCCCTGGGTTCAATCCCCAGCACCAAAAAAAAAAAAAAAAAAAAAAAGACTAGAATGGATGTATATCCATATATATATAGATATGCGCCCAATGCCAAAGTTCAAAGTGCATGGAAATAAACAGCTTCTACACTACTGGATGAGTAAAGCAGTTACTCGGCATAAGGTCAGAGAACTACATTCTAACATAAGTGCCCAGAGCTTGCCTGGTAGCCAAAACCCAGTGTCTGACCAGTGGCTGCTATATCATCCATTTTACTGACAAAGCTTCAGATGTCACACCATTGCACACACAACTGTTTCCTAAAGTTACAATTATTTGACAGAGTGCTAAGTGCTACCTAGATCAGCTTAACTGTCCTTAACTCAATCTGCAAATCCACGTGCAATCTCCTTTCATAAAAGGGGAAACTTCAATACCACCATTCAGTAATAATAAAAGATATATAATAATAATAGTTATTCTTTGTGGTACTGGGCCTGAACCCAGGGGTGCTCTACCTTGGAGCTGCATTCCCAGTCCTTTTTACTTTTAATTTTTTTGTTACTGGGGATTGAACCCAAGGGCACTGAGCTACAGCTTCAGTCCTCTTTTTTTAAATTTTCTATTTTGAGACAGGGTCTTGCTGAGTTGTCTAGACTGGACTTGAACTTGTGATCCTCTTGCTTCAGCCTCCTGAGTCACTGGATTACAGGTGTGTACCACCACACATGGCCCATTATTTAAAAATAGCAAGAAACCACGCACAGCAGACACAGGGGTTAACACCTAGCCATTCGTATTAGCTATCAACATTTTCTCCAATTTATAAATAAAATAAAAACATAGAGCTAATCTTACATGGCAACTCCAGGCCCGGATGCACGGTAGCATTTTTGACCATTGGGGGAGAATGTCGGCCATCATCCATGTCCAACTCTGTGCACTGGGCTTCTCCGTGGATTACAGCTAAGCCCAGACGCAGTCTCTCGGCATATGACTGGGCCCTAGGAGAAACAGAGGGAGAGGAGGCGATGGGGAGAAAACCCAAGCGCCACTCCACTTCTCGAGAACAAAGGAATTCCAGCAGGTTGCACGCAATGCTCGCTGGGCACAGGAACAGAGTTCTGGATTAGCGGTTGAGTCTAGGTGACTTTGGTTCTACCCTTTGTCCAATTTTTTATAATGTATTTTTCTTCTTGGCTTATTTTCTTTGTTCTATCCAATATTCTAATTGTCATCTTCAGGAGAACAAACTGTTTAAAATGGTGTCTTAAAAACCATTGCCTGAAAACTCTCACAGCACTCTCTTCCTTCTCCTGAGAACCTGAAGAACTCCATCTTCTCCCAGAGGAAAACCCAGGCACTCAGACGCACCTGCGAGGCTGGGAGCTCGAGTCTGGCAGCCTGTACTGGCCGTAACAGCCTGGGTTCCAAACAGCCAGTTCTAATCTCAGAGCACCCAAAAGGACTTTTCTCTTTTTCATTCCCCAGACAAGGTTGTGCTGTGCTGCATAGGCTGGCCTCCAACTCCTAGACTCAATGGGTCCTCTAGTCTCAGCCTCCCAAGTGTTAGGACTACAGGTACATGTCACCATGCCACTTTTTTTTTTAAAATAAATATTTGATTTATTTACCTTTTTGCAGCATCAGGAGACTTAGCTACAATGACAGCATTTCTGTAATTTGGTATCTAGATTTGGAGAAAAAATAGAAAATACTGAAATGTTATCAAAAAACTCCTAGACATTGGTATAACACTTGTTCCTCTTATCAATCACCCATACTAGCAATCAAATATGCCAGAATTTCTTTCACACAACTAAATTTTTTCATTATTTATGAATTAACTTCCTTGCAAAGGTACTGCTAAATCAGGAAGGTAAAAAATAATTTTTAAAACTTTCATTCTAGAAAACATAAGTGAATTGCTAAAGGTACTTATTAGGAAACTGCTTTTAACGTCTTTTAAAAATATGGTCCTGCACCACTAAATGCCGAGTCTGAGGTTATCCAGCTGCTGCAGGCATTAAGACTGAGGGGGGAGCGTTGCGTGTGCCTTTCAATCCTGAAATATGGTGCCAGAGAAAAACTAAATTGGAACTCTTTGAGGACAAGGGGTGTTTGCTGGTGGCTCCTCACTTCTTCCTGGATATACTGAAGCAGGAAAGGTGAGGCTCTAAGGTTGTCCACCGGAAAGCTGAAAAAGCCTTGTATTTCCTTTTGGTGAAGATCCATAGTGATAATGTGAGTTAAACCTGAAATTTTAAAACAAAAAATTACAAAGTTCTCCCCTACAAGTTAATGGCCTCAGTGGGCAGATCAACTCCTGTTTCCCACCAGGAAGCTGAAGGCAGGGGACACTATGAGCCAGTGCTGCAGTTACAGACTTGCTGACAACCTTAGTAAAACCTAAGGAGCTGAAGAACTGTTCAGCCTAAGGCCAAGGAGTCTGTGCCCCTCCACAGGGACAGAGCTAGGCCGAGAAGTGTGCTCCCTCTACTCTCACCATTAGCCTGGTCCTGAACAGTGAGGGGAAACCAGGTGGAAGCAAAAATCCGAATGTGAATTAATAAATAGCCAAGTAATAATGGATGTAAAAAACAGGAAGGCCTTTAGTAAAGGACTGGCTGCAACAGAAAGGAACAAGAATGCAAAGCAAAGAAACACAAACAAGAAAAATTCATGTAACACAAGGATAAAATGCTAATGGATAGGTTAATTTCTATATGTGACAAAAGAACGGCTTAAGAAGTACTTTATTGAAAACATACTCAGAATAATCAATAGGGCTGAACAGAAAAGGATACATGTATAAAGACACTGAGAACAGTCAAGAATCACTGCAAAACCTCCAGAGTGAAGAATGAAATATATATTTATACATATTTGTACTGTACTGGAGATGGGTGGAGGGAACCCAGGGATTCAGACAAGCTGGATAATCCTCTACCTCTGAACTCTGACCTCTGTCCCAACCACGCCCCACTTTTTTTTTTTTTTTTTTTGAGATGGGTCTTACTAGGTTGCCCAGGCTGGCCTCGAAGTTGTAATCCTCCTGCCTCAGCCTCTGAAGGAGCTGGGATTATAGGTGTCATCATACCCAGCAAGGAACCAGGATTTTAAATAGGGGTCAAGCAAATAAAAATTCCGTAAGTGTAAGATGTTTTTACATTTGATTATATGCCAGAGGGTATGCCACCACTACATAAGGAAAATAAAAGCAATGGAAATGGGCTGAAAGACAACCAGGGATGAGAGGAAGGAAGAGTACATAAACTAAGGAAGCAGTAAAAGAAAAATAGTGTCTTCATTCTGTGAACATAAGAGGAACATGCTAAGGCACACACATAACTCTAGTCCCAAAGCTCAAGACTGTACAAGAATACCAAGCCTGCCAGAGACAGTTTGAATACAGGATGAAATGGAAGAAAAGGGACAGAACCACAAAGCCCAGCCCAAGGTCAGAGCAACCACAAGCAGTGCCCTTCCCGAATGCAACGAAAAGGAAGAAGGTACAAGCTGCCTAGGCTCACAGATCCCCAGCCCAACCAAGCAACGGGAGCAACAAAGTAACCAGTGAACACAGAAAGCAGCAGGCTCCAGACCAGAGGCCCAGGCAGGGGCGCAGCCCAGCATCCGGGTTCCCGCACTCACCCGCTTTGGCCAGCATAGATGCCAGCAGCTTGCAGACGATGGAGCCCCTCTTCCGCATCTTGCTCTGCTTGCTGTAGGGGAAGTAGGGGATGACACCAATGATGTTCCTGGCACAGGCCGTCTTCAGGGCGTAAGCCATGATCAGTAACTCCATCACCGCTGTGTTTACATCTCTGAAATGGTTGGAATGTGTATTATGGGGTGAATTCTAGGCGTTAACCCCCAGGAAGGATTTCAACCTCAGCAACGTAACGTGGGCTGCCAAGATGGTGCCAAAGGGATCTTATCACTGCCTGGCTTGTCATGGCACCCACAAATGCAGGGAAAAGCACAGCAACTGCTCTCTATGGCTGAGTCAGCCCCAGGTTCCATTTGTGGTTATTCGAACCCACAGCACAATCAACCAACTCTCCTTTACCTGGATCTGTCATGCTGGTGACACAATCCTTGCAGTGGCATTCCAGGGAGCTGCTGGGGGCCATGGTTACCTGAAACCTGCTGACACCCTCCCAGAGATCCAGACTCAGACTCATGAATGCCAAGAGAAACCTGCCTGCTGTGATTAACAGAAAGGATCTGATCTCTTTTTGTTTTGGTACCAGGGCTTGAACCCAGGGGTGCTTAACCACTGAGTTACATCCCTGGTCCTTTTTATTTTGAGAGAGTCTACACTGCTGTCGCTGGCCTCAAGTTTGTGATCCTCCTGCTTCAGCCTCCAGACTTGCTGGGATGACAGGCACATGCCACTGCGCTTGGCTTGATCTCTTATGGAACAGGGAGGTCTTGGAGCCTTTCAAAAGCCTCCGGTCACCCAGTCCCTTCTTTACCTAAGATATGCAGATTCCTGCAAAGATTACAGAAGGAAATATGGCCCTGAAAGACACTAGAAGAAAGTTCCACCAGTCACGAATGTGGGCTGCTACCCTTTGCGGAGCTGATCGAGCCATGGTGGGCTCAGCCCTGAGTACAAGAACTCTGCAGTCTGTCAGGATGCCCTCCCCACATCCACCTGTGCCTCAGTCTCCCTCCATGGACTCTCCAAGCTTCTTCAGGACCGCCTGTCTGGGGCGAGGACTATGGTCCTCTCCCAGTAGCCAGTTCCCAGCCCGGGGAGGAGCGGGTTCTTGAGGTACCAGGCCTTGAATCCACATCCTGCCATCCACCCAAGAGGGACCTGGCCAATGTTGGCTGAGTAGGTCACTGGATGAAATACGTGTCCAGAGAAACACTTTGGCTTAAAGGACAATCAGGCCATCTCCTCCCAGTCTCTTCTAATTTAGACTCTGCCTTCATGACGGCAGAAGCGTATCTGGGAGTGGGCAACTGTGAGGCCCTCCCTCCACTCTGACAGTAGACCCACTGTCCCAAGCAACACCTCTAGCTCAGGCAGGAGCCCCCACTCCACAGAGGCCTCCCTTCCCCACTCAAATCACCAGCCTGAGGGGAGAGCTCTGCAGGGTAGCCGGAAGCCTGCCTGAACAGCACCAGAGGGTGGAAGTCAGAGAAGCAAGGCTTCTACCGTAGACAACACTAGAAAAGACCCCACACCTCCTCCACAGGCTGCTGTGACCCTAGAAACAATCAGAGCACTTCCTAATCCTCCACTGTGTGACACTGTGAGGTCCCACAAAAGCTCTCCTGTGTGTGGCCTCTTAGGCTAGATCCAAAACATAGCCAGAGCTGCAGTTAGTTTAAAAGACTCTGGAAGAGTATCCGAGTGGTAGGCTTTCAGCTGGCTTTGGCATGGCACGAATGATACACCACTGTGTGATAGCTAAAGTCTGCGGAGTCATCCCAAGGAGGCCCAGGGAGTGAGAGGCAGTTTCTGATCAGGCTTCTTTCAGGGTGACTTCCCTTTCCTTAAGGGTCGATTCCTCACACACGGGTTTCATTTTTCACTTTTCCTTCTTCCTCACGACCTCCCTAAGGAATTCAACATCCTCCTGCCCAAGGCTAAGGAGAGTCTCCAAGCCCCCACCCCCATCCCTTGTTGGGCAGGAAGGTGACAAAGGGGACTTTGTCACACTGGCTTGACCCATTCTCTGGAGAGATACTGGACAAACTGGACACAGGCAGTGCTCTGAAGGCTAGCAGGGTGAAGAGAAATTGGCTGGCAGCCTCTGCTTTGTTTATCTGTCCCTAAGAATGTTCCAAGTACATCCTGGCTAGTTCTTGTAGTCTTTGTATCTAAGTAGGACAATCTTAACTGCTTGGCCAATGGGCTTCCTCTCCTTGGGTAGTCACACCCTGTACTGAACTTGGCCCCACTGCTCTATCACTTTGGACAGACAAAAACCAGCATGAGGGCTGGTAGAGAGCTTGCCCAGTGTGCACAAGGCCCTGCATTCAAACGCAGGACAACAAAATACAAACAAAACAAGGTGAGATGAGGCAGCAGACACAATACATGCACTGATCACACTGCTCAGCACTGCTGCAGACAGGCACATAGGAGCTGAAGTAACAGGAGCCTGGGGAAGGGAGGGGTGGGGTGTGCCTATCAATCGTCTTCAGCGACTAAGTTGCCTATGGTATTTTAATGACCTGTCTTACTTTTTATCAACAGGCTGAAACCATACATAAACATGAAACTTGTCTCTTAAAAAATTTAAGATTTGCATTTATTTTACTTAGTTCCTGGCTCAGTGGATTTGGAATTTCTGGGATCAGTTGGACACAGTCCAATCACCAGTATCCTCACTTCATTCAGAATGGCCTTCCGCCCTTTCCAAAACTTAAATCTACCCTCAACAACTGAAAGCTATTATTGGTCTAGTCAAAAGAAATATGCTGCAGGGCTGAGGCTGGGCCTCAGTGGTAGAGCGCTTGCCTAGCATGTGAGGCACTGGGTTCCATCCTCAGCACCACATATAAATAAATGAATAAAATAAAGGTCCATCAACATCTTAAAAAAGAAAAGAAAAGAAATATGCTGCACATTCTGAAAGTGGTTTCAGGAGTTCAAAAGCTATTTTGAGCACCAAGAAAAGGGTTGAGACCTTAGCAGGAACTAAGCTAACCTGAATGTCTAAGTTTTTGTTTAGAATCAGCTGTTACTTTGACAGCATCCCTTTTCCCCAAAGAAAAATCTGTAAGACATATTCCTTCATCTCTGTAGTTAGCAGATCAGAGTAAAAAACTAAATTTTTTTTTTTTTTTGGTACCAGGGATTGAATCCAGGGGCACTTAACCACTGAGTCACATCCCCAGCCTGTTTTATTTTTTGAGACAGGGTCTCACTAAGTTGCCCAGGCAGGCCCTGAACTTGTGCCCCCTACCTCAGCCTTCTCAGTGGCTGGGATCTCAGGTGTGTCTACAGCGCCCGGCTCTCCGTGTTCTTGACTTATACTTTGTTCCATACTCAGCAATAAAAATACTGGTTTATTGTGGCAAACCCAGTAACCTCCGCTCTCCTGGACCTTTCTCCCAGTTTTCCCTCCCCTCTTCATTCTGCCACCCTAAGACACTGCCAGGTGAGCCAGGGTTTGCTCTGATCGCCACGCTGAGCCACTGGGAAGAACTGTGGCTTCTGGAACCTCAGACGGTCTCTGCGCCCTGCACCTGAGGGACAGACTCCAGTCTCAGAGGCACACGCAGCACCCCCACTCCTTCCTCAAGGGGAAGGGCCTCTGTGTATTGAGACATGTAAAATCATCACAAGTCTTTCTATGATGCTCACCTGTGAACCCTTTGGTCAGATTTTCTAACACTCTTGGTACAAGCAGAAAAAAAACTGCAAAAATGTTTCCCAACTATCCATTAACCAGTTTGCTTTTCCATGCTTCTGTCCCTTCCCTGAAAGAAACCTGCTCATTGATGATCCTTCACTTGCAAAGTACGGTCTACACACTGCCCCAGGACTCCTCTGGACTGTAGGCACTAAATATTTATACTGCGCACTCTTGGCTACCATGATTTTGAGACCAATAATTATATAAAATGCAACCTCTCACCACATCCACAACACTGTTTCTATACTAACAGCAGTATCCTGGCTTACTAGCTTAGGACGACCAGGAACACCCAAAGGGATCACAGAGGACAATGCTGTTAATGGTGAATGCTTTCTTGCCATGACAGTAGACTGTGAATCCACACTGACGATGACATGGTAAGGCAGTCTGAGTTACAATCAGGAATATCAAAGTATCCAGTGGGAAAGGAAGGACCTTGCTGAGATCTAAGAGCAGCACAAAAGAATCACAATTATGTGAAGATGAGAAAAGACAGAAAAAAATTATGCAGAGTATTCTATTAATTCACTCCACAAGAACTTGAGGGACTACATATGCTAGTGACATAGAAGGTCAAAATCCCTTTACTTGCCAGATGAGGGGGCACATGCCTATATCCCAGCCACTTGGAGGCTGAGACAGGAGGATCACTAGTCTGAGGCCAGTCTAGGCAATTCAGCAAGACCCTGTCTCAAAATAAAATTTAAAAAAGGATAAGGATGGGGATTGGGGCTGTAGCCCAGTGGCAAAGCACTTGTTTAGCATGTGTGAGGCACCGGGTTCAATCCTCAGCACTGCATGAAAATAAATAAATAAAATAATTTAAAAAAAGAATTGCTATTTAAAAAAATAATCTCAAGTAATTAAAAAAAAAAAAAAAAAGTTAAGGATGTAGCTCAGTGGCAGAGAGCCCCTGGATTCAATCCCTAGTAACACACACACACACACACACACACACACACACACACACTCTCCCCCCCACCCCCCATTCTTTCACACAGCCAGGCACTGTTGTGGGTGCTATGAAAAGCGTGAACAGGACAAGTCTCTAGCCACATGGACCTTGTGTTCTAATGGAAATTTGGAGGGGACACATGATTGAGAAAAGTGTGGTTGTAGTTGTCCTTCTACCCACACACACAAACTCAAACGGACAAATGCACACCGAAAATGCAAAGTCAAGCGTTCTATGACTTCATGTGTACAATGGGTGAGCCTAAAAAAGAAAAAACAATAAAAAGGAAAAAAGTAAAATCATAAGAAACATAGAGAAAAAAATACTCAACAGGCTCAGGAAAAGATGTTATAAAAACGTTCAGGCTTCTCAGGTCGATCCAGGGCTGGGGCTGAGGTCAGTGGAAGAGCGCCGGCCGAGCCCGCATGAGACCTGCATCCAATCCCAGCCCCACGCACACAAAGCCCGGGAACAGCACCCTTCCAAGGCAGCCCAGACTCGACTCTCCCCACTCTCAGTGAAAGGGAACCTGGTAAACCTCCTGGCTCCCAAAATCGTCCTCAATCCTAGAGAGTGGGAAAGACAGCTCCTAAGCTCCTCAGTCACTAATGTCACTGACGTCATGTGGACTAGTTAACAAAACGTGGTCTCCAATCCAAGAAGGTCATAAGCCCAACTCCTCCTGACTGGGATGATTCCTAAACTAGCAGCTGAACAAAGGCACCCAGGGCATGGCTGCTCACACACAGACATGAGAACCACCCAGGACACACCTCGCTTCTCCCTGGAGAAGAGCAGAAGGCACCCATATTTCAGGCCCTGATGTAATCGATGGTGCTCACGAGATTTCCAAATGGTTCTCTCTGTGGCACACATTCTCTGCTATCCAGGTAGGGAAAGGAACGGACTTTGCAAGCAGCACTGCCCTTGGACTCAGACCTCCGCGTTGACAACAAAGCTGGCCCGCCTATGCTAAAAGGAGAGTTCTCTTCTCCAGCTTCAATAAAGAGCTCTTAGAGCCTGGGGAGATAGCTCAGTTGGTAAAGTGCTTGCCTTGCAAGCACAGGGCCCTGGGTTCTATCCCCAGCACTGCAAAAAAAAAAAAAAAAAAAAAAAAAAGAGCTCTGGTGAGCCAAGGGCCTAGGGCCACATGCAGCTCTTTTCTCTGTCCTACAGAACCCAGGGATCTGAGGACAAAAGTGGCGACAGTGCCACCTTCACTATGCACTACCAGAAAACCAGGCCAAGCGCGAAGGCTGCACAGCCGCTCTGCACCAAAGCTCCCTTGCTGCGTGCATCTCAAGCTGAACACAGAACTTCAGGGAAGTTGCATCTTCCCTATGAAGGGACAAGAAAATGACTACAAAGTCCTCTTGTGACGAGGTGCCAGTTAAACAGATGCCTATCTGAACGGAAGAACCAGCCATGCCACATCTCCAGGAAGAGAAGAACAGGTATAAAGGACGTACGGCAACCTCAGCATACGAGTTCTGGTGTCCGCCTGGCTTCAAAGTGGATCACGCAGTCAGCTGTCCAGTGGGACCCGCAGCTTGTAATGGAGTTAGAACAACTCACCTTCTTGGATGACACCCAAAAGGAAGTTTGTATTCTCCCAGCCAGCTATGTGCTACCCATCTCCTACGTGCCACTCCCATCTCTAGATTTACATGGTCCAAAAAGACCTGTAATTCTCTGTAATCTGCACATCCACCCGGGAAAAACACAGTACGAGGCTTCCTCAAACTGGGATCACGCAGTATCAACACTGAGCAGTCGGGCTGGGGTGGTGGCTCAGTGACAGAGCACTTGCCTAGCATGTGTGAGGCACTGGGTTCCATTCTCAGCACCATTTATATAAATAAATGAATAACATAAAAGGTTCATTAACAATTAAAAATAATTTTTAAATTTCAAAATTAAAATAAAAAACTGAGCAGTCACAAGAGAAAATACAAGTCACTCCAGGCAGGAAGTGACTCTGAGACTGGAAGTGTGCGACAAGACTGCCCAGTGCTTCCAAATTCAAGGCACTGTGTCCAGTGCTAGGAAAAGCAGTGCATCATCTGTTTCTCTGGGTGTCTAGGCAGGTCCCTAGATGTTCCTCATTCCCAAGATGCATGTCAAAACCAGCTAAGCAAAAAAGACTGTCACCAGGAGAGGCACGTATCTATCAAAACCTCAGAATGCACATATCTATCAGTGCAGCCGTATCTCCACAGACACGAATGCACGAACCTTCCAAATAGCAACACCATTTCTTGGAATCTTCCTACAATGTGCTGGTAACACAGGCAACGTGCTCACTCGCTGCTGAGTCAGCACAGCAGACACAAGCTGGCATGAGACTGCTGGATAGAACACAGCGCATCCACATGAAGCCACGCAGCAGGATGGCAAGACACAGCTTCACCCTGGCTCTGCCACAGATGCCTGACCTCGATCTCATCATCCTGACAGTAACCAGCAACATGTCAATATCTTTAAAAAAAAAAAAAAAAAAATCTGCTTCAAACATCACTGCAACAATGGACAGAACTAACATGGCCCAGAGTTATGTGTTAAATAATCTGATGGCTTTGTTGTGGTTACAGAAGGTAAAGTCCTCATTCACGGGAATTACACACTGAACATGTGGGCTGGTGAGCCATCGGGTTGCCAGCCTGCTCTCAGGGGCCACACCAGGGCTGGAGGTGGACCTTAGAGGGAGAGTACTTGCCTAGCCCGTGTAAAGCCCTGGTTCCATTCCCACCACCGCATTAGAAGCAGAGATGGTTGCGCCACACAAGAATTTTTAGCCAGGCCTGGTGGCATGCACCTGTGATCCCAGTGACTCAGGAGGCTGAGGCAAG
This sequence comes from Sciurus carolinensis, assembly GCF_902686445.1. Lineage (NCBI taxonomy): Eukaryota > Metazoa > Chordata > Mammalia > Rodentia > Sciuridae > Sciurus > Sciurus carolinensis. The sequence goes on along the minus strand of NC_062215.1, from coordinate 4,963,069 downwards.
AGGATCACAAGTTCAAAGCCAGCCTCACCAATGGTGAGGTGGTAAGCAACTCAGTGAGACCTTGCCTCTAAATAAAAAAATAGGGCTGGAGATGTGGTCTTAGTGGTTGAGCGTTCAATCCCTGGTACCAAAAAAAAAAAAAAAAAAAAAAATGAATTTTTAAAAGATGAGGTAGCTCTTTTATACTGATATGCCTTTTTTTGTTGTTTGTTTTTGTTTTTGGTACTTGAGATAGAACCCAGGAATACTCTACCACTAACCCACATCCCTAACTCTTTTTATCCTCCTTTTTTTTTTTTTTTTTTTTACTGGAATTGAACCCAGGGGCGCTTAACCACTGAGCTACATCCCCAGCCCTTTTTTAGACACAGGATCTCGCCAAGTAGCTTAGGGTCTTACTAAGTTGCTGAGGCTGGTTTTGAACTCTCGATCCTCCTGCCTCCTCCTCCAGAGCTGCTGGGATTATGGGTGTGCACCACCATAATCAGTTGCCTGTATTTTTAGTGATTAACATTATTAGTGTTATGATCAGAAAGATAGCACTAAAAAAATTATTTATTATCTGCCAGCTATACTGTGTAGGGGATTTTTCTATATTTGAGTGTATATTACTCCACGACCCTGTTGTCCTTGGTCTACAGACCCAGCCTTCTCAATTCCCTCAGTGGGGGCAAAAATACCTGTCAGGTAAAACATAAGGATTCCATGTGAAACCAACAAAGTGCCTGGACACCACAGGTACTCAGTGCCACTCTTCTTTTTTCTTGGCAGGGGGGGTAGTATTAAGGACCAATAGGCCCAAGCATGCTGTACAGGGGTCTACCACTGAGCTCCATCCTTGGCCCTTCTTACTTTGAGACGGGGTCTCACTAAGTTGCCCGGGCTGGCCTTGGACTTGCAACTCCCACTGCCTCGGCCTCCCAAAGTACAAGAGTGCCCCCCACTACACCCAGCTCCAGTACCATCCTTAATACTGACAAAGCCTTAGGAATCCAAAGGTGATCAAGACATTCCCATCTTCTGTGCAGGCAATGAGAAGACAGGGAATCCCAGATGGAAGACCACAGGCCAAGACAGTTCCTGGGTCAGCCTCCTGCCCTATGGGAAGGAGTGGTGACGCCATCTGTAACTGCAATGGCCAGAAAAGGCAAACAGTGCAAAATAAAATGGCACACCGGGCTGGGAGGTGGCCTACTGACAGAGGGCTTGCCTAGCATTCATGATGCCCTGGTTCAATCCCTAGAAGACCAAAGAGTAAATTAAAAAAAAGAGGCCATGCAAAACTGTCTCACAGGTGTGAACCATGAGCAATTGCACAGTGTGCTTAACAAGAAGGAAGCTCTTCAGCAGAACTGAGCTGGCAGACATTGGCTGAGATTCAGTGCACACGGAAATAAGATATTTATCCTTGAGGCATTCAATGCTTGGGAAGATGGTCAAGTAGATTCTTAACAGTACAGTGCAACAAACAGTGGGAATTCCAGGAGACCAGAAATGTTTGGGAAGCATTTAACATGCTGACAAATTTAGAACTTATGAAAACCTTGACTTGCTCACATGGAAAAAAATGAACTCTATCATTAAAGTTTTTAGAGGGCAAAGGAATTCATCAAATAGTGCTAACTCTTACCTGGGTATTGTCTGAATAATGAAAATGTCTTGGCCACGAACAGATTCTTTTATTTCAACTCTTGTTTCTGAAAAATAGAAATGTCCTCAAGTTTTAAGAGCAGCATTCCACGATGCAATGATTAGTAGCTGGCAAAAGAAAGCAAAGATGACCCCAAAACTTCACTTGCTAAAACAAAGTCAATTCCTGATGGAATCCAGAATGACAAGTACACACATCAGAACCATCCAGCTGGCTGGGTACTATCTGGGAGGCTGAGGCAGGAGGACTCAAGACCCCATCTAAAACTAGGATTTAGGGGCTGGGGTTGTGGCTCAGTGGTAGAGCACTTGCCTAGCAAGTGTGAGGCACTGGGTTCAATCTTCAGCACCACATAAAAATAAATGCATAAAATAAAGGTCTATCAACATCTGAAAAATGTATTAAAAAATGAATAAGTAAATAAATAAATAATTCATAAAAAGGACTGGTGGGGAAGCGGAGATCAGTAGAGTTTTTTTTTTTTTTTGCGGTACTGGGGATCGAACTCAGGGCCTTATGCTTGCAAGGCAAGCACTCTACCAGCTGAGCTATCTCCCCAGCCCTCAGTAGAGTTCTTGCCTAGCATGTGTGAGGCCCTATGTTCAATCTCTAATGCTGTGCAAAAAAGAAAGAAAAAACAAAAGATAACAGATATGCTGTGCAAAAAAGAAAGAAAAAACAGAAGATAACCAACAAATTCACAAGAAGCCTCAGTCAAAAAACAAAAAAGAAAACCAAAAACCAAACCAAAACAAAAACATCCCCAAAACTATCAACGAAATAAAGATACTTATATAAATAAGGGGGGAGAGTCCATAGCAAATAAAGAGGTTAAAGGTTAACATCCTTATTATTCTTTCAACAAACACTGAGGTCCTAAAGCAGAGGACCAGGACCAAAAGATGGACCCTGAGAGACAACACAATGCCAAAGGCTAGCTACCCCTCCAAACCACCATGCCAGAGGCAGACCAGCCATGAGAAAAGAAAGAACAATGCAGCAGGAAGAGCGTCAAGTGAGTTGGAGCTGAAACACATAGGGAGGACAGGTGTGGGAGTCCATGGGGAGACCAGGAAGGAGGATAGAACGTGCCAGGCAGAGGGGCAGTCACTTCGGTCACTTGGAAAGCAGAGCAACTGGAAGGAAAGAGGTAGGCAGAGGTCAGGAAGCCAACAGAGACCCAACCACAAGGCACTCTGAATTTTCTTCTAAGTGTGACAGGAAAGCAAAACCGCTGGATGATCTGAGGCTGAGAAGGGTCTGACTTGTTTTAAAAAGATGGCTGGCTTCTGTGAGAAAACTGGCAGGGCAAGAATGTCCGCAGGGAGGCAGGGGAAGTGCACAAAACATGACGGTGGATGTGACTGAAGACCAGGCAGGTGAGGAGGCAGAAGAGGATCCCAAAGGGCCCCATGTGACAGTTAGGCAGACTGGAGTTCAGCCTATGGGTTAGCACGGGTTGAGCATCCCTAACCCACAAATTCAAAATGCTCCAAAACTTGAAACTTTGAGTGCTGATGATGGTCAAGAAGTTTTGGATTTTGGAGCATTTCAGGTTTTTGGATAAGGGATGCTCAATAGTAGTCCATATGAAATATTCCAAAATCTGGGAAACTCGAATCTGGAACATTCCTGGTCCCAAGCATTTTGGATAAAGTATAAGGAAATAAGAAAGGAGTAATAAGTTAACAATATTTGTATTTTAGAAATATGTGGGGCTGGGGAGATAACTCAGTCGGTAGAGTGCTTGCTTTGTAAGCACAAGGCCCTGGGTTCAATCCCCAGCACCCAGAAAAAAAAAAAAAAAGAAAAATGGTGGAAACTCCAGTTACTCAGGAGGCTGAGGCAAGTGGATTGTAAATTCAAGGCCAGTCTGAGCAACTCAGCAAGGCCTGTCTCAAAATAAAAAATGGAAAGGTATGGGAATGTAGCCTCAGTGGTAGACTGCTTGCCTGACACACACGAGGCCTGGGTTCAATCCCCAGTACTGTGGTAATAATGGTATAGTGAATAATCACCCACGGAGGTGAATGAATGAATGAGAGAGGCTGGAAATGAAAGTGGAAAGGCCCACTGGATGCTATGGCTCCAAAGGGAGACAGTGAGGGCCACGCCCGACAGAAGGCTGGGAAGGCTCCCTCCTCATCTCCCCAAGCACGTCATCTCACGGCATAGCCAAATGTCACTCTATGATCTAAGGGGAGACTGCTAGAGTACCTGGCCCATCCAGAGTCAGCATCAGACTATGAATACTAACGCCTCTGAATCCTCTGCAGTAAAGTTCTCAGTCACCAAGTATGCCACGCTCCCGTACACGCCTATGATCCAGCTGCTTGGGAGGCTGAGGCAGGACGATCACAAGTTCAAGGCCATCCTCAGCAACCTAGCAAGGCCGACTCAAAATAATAGATAAAAAAAGGGTAGGGAGACTGGGACTGTGGCTCAGTGGTAGAGCACTTGCCTAATGTGTGAGGCACTGGGTTCCATCCTCACACCACATAAAAATAAATAAATGAATAAATAAATAATTAAAAGGTATTGTGTCCATCCACTACTAAAAATATTTTTAAATGGGGGGGAGGGGGGCAGGCTAAGGATGTGGCTTGATGATTAAATGCTCCTGGGTTCAATCCCTGATACCAAAAATAAATAAATAAAGTCAAGTAAAAAGCTGCTAAATGTAGAAGCTGGATGAAGGGGCCAGGTGGTAAATTAAAACACAGGGACTGAAACATGTCTGGGAATGCGTGCATCCCACACAACCCACTGAACCACACATTCCTTCTGCAGTGCTTGGCCAGTTTAGACCCCAAACATCCCTGTGAATTGGTAACTCACCTTAAGCTACTTAAGTTACTTTAGCTACATCTTAGAAAGAGAAAGGGAAGCACAGTCATGCACCTAGGTTTTTAATTTTGAAGAAGCAATTTTCAATTATTGTATGCTAATTTGCCTTTGCAATGGATAGGGGCACTACAGGCTAAAAGTACCTGGCCCCGCGGGGAGGCTTCTGATCCAGGATATTAACTGAACATGGTGCTGCACACCTGTAATCCCAGAGGCTCAGGAGCCTGAGGCAGGAGGACCCCAAGTGCAAAGCCAGCCTCAGTAAAAGCAAGGTGCCAAGCAACTCAGGGAGACCCTGTGTCTAAATAAAATACAAAACAGGGCTGAGGCTGCAGCTCAGTGGTCGAGTGGCCCCGAATTCAATCCCTGGTACTCCCCCGCCAACCCCAACAATAAAAGAGACAACGCTGGCCCTCAGCAAAATGCTTTCAAGCACTACCTGTCAATGTTGTGGTACAGCTCTCTACACCACCAAATGGGAAACAAAAATGGGTCACCAGTGAGAGACTAGGAGACTTGGAAAAAAATTTAAGGTGGAGAAAATTTAAAGACTTTTTAGAATTCTTTTTTTGTTTTGTTTTTTTTCCCCCCTACCGCGATACTGGGGATGGAACTCAGGGCCTTGTGCTTGCAAGGCAAGCACTCTACCAGCTGAGCTATCTCCCCAGCAAGAAGACTTTTTAGTAAGTCATCATACCTAGTACCCAATTGCTCTTGATGTCTTTTTTTTTTTTTTTTTTTTTTGCGGTGCTAGGGATCGAACCCAGGGCCCTGTGCTTGTAAGGCAAGCACTTTACCAACTCCCCAGCCCTCTTGATGTCATTTAATGAGCAGTGAGACAGATAAACATAAGAAGTATTTATGAAATACAACCTGATGTACAAGAAGAAACATTCTCTACATCTTTCCTTGTTTTATTCTAAAACAACAGATCCATATTTACATCATGGACAAAAAGGAAAGGAGTCACTAATGGAAGAGAACGAAAAGTCAGGATCTAAAGGGAAGTACTGAATGACAATGTGCATCTCTGACATCACTATTAAACCTGCGAGACATCTGCCTTTTAGCCAGCTGATTCAACAGCTCAGGGAAGAAAGGATCTTCAAGAAACACCAACTTACCTCCATTAGTCTCCTGGTATACAACAGATTTCCCCAGCTCAGCACCAAGACGCCTAGAGCACAGATAAAACAAGACAAATGGCAATTAAGAATTCTCTTCTTAGGCAAATCCAGTTCAGGCACATGTTTTAGCAGAAAAAAAGAGTCAAATAACCAGACTGCGCTTAACCCAAGCCTAAGCTAAAATCCCACCCATTCCCTAAGCAGAGTGCCATTTCATAACAGTTTTACTGGAAAAAGCCCACAACCCATATTTACCATTAGGGTCACTGTGTTTTTGGTACTGGGGATTGAAGGGGTGGGGGAGGATCTACCACTGAGCTATACCCCCAGCTCCTTTTTTAAAAATTTGAGACTGGATCTAAGTTGCCAGGCTGGCCTCAAACTTGCAATCTCCTGCCCCAGCCTCCTGTGTAGCTGAGATTACAGTTTTATGGTTTTATGTGTTTGCAGCACTGGGAACTGAACCCAGTATGCATTACCACTGAACTACCTTGCCTATCCATTTTATATTTTAAGATAGGGTCTCACTACGTTGCCCAGGCTGACCTAGAACTTGAGATACTTCTGCTTTAGCCTCCCAGATAGCTGGGATTACATGCCCATGCCACCATGCCCAGTGATTTAAGTATTAGTTGTCTTGGGAAATCATTCCCAAATACCTGGTTACAAGCAATGACTCCAAAAACACAAGTCACACATAAAATGACTCAATGGAGTTGGGCATGATGGTGCACATCTATAATCCCAACAACTCAGGTGACTGAGGCAGGAGCATCACAAGCCTGAGGCCAGCCTGGGCATCTTAAGGAGTTCCTATCTCAAAATAAAATTAAAGAAAAAAGAGCGAGGAATGTAGCTCAATGGGAGGGCACTTGCCTAGAATAAGGCCCTGGCCCAATCCCCAGCACCACCACCAGAAAAAAGCATGTAGATGAAAAGGAACTTCAGTGCCATTAACCAGATGTAGTATGAATCTTGCCTGGATCCTGGTAAGAATAAAACAAGCATAAAAAGCCATTTTTAACTGACCAGAGAAATATGAATAGCACTGGGCACTACAAAATGCCAAGAAATTAGTGGTGGTTTAAGTGTGTAAGTCCTTGTCAGTTAGTACCACTGTTTTTTTACAAGTGAAATGACACAAGGGTAGAATTTACTTAAAATCACTCCAGTCAGGCTCACGCACACAACGGAACTTTACCAGCCCTAAAAAGGATGAAGCTCTGAGTGTGTGCTAAGGCACAAATGGAACTCGAAAAAAACCTGAGTAAAATGAGCTGGACACAAAAGGACAGATGGTGTATGACCCCATTCATAGGCTGTACCGACAACAGGCAGATTCATAAAGGCAGAAAGCAGAACAGAGGTCGCCAGGGTCACAGGAGCGGAGAACAGGAGTTAGTATTTCGTGAGCACATGCAGGCTTTGAGTTTGGATGACAAAGTTCTGGACGTAAATGGCAGTGACTGTTGCTCAAACACTGTGGATGTACTTAATGCCACTGAATTGTGTAATTAAAAACTGTTAAGGGCTGGGGAGATAGCTCAGCTGGTAGAGTGCTTGCCTCGCAAGCACAAGGCCCTGAGTTCAATCCCCAGTACCAAAAATAAATAAATAAATAAAAAATAAAAAAAAAAAAACTGTTAAAATGGTAAATTGTATATTATGTACATTTTACCAAAATTAAAAAAAAAAAAAAACAACCCTCTAGCCTCTCTCCCCCAGATTGTGGTAAAGTAGAATGCATGTAAATAGACTTGTAAGCTGCTGCTCAGTATACAGGCTGCATGCAGGGCACCTGGGGGTTAGGTACAACACACGAGTGACTTATATATCCCGGGAATGTAAGGCACCCAATTCTTTTTTGCTGACTGAAGTGCAAAATCAAAAGTTTGAAGATCCTTGTCTGAGCATGGTGGTACACACCTATAGTCCCAGCTACTTGGAAGGCTAAGGCAGGAGGATAACAAATTGTCCAACCTGGGCAACTTGGTGAAATCCTGTCTCAAAAAATAAAAAGAGCTGGGGCTGTAGTTGTGACAGAGTACACCTGGCTTCAATCCACGGTATTGGGGGGGAAAAAAGTTCAAAGATCCTTGCCTGAAATTCAGAGCTGAAAAGAATCAGGGAAATAAAATATGATAACCTCAAAGGTCAACCAATATATACATATATTTATCTTTCAACCCTGTTTAGTGGCAAAACTCCTTCCTCAAATAAAATGCAAAGGAGAGGCTGGGTGTGGAGCCCAGAGACAGGGGGCTAACTTAGCCTGGGGAAGGCCCTGGGTTTGACCCCAGCACAGAAAAAAATTAAAAAGTACATACACACACACAAAGTTACAAGAAATAAAATATGGAGCAGGTAAGTATTTACAAATATTTATTGTTTACAGTGAATTCAAACCTTTCAGGAACATAGCAGTGAAGAATCTAACATAAAAACAAAAACCACTGTCTTTAAATGTGCCCTTCTCCCTTAGTTTTCTCAGGCAAGGTCATGTGTCATAAATCTGACCCAATGTAAACAAACACATGCTTCATATTTAAAGTTAGTATTTTAGTTGGCCTCTTAAGAGAAACAATCAAGGCTTAGAAATAGCAATCAGGTAGACTGCAAAACGACAGTTTTTTACACTCTTCCAATCTCAAAACTACAACTGAAATCAGCTGAAAAAAAAAAAAAAAAGACTGAAGTTTTGTTTTCTTCTACAGTTCCATCTAGATTTTCAAACATCATGAATGTCAACCCTGAAAATTCATGCAGGATACCTAATGTAAACTGTTTAAAATGTGAAATAACTACATATTACAAGACAGACTATTCACTTTACGTTTTATATTCCCAACAAGTGTGTTTGGAAAGAGTTCCTGCTGTAAGGTTCTTCCCTATTAGAAGTCTGGGCTTAGTAAACAGGCCATTGTCAGAGGGCCACTAGGAGACCCTGCTCTGCTATGCATCTGATCTTCATTATCTCAGTCATGCTCACAAAACCCCTGCCCTATAGGCAGAATCATTCCATTTGACAAGTTCTGGAAAAATCAAGTCTTTTGCCCGGTGTCACCGAGTTGATAAGTGGCAAGCCAGAGAAGGCCGTCTCAGAGCTGTCGGACTCCAAAGGCCACTCAAGGCCGCAGGTTCATAAAAGCAACGACCCAACCTCAAGCCCTCAGAGAGCATGGCTAGGCCTACGGCCGCGGCGCCCAGCCCGGCCCAGGCGCGCCTAGGGCCTCCTTCGCCCTGCCCTTCGCCCGCCTGGGGTGTGCTGCGGCCCACGACCCCCACCCCCGCTGCGAGCCCAGAGACCGGCGGCGGCCGCTCCAGGGGGCAGCTCCGGCCGCGGAGCGGGGCCGCGCCCTGCCCCGGCGCGCACCCGGGCTCAGCACCGCCCGGGGCCGGGGCGCCGAGGGGCAGGCTCCGGGCCCGCCGCGCGCTTACTCGGTGATGCGCTTGGCCAGCTCGGTGCAGGCGGCCGTGGAGTTGGCCGAGAAGACCCGGTAGCCGGTGCGGGCGGCGTTCATGGCCGGCGCGGCGGCGGCGGGGCGGGCTCGCGGGGCGCGGAAGGCCGAGCGCGCGGACAGCGGGGGCAGCAGCAGCAGCTTCTTGGGCATCGTCCGGCCCGAGACGCGGTGGCAGCCGCCCGCGCGGGGCAGGACCCGGAGCGGTTGTGAGGCGGGCGTGAGGCTGCGGGAAGCGCCGAAAGGAGCGCGCGGGAGGGGCGAGACCCCGCCCTCCGGCTCTGCGCCGCGGCCGCTCCCGCCGAGCCCGGCGCACCGCCCCTTCCCGCCGGACGCCAGGCCACGCCCCCGGAAGCCGGCTAGAGCGCCCTTACGGCCACCATCTCTGGTGAGGGCATGGCGGCGGCGACGCTTTGGACCCTGTTCTGTCAAACGACCCATGGCTGCTTCGCTCCGCCGCTCGATTTTGCGGCTCCCAGAGGAGCTCTGTCTCCCTGGCCCTGTTGACCAGTGCACTCTGGTTGCTCGTGGTCCCAACCGTTTTCAACTTTTCTACCAGAATCCAAAATGTCTGCCTCCATGGAAGTACATGCTCTAGCTCCGCACCTTGTTAACACCGCGCTGGCGCCCTGCGAGGCGCCTGCGCCCAGCTGGGATTTATTTGAAAAGTGGAAGGCGGAGTTAATTCCAGTTTGGGGACCAGAGTTCTAAAATGCTGCAAAGCTGACCTGCTCCTGACCCTGGTGTTTAAGGATTCCCCGGACTCTGGTCTTGGCTCTCACACTTGTTCCAATCTCAGCAGCCCGTTTGCTCCCCTTCTGTAAGCTTCTGTCCCTCAAAGACCTGCATCCGTAAGCACCCATCACTCAACCACCATAAACCACCCTGCCTGCAGACCTGCACCTGGGTAGTGGCTTGTATCTTCATTTACCTTTGTGAACGTCTGTCTACGCAAGTAGGATGTAAGTGCAAGAGCAAGAACCGTATTGCTTACTGCTTCGCATTTCCAGGGCAGGCAGTGGGTTCGCACTCAGTATGGTCCAAAAGGAGAGGAAATTGGAGTCACAAATTATGGCTACCCCGCAATCTGGAGTGGGTGGGGTGTCTTGTAGTGTCAATACACTGCTATCTCAGATTGTCAGCCTTTTGTGACAGTGGACCTAATGGAATGACAGGTGGTATTCAGCCTGTCATGACACCTGAAACTTCACGATTTGGAAGTGGAACTACCCTGGGATCTGCCACAGCCTGGCCCATAGTTTGGCTGGGTCTCCAGAATTATTGGTCACTCACCCTCGCAACAACGCATGGGATGGATAACCTAGGCCAAATATTGCAGCATGGTCATGGTCAGAAAGTGTGTTACCTTCTAAAACACAGGGGAACCACCCCACTTAATATTTTCCCTAGATTGTCTCGCAGAACCCCTCAGACCTTAATACACCCCAAATAAAACGTCTCTTCATTTTCTCAATCCTCCCCCAGACTGCCCCTCCCCTATCCCCTCTGTCAATAACTATCAGAAGTCACCCTTCACTCTTCCCTTTCCCTGACTTTCCCCTCTACCCATTCATCTATATGTTAACACACACTGAGCGCCTACTGTTTGCCAGGGCCATTTTAGGTGCTCAGGTTGCAGAACCAAGGAGGTGGTGGAGTCAAGAAGCCAGATGTCGAGAAACCAGGCTGCGAGTGCAGAGGAAGGCAATGGAGTATGTGTCACAATGGAGTGAATCAGCCACTACTGGGACCACACACCAGCCACGGACAGAAGTGGCCCCTGCTTGTGTGACTTCATTGAGACTCATTATCTGAACAAGCAGGTGAAGTTCATCAAGAATCCGGTGACCAGACAGCTGACTTGCACAAGACGGGGTCCCAGAATCTGGCATGACAGAATATCTCTTTGACAGTGACAAGAAGAGCTAAGCCTTAGGCCACCAAAGCAGTGCATGTTTGTCAGGGTTACCTTTTCCACCAGTTGTACCAAAACATCCACTTAAGTTCTTTAATTTGTACCGTTTCTTTAAATAGAGAAATTTAGTGCCCCCCCCCCAAAATGTCTGAGATCAAATATATGCCAGCTGCTCTGATTTACACATCGTAATCTTCAAATGTCACTTTATACTCCATAAATATGTATTATCACTGTGTCAATTAAAAATAAATATTTATTTTGTCAGGCAAAGTGGTGCATGCCTGCAATCCCAGGGGCCCAAGAGGCTGAGGTAGGAGGATCATGAGTTCGAAGACAGTCTCAGCAATTTAATGAGATCCTAAACAACTTAGAGAGACTCTGTTTCTAAATAAAATATAAAAAAGGGCGATTGGGAGTTTCAAGATGGCGGCCTAGAGGGCAGCTGCATTTCCCGTTGCTCCAGGACGCAGGATTCAAAAGAGGAGATAGTGAGAGACTTGGGACCAACTCAAAGCCGCCGGGTGAGTCTCTCCCGTTGGGGAGGCGTCCTGGATGGGGCGGTAGCCCCGGAACGCAGGGAATTTGTGAAGTGGAGTTGCTCGGCCAGACGCCCCTCCCCCCACTGAACACGGACAACTGGGATCATCGTAGAGGAGGCGGCTCAGCACAGCACTTGGACTCGGAGCAAGCACTGGGGCTCCGGGCGGCTGCCTGAGGAGGAGCTGCGTGGCGAGCTGTTTGGACTCAGAACAACCGCTTCTGAACACCGGGGGGTTGCCCGGAGGAAGAGGAGAAGCGCGGTGGGTTGCTTGGTCTAGGAGTGATTGCATCAGAGCCACAGGCGGTTGCCAGAGGAGGAGGCGAGTGGTGAGTTGATTGCACTCAAAGCGACCGCTCCTGAACACCGGTGGCCTGCCTGGAGGAGGAGCACGGTGGGTCACTTGGTCTCGGAGCCACCGCCCCTGAACACCCAGGGGGCTACCCCGAGGAGGAGGAGGAGGAACAGGGCGGGTCACTTGGGCTTGGAGTGACTGCCTAGGGCTACGGGAGGTTGGCGGGAGGAGGAGACGCGAAATGAGTTGCTTGGACTCCTAGTGACTGCGTCGGAAACCGGGCTGCTGTCCGGTGGAGGAGGTGTGTGGCGGGTCTCTGGGTATCGGAGCTATTGTACAGGGCTCCAGGTGGCGGCTCAGAGGAGGGGCCGCATAGCCAGGCGATTAGGTGCAGAGTAGGGTCCCAGGAGCTAGGTGGCTTTTTGCTGGAAGAGCCGCACAAAGACACGCCTAGGGGCGGAGCGAAGTTTCCAGGACTGCGGGCAGATTATCTGGGAGAGGCAGCCTAAGGAGACTTGCCTATGGAGCGTGAGGCTCCCAGGCCCAGGAGGTAGGTCCGGGCCCCTGGGAATGTTGCAGAGGAAGACAGCCCAGCCCAGGCGGTAGTTATAGATTGAGGGGAACCTCTAGGAGGGGAACTGACCAGCGAGACGTTCCCACTGAGTGAGTCTTCCCTACCGGGAGAGGTTTTCCTACAGGGACAGTTAAACCAGAGACACGGGCACAAATAGGCCTTGCCTCAGCCCGCAGCCTAGTTCCCCGTTGGATGACCATTGGTCAACAAGTGGAGACACCTCTGACCACTAGCAGGGAATATACGCCACCTGAGGGTCACCACCCTAGAGAGGCAGCTTCTTCGTGGAGCTCCGCATTATCAACTTCCTCCAAGACTTCAGGCTACTGAAGGATAAGAGGGGATATACTAGCAATCTTCAGGGACATTATAAGTCGATAGAGGAAATCTGCAATATCTTAATGACCCACTGATTCCTGAACAATATGAGAAAACAAGGGAAGAAAATGCCCCAAACAAATCTAGATGTTACATCAATAGAATCCAACAACAGCATGGCAGAAGAAATGACAGAAAGGGAGTTCAGAATGTACATAATTAAAATGATTAGGGAAGCAAACGATGAGATGAAAGAGCAAATGCAGGCATTGAATGATGAGATGAAAGAGCAAATGCAGGCATTGAATGATCGCACCAATCGACAGTTAACAGAGCAAATTCAGGAAGCAAAAGATCATTTCAATAAAGAGTTAGAGATATTGAAAAAAAACCAAACAGAAATCCTTGAAATGAAGGAAACAATAAACCAAATTAAGAACTCCATAGAAAGCATAACCAATAGGATAGAACACCTGGAAGACAGAACTTCAGATATTGAAGACAAAATATTTAAACTCGAAAACAAAGTTGAACAAACAGAGAAGATGGTAAGAAATCATGAACAGAATCTGCAAGAACTATGGGATATCATGAAAAGGCCAAATTTGAGAATTATTGGGATTGAGGAAGGCTTTGAGAAACAAACCAAAGGAATGAACAATCTATTCAATGAAATAATATCAGAAAATTTCCCAAATCTGAAGAATGAAATGGAAAATCAAGTCCAAGAGGCTTATAGGACTCCAAATACACAAAATTACAACAGACCCACACCAAGGCACATTATAATGAAAATACCTAACATACAAAATAAAGACAGAATTTTAAAGGCTGTGAGAGAAAAGAACCAAATTACATTCAGGGGGAAATCAATACGGATATCAGCAGATTTTCAATCCAGACCCTAAAAGCTAGAAGGGCCTGGAACAACATTTTTCAAGCTCTGAAAGAAAATGGATGCCAACCAAGAATCTTATACCCAGCAAAGCTTACCTTCAAATTTGACGATGAAATAAAATCTTTCCATGATAAACAAAAGCTAAAAGAATTTACAAAAAGAAAGCCAGCATTACAGAACATTCTCGGCAAAATATTTCATGAGGAAAAAATAAAAAACAAAGAAGCAAATCAGCAAAGGGAGGAATTATCCTAAAGGAACTGTCAAATAAAGGAGGAACCAAGATGTGTCAAAAATTAAATAAATAAATAAATAAAATTTTAAATATGAACCAAATGACCAGGAATACAAATCATATCTCAATAATAACCCTGAATGTTAGTGGCCTGAATTCATCAATCAAAAGACATAGACTGGCAGATTGGATTAAAAAGAAAGATCCAACAATATGTTGCCTGCAAGAGACTCACCTCATAGAAAGAGATACCCATAGACTAAAGGTGAAAGGATGGGGAAAAACATACCATGCACATGAACTCAGCAAAAAAGCTGGAGTATCCATCCTCATTTCAGATAATGTGGACTTCAAGCCAATGTCAGTCAGAAGGGATAAGGAAGGACATTTCATACTGCTTAAGGGAAGCATAAATCAGCAAGATATAACAATCGTAAACATCTATGCCCCAAACAGTGGCTCATCCATGTATGTTAAACAAATCCTTCTCAATTTTAGAAACCAAATAGACCATAACACAATAATACTAGGTGATTTTAACACGCCTCTCTCACCACTGGACAGATCTTCCAAACAAAAATTGAACAAAGAAACCATAGATCTCAATAACACAATCAATAATTTAGACTTAACAGACACTTATAGAATATACCATCCAACCAAGAACGAATACACTTTCTTCTCAGCAGCACATGAATCTTTCTCTAAAATAGACCATATATTATGCCACAAAGCTAATGTCAGCAAATACAAGAAGATAGAGACACTACCTTGTATTCTATCAGATCATAATGGATTGAAGTTAGAAATAAATGAAAGAGTAAAAAACAGAAACTACTCCAACACCTGGAGATTAAACAATATGCTATTATATGATGAATGGATAACAAAAGATATTAGGAAGGAAATTAAAAAATTCTTAGAGGTAAATGAGAACAAAGAAACATCATATCAAAATCTCTGGGACACTATGAAAGCAGTACTTAGAGGAAGATTTATTTCATGGAGCGCATTTAATAAAAGAAGGAAAACTCAAAAAATAAACGACCTAACACTACAGCTGAAAGCCCTAGAAAAAGAAGAACAGACCAACACCAAAAGTAATAGAAGACAGGAAATAGTCAAACTCAGAGCTGAAATCAACGAAATTGAAACAAAAGAAACAATACAAAAAATTGACAAAATAAATAGTTGGTTCTTTGAAAAAATAAACAAAATTGATAAACCTTTAGCCACACTAACAAAGAGAAGACGAGAGAAAACCCAAATCACTAAAATTCGGAATGAACAAGGAAATATCACAACAGACACGACTGAAATACAAAACATAATTAGAAGCTATTTTGAAAATCTATACTCCAACAAAATAGAAAATTTCTAAGACATCAGCAGGTTTCTAGAGACATATGAATTGCCTAAACTGAACGAGGAGGACATACACAATTTAAATAGACCAATTTCAAGTAATGAAATAGAAGAAGTCATCAAAAGCCTACCAACAAAGAAAAGTCCAGGACCAGATGGGTTCTCAGCTGAGTTCTACAAAACTTTTAAAGAAGAGTTCATTCCAATACTTCTCAAAGTATTCCATAAAATAGAAGAGGAGGGAACCCTCCCAAACTCATTCTATGAAGCCAATATTACCCTGATACCTAAACCAGACAGAGACACATTGAGGAAAGAAAATTTCAGACCAATATCCTTAATGAACATCGACGCAAAAATTTTCAACAAAATTTTAGCAAATCGCATACAACAACATATTAAAAAGATAGTGCACCATGATCAAGTGGGTTTCATCCCAGGGATGCAAGGTTGGTTCAACATCAGGAAATCAATAAATGTCATTCACCATATCAATAGACTTAAAGTCAAGAATCACATGATTATTTCGATAGATGCAGAAAAAGCATTTGATAAAATACAGCATCCCTTCATGCTCAAAACACTAGAAAAAATAGGGATAGTGGGAACATTCCTTAACATTGTAAAGGCCATCTACGCTAAGCCCATGGCTAATATTATTCTAAATGGTGAAAAACTGAAAGCATTCCCTCTAAAAACTGGAACAAGGCAGGGATGCCCTCTTTCACCACTTCTTTTCAATATCGTCCTTGAAACTCTAGCCAGAGCAATTAGACAGACCAAAGAAATTAAAGGGATACGAATAGGAAAAGAATAACTCAAACTATCCCTATTTGCTGATGATATGATTGTATACTTAGAGGAACCAGGAAATTCCACCAGAAAACTGTTATATCTCATAAGTGAATTCAGTAAAGTAGCAGGTTACAAGATCAGTGCACATAAATCTAAGGCATTTCTATACATAAGCGATGAATCTTCAAAAAGAGAAATTAGGAAAACTACCCCATTCACAATAACTTCGAAAAAAATAAAATACTTGGGAATCAATCTCACAAAAGAGGTGAAAGACCTCTACAATGAGAACTACAGAACACTAAAGAAAGAAATTAAAGAAAACCTTAGAAGATGGAAAGATCTCCCATGTTCTTGGATAGGCAGAATTAATATTGTCAAAATGGCCATACTACCAAAAGTGCTATACAGATTCAATGCAATTCCAATTAAAATCCCAATGATGTACCTTACAGAAATAGAGCAAGCAATTATGAAATTCATCTGGAAGAATAAAAAACCCAGAATAGCTAAAGCAATCCTTGGCAGAAAGAGTGAAGCAGGGGGTATCGCAATACCAGATCTTCAACTCTACTACAAAGCAATAGTAACAAAAACGGCATGGTATTGGTACCAAAATAGAAAGGTGGATCAATGGTACAGAATAGAGGACATGGACACAAACCCAAATAAATACAATTTTCTCATACTAGAAAAAGGGGCCAAAAATATGCAATGGAGAAAAGATAGCCTCTTCAACAAATGGTGCTGGGAGAATTGGAAATCCATATGCAACAGAATGAAACTAAACCCATATCTCTCACCATGCACGAAACTAAACTCAAAATGGATTAAGGATCTCGGAATCAGACCAGAGACCTTGCATCTTTTTTTTTTTTTTTTTTTTTTTTTTTGGGTGCTGGGGATCGAACCCAGGGCCTTGTGCTTACAAGGCAAGCACTCTACCAACTGAGCTATCTCCCCAGACCCAGAGACCTTGCATCTTATAGAAGAAAAAGTAGGTCCAGAGCTTCAACATGTCGGCTTAGGACCAGACTTCCTCAACAGGACTCCAATAGCACAAGAAATAAAAGCAAGAATTAATAACTGGGATAGATTCAAACTAAAAAGCTTTCTCTCAGCAAAGGAAAGTATCAGCAATGCGAAGAAAGAGCCTACAGAGTGGGAGAAAATCTTTGCCAATCATACTTCAGATAGAGCACTAATCTCCAGAATCTATAAAGAACTCAAAAAACTCTACACCAAGAATGCAAGTAATCCAATCGACAAATGGGCTAAGGAAATGAATAGACACTTCACAGAAGAAGATCTACAAGCAATCAACAAACATATGGAAAAATGTTCAACATCTCTAGTAATAAGAGAAATGCAAATCAAAACCACCCTAAGATTCCATCTCACCCCAATTAGAATGGCGATTATCAAGAATACAAGCAACAACAGGTGTTGGCGAGGATGTGGGGAGAAAGGTACACTCATACATTGCTGGTGGGGCTGCAAATTAGTGCAGCCACTCTGGAAAGCAGTATGGAGACTCCTTAGAAAACTTGGAATGGAACCACCATTTGACCCAGCTATCCCACTCCTTGGCCTATACCCAAAGGATTTAAAATCAGCATATTACAGAGATACAGCCACATCAATGTTCATAGCTGCTCAGTTCACAATAGCCAGATTGTGGAACCAACCTAGATGTCCTTCAATTGATGAATGGATAAAGAAACTGTGGTATATATATACAATGGAATATTACTTAGCCATAAAGAATGATAAAATTATGGCATTTGCAGGCAAATGGATGAAACTGGAGAATATCATGCTAAGTGAGATAAGCCAATCTCAAAAAGCCAAAGGAAGAATGATATCACTAATAAGTGGATGAGGACACATAATGGGGGGTGGGAAGAGTTAGTGTTAGGGTTAGAGTTAGGTTTAGGGAGGGGGGCAAGAATGGAGGAAGGAAGGACTGTATAGAGGGAAAAGAGGGGTGGGAGGGGTGGGGGGGAAGGGAAAAAAATAACAGAATGAATCAAACAACATTACCCTATGTAAATTTATGATTACACAAATGGTATGCCTTTACGCCATGTACAAACAGAAACATCATGTATCCCATTTGTGTACAATAATAATAAAAAAAAAAAAAAAGGACTGGGGATGTGGCTCAGTGGTTAAGTGTCCCTGGGTTCAATCCCTGGTACCCAAAATACATATACTTAAATATATATATTGTTTTTTGAATAATCAGTTACATAGACCACCTCTCTCTTCTATGGACCCTTGTGATACATTGGACCAAGTTAGATGGATCTGGAGTGTCACCAAAAAGTTTATGAGTTGAAGGCTCGGTCCCCAATGTTCAGGGGTGGGGATTTGGGAGGTGACTGGATCTGAACTCGTTGACAGATTAACTATTCGATGGCACTACTGGGAAGAGGTGGAAAGTGTAGGCAGTGGAGCCTGGATGGAGGAAGTAGGTCCCTGGGAAGTAGGTTGGAGGGATATGTCTTGTCCTTGGCCCCTTCCTCTTCCTCTCTCCCCTCAACCCTCTGCTTCCCAGCTACCCCGAGCTGAGCAACTTTCTTCTGTCACACCATCCTGGCATGGTAGTCTACCTCACCTCAGGCCCAGAGCAATGGAGCCAGCTGACCATCGACTAAGACCTCTGAAGCAGTGAGCCAAAATGTCTTTCGTCCTTCAGTTTTTTTTTGTTTTTTTTTCTGGTGGGGGTTGGTACTGGGGATTGAACCCACATTGCTCTACCACTGAGCCACATCCCCCTAGCCCTTTTTATTTTGAGACAGAGTTTCACTAAGTTGCTGAAGCTAGTCTCAAACTGGCAATCCTCCTGCCTCAGCCTCCCAACTAGCTGATTACAGGCTATGCCCACCGCCTAGACTTTTAGGTTGTTTGTGTCAGGTATTTTTGGCTACAGAAATGGAAAACTGACTAATACATAGTCATCCAGGATAGTCGCCTCCTTTCAAAGTCCTTAACTTTTTTTTTTTTTAACCTTTGTTTTATTTATTTATTTTTATGTGGTGCTGAGGATCGAACCCAGTGCCTTACCTGTGCCCGGCAAGTGCATTACCACTGAGCCACAACCCCAGCCCCAACTTTTCTTTAAATAAAATTTATTTTGACTGATGCCTGCAAACATAATAATTAATAGGATTAATGATGTTTTTTTAAAAAAAAAATTTTAGATGTTGATAGACCTTTATTTTATTCACTTATTTATATGTGGTGCTGAGAATTGAACCCAGTTCTTCACACAAGCTGGGCAAGCGCTCTACCACTGAACCACAACCCAGCCCACAAATGATGTTTTGATACAGGTTTACATTATATAATCTTAAATCAGGTTAAACATATCTATTTTCTCAAATGGTTGAAATTTCTTTATGGTAAAAACTTTCAAAATCCATTTTTCTAGCTTTTAAAAATGAACAGTACATAATCGTCATCTCTGGTCACCCTACTAGGCAACAGCACACCAGAACTTCTTATTCCTACCCACCTAACTGTAACTTAGTACCCATGGGTCATCCTTCCCCCATGCCTCCCCCCACTCCTCTCCCCTGCCTCTGGTCACCACCAAGATCCTTAACTTACTCACATCTGCCAAGTCCCTTTTGTCATATAAGGTGACGTAGCCACAGGTTCTGGGGACTAGGACGCCAATGTCTTTCATCTCTGGGGGAACCACTATTTTCCCTGACACAGAAGGTAAAAAAAAAAAAATATATATATATATATATATATATAAATGAAAAGGGAGACAGTGAGAAGGTTCTAGCTTGGGTTACCAAAAGGTCGTGTCTCTTGTGGGACCTGTCCCATCCTCTTCGCCCGTCTGCAGGTCTCTCGCTAGGACCACCAGGCCCCCCCTGAGGGGTCCGGTCCTCGTTGACCTCCCTCATGTAGGATCTCCTTCCCTTGCTGATGTGAGACTCACCGGGGGATCTGAGCCCATGCTCCTGACTGCGATGGTTCCAGAGGTTTGGCAAATGCCTTATAGTCCCTTCTGCACCCATCAACTGGAGAGAGCGCTGCCTGCACAGAACTGGCAGGGACTCCCCTCAAGTCCCTGTGGCTCCCATTTGCTGCTTTTAGAGTAAAAACGAAACTGCCTCAGGATTGCAAGGTCTTGGCTTGTTGTCCAGCCCTGTAGGGAAAAAACAAAACAAAACAAAACAGTTTTCTCCTGCTATGATCGACCTGGAAGACCTCTGTGCCCTGAAGAGGTATGGCGTCTTCTTTTCACAAGCCAGCAAGTCTGCAGCTTGGCGTCCACTAACTCAATTCCATTCTGACACCGTCTAGCTGGAGATAGTGGCTGATCCCACCGAGACAGGGCTTAGTCCCCAAGACTGCCCCTTCTTTATATGCATGGCTATAAATTGGTGTTCCTATAACCCCTTTGTTGCTCCAGCAGCTCTCAAAACTCAAGGAGGTGTGTTTACCAGCGTACTGTAAAGGACATCACAGTGGATACTGATGGAGAACGCGTAGCTTGGGGCGGTGGGAGGCAGGGAGGCTTCCCTGCCCTCTCCTGAGCACCATCCTCCAGGAACCTCTGTGTTCAGCTATCGGGAAGCTCTCTGAACACCGTCCTTTGGGTTTTCATGGAGACCTATTGCTTATCTAATGCTGAGAGATTGGAGGGGCAGCCCAGGAAGGTCGGTGTGTGCAGATCCTTCTCGTTCACTCTGCACACCTTCCTTCCTCCCGGGTACAGGACCTTCCGAAATGGGGTCGTACTATCAGACAGGTAGGTCAGAGAAAGGTGGGGAAGACCAGAGCTTCCGTGACCTGCCTTGGAGAGGGATGAAACGGATACATATTATCCTCGAAGGCCCCTTCCTATCTCTCCAGCTTCATCTCCTACATTCTCCCCTTTGACATCAACCTGACTGGCTGACTTCCATCCTGCGCTGACTTGGTCCCCTGCTGCCACAGGGCTTTATCAGGTGTGCTTCCCTCTGTCGGGGAGCTCTTCCCCTTCCTTTCACAGGGTCAGCTCTTGTCCTCCTCAGCTGCAGGGAGCCTTCCTGATCTTCCCAAGCAGGTCCGAGGCCCCCATTCCTGGCCCCTCCGGGAACATGTTCTCTCTGATCACACTTGCAGACTTATATTTTGTGGAGACTGCAATCATGACCCTGTGCCCGTTCACCCTTCTTCCCTTCTGTATTAGAACCAGCCCAGCTAGGGCCATGCCCCAGCTTCCCTTGCAGCTAGGGCAGCCCTGTGGCCATATCTGGCCAATGTCAAGTGAGCAGAAGTGATGTGTACAACTCCCAGGCGTCTCCCTGCCCTGCACTTCCATTGCTGGGTAATGAGAACCACCACAGTGTCCCAAGATGGAGGCCATGAGTGGTGCATGGCAGAGCCAGGTCACCCACCTGGGCCACTGGCCGACCCCAATAAGCACCCTTAGACTGGAGTTATGTCCTATTTAAAATCAGCATTCGGATTACACTGCTGAAGGTTTTCTCTAGTTTGTTACCTGTGTATCATAATCTGTGTGGCGGCTGAAAGGAAAATGCAGCTCTTTGAAAAGATTCCTGACAGAATCCCTAGCATCTAACCCAGTGTCTGGTGCAGAGCAGGAATTGAGTGCATGTTCGTGGGTTCCGCGAGTGAACCCCCTTCTTTGTCCTTGGGATCATGCCTCATCCTCTGGATGACAGCAGTGCTGATCCCTGAAGCCTGACTATTCCGGGCTCCTGGATCAGCTTCCTCTGGCCCACTTTGACTAGTAAGAGGTGCTGGAAGGAGATCGAGGTGGGAGGAAGGAGGAAACTGGATATTTCTTCCTTTAACCTTCCCTGGACAATGTCATCAGCGTCAGCTGCACCTGCTCCATGGCTCTGGTTCCTACCGGCACCTCCTCCATGCTTCCAGCATCTTGGTGTGACCCCTGCTGTGGGGTCTGGCAGCACCGCTCTGCTCCCCACCTCCAGCCCAAGGCGGTAGCAGTTTCCGCTGTTGGTCATTTCTGGGTTGCCTCACCGAGGCTTGTTTGGCGGCTCAGCCTCTTCTATCATCTGTACGACCAATTTCCCACATTAAATTCCCTCTGTGTTAAACACCCCAAGTGATTTCTCTTTTTCTAGTTGGACCCTGACTGGTAACTTTTCTTTCTCTCCTTCCTCCACTGCACTCTTCTTTTTATCTCATTGCAATAAGATAATTTGAAGGCCTATGTCTTATTTAGTGAAGGCCAAGGACAAATTGCAGTGGCAGAAAAATCCCATGATACAGGGAGAGCTTAAAGAACACATGTGTTTCTTTCTTTCTTTTTTTTAAAATTTTTTTTGTCATGTGGAGCAAGTAGGCAGGCTCTGTTCCATGAAGTCCTCCAGGGATCCAGGTGTGGGAGGCTCCACCACCTTCAGCACATGCTTCCAAAATGCCTCAGTCATCCCCCCCTTTCCTACCCAGGCAGAGGCGTAAGGAAGTGCAGAGGAGCCACATATGACTCCTCTTGACATCTCACTGGCAAAACTCAGTTCCCAGGTCAGCCTAGCTGCAAAGGAAGCTGGACAAGTCCCTGCCCTGGAATAAGGGAGAGCATTTGGTCCCCACCACAGTAGTCTTTAAGCTGCTTGAGAAGCTGCTGTGTGGTCCTTGCCCACTAGGATAGCACCTGAGTCATAGTAAGCATTTAATAAATGCTTGTTGAGAAGAGGGGAACTGAGCACTTCCGGGATCCCCACTTCCCAGCATGAGGATGGCCTTTCATTCAACTGCATTGGGATGCTTCAGGCGGGCTGCAGGCCATGGGTTGGAGGTTTGTGTCCTTCCACAATTCACATGTTGAAGTCCTGTGCAGGATGTGGTAGTGTTAGGAGGTGGGGCTGTTGGGAGGTAGTTGGCACTGAGTGAATGTGGGGCCCCCATGAAGGGATTAGAGCCTTACGATCAGAGGAGAAGACACCAGAGCTTCCTCTGACTCTGCCATCTGGGAACACAGTGAGAAGATGGCTCTCTGCAACCCAGAAGAGAGCCCTTCAGAACCAGGAGAGGCCGGGGATAAAGCTCAGTTATCCCACCCGGCACCTCCTCCTTGTGCTTGCCTCATAAGCACAAGGCCCTGGGTTCAATCCCAAGGACTGCACAAGAAGAGCATAACTGTGAGAAACAAATTTTTGTTATTTAAGACCAGGAATTGAACTCAGGGGTGCTCAACCACTGAGCCACATCCCCAGTCCTTTTTAGTATTTTATTTAGAGACAGGGACTCACTGAGTTGCTTAACACCTCATTTTTCCTGAGGCTGGCTTTGAACTTGCGCTCCTCCTGCCTCAGTCTCCCAAGCCACTGGAATTCTGGGTATGCACCACCACGCCTGGACAGACTGTGGTATTTTGGAGCAGTACAAGCAGACTAAGACAGTCAGGTTGAGCCTGGTTACAGCAGAGTTGTCCGACAGGTAGTCTTTGCTGTGGCCTAGTTTGTCTTTTCCCAAGACAGCCACGTCCTTATCTTCAGAAGCGGCTGATACTCAAACCACTTTGCAATATCTGTGCTGTGTGGCCCCCAGGCAGTGCCCCTCACATAGCAGCATTGCTGGGTCCCCTGGAGAAGAGAAGATAGAACAGCTCATTTCTCAACGTGTCAGGCCTGAGGATCAGCTGCTCAATGTAGCCACAGATTTAAAAGTAACCTGAATGCCCAATAATAGATGGCTAAATAAATATGATCCCTCCACACAATGTCATACTTGGCAGCCATCAGAGTTGACTTTTTAAATTTTTTTAATTTTTATTTATTTGCAGTGCTGGGGATTGAACCCAGAGCCTTGTGCTTGTGAGGCAAACACTCTACCAACTGAGCCACATCCCCAGACCTGCAGAAGTTGGCTTTTTAAAGAACCATTGATGATTTGTTCATAATATAACATTGATGTGATTATAATATAATGTTGCATAAACAAAGTGGTAAGATAACCTGCTTTAGAAATTATCTGAGTTTAATTTTCCTGCACGTCTCAAGAGGAAGAGAGCGCACACGGGCATGTCCTGGGAACTTGAGATTCCCTTAGAAGGTCTTGATTATTGAATGAAAGCCTAAATTCCCAGAGACAAAGAACTGGAGTGTCCAGCTCTGGAGAGAGGGGAGTCTTCCCAGGTTGTAGGGATGGTGCAGATTGGCAGGTGGGGCATGTAGCCAGTGCCTGAGAACTCTCAGAGGAATCAGAAGTGGAAGACCAGAGGTTCTTCCTAAAGCTCAGGGTTTGGTGGCAGGGGTGGAGAAGGGGTGGTAGGGGTGATGAGACTCTTTTATGCACCAACTCTAGCACATGGGGACTTGGAGTCAAATGTATTTTTCCCCCCCAGGATGAACCCGGGGTCTTGGGCATGCTAGATGAGCATTCTACCAGTCCTTTTTAAATTTTTTATTTTGAGGTAGGTTCTCACTAAGTTGCTCAGGCTGGCTTTGAATTTGCAATTCTCCTGCTGCAGCCTCCTGAGTAGCTGGGATTACAGGTATAACCACTGCACCTGGATAAATTTAATCTTATTAAATAAAATTGATGGGAGGCTATTGTTTGGACTGAGTTCCTGCACTAGGTTCCAATAGACCAGACCTAACCAGAATGTGGTTACTTGTGTTATATAAAGAAACTGAACTTTAAAATAGGCCAGTTTGAAGAAAGAGACAGAGAAAGGGTTTTTTTTTTTTTTGTACTAAGGATTGAACCCAGGGACTCTTAACCACTGAACCACATCCCCAGCCCTTTTTATGTTTTGGTTTGTTACAGGTCTCACTAAGTTGCTTAAGGCTTTGTTAAATTGCTGAGGCTGGCTTTGAATTTGAGATCCTCCTGCCTCAGACTCCCAAATCGCTGGGATTACAGGCATGCACCTCCGTGCCCTGCAAGAGAGAGATTTTCACAGCAACCAGTCAGAAGGAGCGTAGTCAACCTAAGCAGGATAAGGAAGTCCCTTCTGCATTAACCCTATAAAGAAAGTTACTTTGGCTTGAAATGACCAGTCTGTTTTTTGTTCCTTATTTTTGCTTTTCGCAACCCTTTCTTTGCCTATAAAACCTACCTCTTCTGCTCAGCTCAGCGGAACACCCTTCCCTTTCATAGATAGGATGCTGTTGGATCATGAATCACTAACAAAACTCAATTAGATCATTAACTGAACTTGCAGAAATTCACTCCTTTGACAATCTGATTTTGACAAACTGAATAATGAATCATGTCATGAATTGAAGTATCCTGGAGGAAAAGTCAGGTCTATTACTAAAGGCTTTTTTTTTTTTTTTTTTTTTTAATTGTGCTGGGAATGGAACAAAGGGCCTCAAGCATGCTAGGCAAGCCCTGTACCACTGAGTCATACTCCGAGGCCACAAAAGATTTTCAAAGTCATCCCCCAGTGCCTACCCTCCCACTTCTCCACCACTTCCACTCCCAGTGTCCTGAGTAAAGTTGCTTAAAACACAGCACACCCATTTGTTTACATATTATCTGAGACTGCTTTGGGCCTGTATCAGCAGACTTGGGTCATCGCGGTAGAGGCAGTCTGGCCCACAAAGCCTAAATAAATATTCACTGTTTTCTTTGTAGAAAAGTTTGGTTGACCTCTGCTCTAAACAATGATCTCGATTATATAAAAGTACGATGTGTGCATGTGCGCTCATGCATGTGTGCGTGTTTTAGGTAGAGAGTGGTTATCTCCATTGTGGTGTTAGGATCCATATTTTCTATTTCCGTTTTTACATTTTTTCTGAAGTTATGTGGGTTGTACGTAATTCATTCTTTATGGAATTTATTAAAGAATGGAGCATAGCCTGGCATGTCGGCAGTCCCACGGACGTGGAAGGCCGAGGGAGGATGGTGAATTCAGGGCCAGTCTTGACCACTTAGGGAGACTCTGTCTTAAAACTACCAAAAAGGGCTGGGGGAGCCCTTGCCTAGCATGCACAGGGTACTGGGGTCCATCCCCAGTAGGTCAAAAATGCGAAAAAAGAGAGAGAGAGACTGGAGTCCAGCATCTGTTTTCCCTACTAAAGATTTGCTGGTCTGGACCCTGCACGGTGATGCCGAAGGCTGACCCAGTTCTGATTTCTTCTTCCAGCATTTCGTCTTCAATATTTGGGGTCAGGGGCCAGGTTTCAAGCAAATCCGAGGGTGTGAAGATTTCCAGTGAACAGCAGCACAGGCAGCGCTGGAACCCAACGGCTGGACGTGTTCTGGTACTGTTTTATCCCATCCCCAGATTCTTCCTCACCCCCTGCAAAACCCGCCGCCCCGCCTTCCTCGCTCTGCCCCTAATGATTGAACTGTTCTGTTACAGTTGCTGACAACTTAAATCACAGAAATGTATTTTCTCCCAGTTCTGGAGGTTGGAAGTCCCAGATCAAGGCGTGAGCAGGATTGGCTTCTCAGGAGGCCTTCTATCTGTGTCCTGATCTCTTCTTACAGAGACACCAATCATATCGAGCTGGGGCCCACCCTAGTGACCTCACCCTAGTGACCTCATTTAGCTGAAAGACTTCTTTAAAGACCTACCTCCAATCCAGGTGAAGGGGCAGGCATCTGTAATCTAGCTACTCAGGAGACTGAGATGGGAGAAATGGGAGTTTGAGGCCAGCCTGGTCTACATAGCAAGACCCTCACACACACACACACACACACACACACACACACACACACACACACTCATACACACACACATCTATCTCCACACGGTCGCATTCTGAGCCCCTCAGAGTTGGGATTTTAACATATGGATTTAGGGAGGCACATAATTCAGTCAATGACACTGATTATAATGGAGAATTTTGAATTATTTCTCATTTTTATTGAAAGAACCGCAAGGCTTCTTGCTGTTAGTTTGAAGACCGGGTTAGCTGAAGCACCTACGGGTCTCATTCTTGAAAACAAAACCTGCACTTAACCGATGTAAGTCCTTTTTCCTCCTTTGCTTCTTCATTTGCACTGCTGGTCTGGGCCTTCTCGACCGAGACCCTGTATGATCTTCACTCCATCGTGGAGACCAAGTGGGCACCGGCAAACTCCCCTGGTCTGGTAGTCACTCTGTGCCCACAGACCTCCTGGAGGCTCCCAAGTGCAGCCCTGCCCAGCTTGGCCAGAGCGCTTCCTCCAGCCACTGGAGCCCTGGTGCCCCTTCCAGGGCAGGCAAGGAAGGCCAGGGAGTGAATGGTCAGCTTCCCATTGCTTGCTAGGGATGACTGCCGCTGCTTCCCACCAGCCGCCAGGACTCCCCAGAGGGGATGAGCCTCAGTTTCCCACAACCACCTCCTACCCCACACAGCCCTGCCTGCCATTTTTCTCTTCTTTTCTTCTCTTATTCGTGCTTCCTGGTTTCATTTCCCAAATTAACTACTTGTGCTATGGAACCCAGGGCCAGAGGCTCTTCCCACAGAAAAATCAATGGAAAAAACAATGTCTGAGAGAAGAGTGTTGGGGAGAAAGAAAGGCTTTATGCAGAGGCCAAAGAATGGAGAAGAAGGAGCTCTGCTCCCAAATCAGCCCCTGGACTCAGGGTGTGGAGGGGACAGAGACACAGGCTGGGCATGGGGAGGGAGAGAGGCTAAAACAAGGAGGAATACCCAACTCTCTGGGGACAGGACAGGTGGGGATCTTGAGGAACTCAGGTGCCACCTCTCCTGGTCTGTGTTTCTGCTCATGGTGGCTGGCAGGTCTAGGTCAAGTTAGCCCTGTATTATAGTTCTGGACAAAGCATTTCTCAAATGACCAACACGTCTACATGCAATGCTGAGAGCTGACCCAAAGGTTGAGACGGCAAGAGGAGACAGACATGACATGAAGGCAGAGAGGCCCAGCCTTCTCACCCGTCCCAGTCTCCCACGGGACAGCTACAGACCTAGGCGAAGACTTCTGTTTTCAGCAAAAGATGCCTTCAGGTCTCTGAAGAGTAACCTAGGCAATCATCATCCTCACAACACACACCAGAGCTGTGATCTACAGCAGAGCCAGTGGGAGACTAATAATATATTGCCCAGTTGTGTGACCTCCAAAACTAGTGATTTTTTTTTTTTTTTTTTTTTGGTACCAGGGATTGAACACAGGGGTGCTTAACCACGAAGCCCCATCCAAAGTCCTTTTTTATTTTATTTTTTTTATTTTGAGACAGGGTCTCATTAAGTTGCTGAGGCTGGTCTCAAACTTGAGATCCTCCTGTCTCAGCCTCCCAAGTTGCTGGGATTGTGGGCATGTGCTACCATGCCTGGCTCAAAATTAGTGATCTTCAAGTCAACTAAAAGCAAGTGAGGCAGAGCATATGTTTTGGTGTCCTGTAATATGTGCCATGTTCTTGCCTCAGTATCTGGGTGATCTCAGTTAGGCTGTGCCTAATAGTCCCTTCCTAAGTGTAAATTCCTAGAGATCTGTGATGGTTAATTTTATGAATCCAATTGGTTGGGTCCTGCTGCTCAGATATTTGGTTAAATATTATTTTGGATGTTTCTGTGATTTTTGGAGGAGATGGGGGAGATGATTTTAACATTTAAATCATTGAACTTGGAGTAAAGCAGATTACCTTCCATAACACGGACGGGCCTTGTCTAATTAGTAGAAGACCCCCCCCCCCCAACTCCAATAGAACAAAGACTGACTTCCTGGGAGCAAGAAGCAATTCTGCCAGCAACGGCCTTCTGCAGGCTGAGGGTTGGAAACACGGAGGAAGAGCCTTCAGCCTATGTTGTAAAAAGTGCCTTTTGTTGTTGTTGTTTGTGAGACTTCATGTGGTCATTTTCCGTTTTGCTTTGTTTTGTTGCTTTATAAAGCCAGGCTGATCCTCGAGCCCCACGCTTGTTGGAGACCTGAAGGATCAAAACCAGGTCTGTCTGCCACAAGGTGACACTTTCTGTAGGCAGCCGGATTTTAGTTTTCAAGTTAAAAAAAAAAAAAAAAAAAAAAAATCCCCCATTGTTAACCAGACTGCAGGCTCAGCATAAATTATGGAAAGATGATCCCTCCTTTCTAAAAACCAAATGACAAAGAGTGGCACGGGTTCAGGTCTGAGAACAGACAGGACAAAACAAAGAGGGCTGTGTTAGGATGGCTCATCCCTGTCCAGTGGGGAAGGACTGCTGGGAGGCAAGGTCACTCTTTGCAACAAAAGAGGACGTTTCAGCAGTAACTCAGTTTTTGTTTCATTTTTTTTTTTTTTTTTGGTGCTGGGGATGGAACCCAGGGCCCCTCGCGTGCTGAGCACACGCTATACCCCTGAGCTACTACACCCCTGGCCCTAATAATTCAGGAGTTTTGCATCCATATTACCCTACTCCAACTCGAACTTTGGAAAAATATGAGGACTTTTGCTGTTTTCATTCTCTGAACAGATGATCTGTATTTCTAAAAATAATATCAACTTGGATCTCTAAGCTGATTCTCTCTATAGGATACCAGAAACCATGCTGGGGACAAGGGCCAAACACTGGGCAGAGGAGCCAAGCCTGCTGGGAGTGACCCTTCCCAACTTCAGCAAGGACAGTGGTAGAGAGCGGCTGCTGTTATGGTTGCTGGAAAATCCGGGGTGAACTCATGAGATCCAGAGTCCTCAACAGGACAGGGGCCTTGCCTGCACATGGGGTCCTAGAAGCTCCTGGTGGAGGCCTCTGGAAGCATTCAAGGTGTCCCAAATACCCACACATGCTTGAAGCCTTCAGTTCCTAGAAACCATCTAGAGCCTTCTAGTGCACTCCAGAAACTCCTGCCAATAAGAGCCGCTTCCTGGACATGTGGCTAGATTTTTAGCAGCACTGGCAAGATGGGATAAAATAGAAAGAAAAGGAGGGAGGAAAAAGGTCAGGACCAGAGGGGCTGAGAAGGTAGGAGGGGACTCCAGGGAGACAGGTTATGACAAATCATGAAGCAAATGATGCGGGGAAGGGATAAACCTGGCTCAAGTGCTCCAGATTTGACATGTTCTGGGAGACCGAGGTCCAAATAGCTACAACCTCCAAACTAGGAATGTAGAATGACAGTCACGGTTCATCCATCAGCTGGAGTAGTACATGGTCAAGAACTGCCATCCAGGGAAACAGGGAGGCTGCAGGGTAGCCTCCAGAGCCAGAGCCAGCTTCTTTCCAGGCCTGTGACCTTGGCAAACAGCTCTGCCCTCCTGTGTCGCCTTTGCTCCTCTGGATGGTGGCAACAAACACTGTGACCCCACAGGGCTTTGTGAGGGTTGAGCGTGTTAAGTGCTTACAGCAGCCCAGGAACACTCTGGTCATTAGGTGGAGGGAGATGGAAATATTTGTCAGGGGCCTCTATTAGTCAGGGGCCAAGCAAGGAAACGGCAACCTCTTGATGCCAACCAGTAATTTAATACAGGGAACTGGGCAGATGGAAATGGCAGGACAGAAGCAGCAGAAAGTGGACCCTGGGGAACAGGGGGGAAGCCCAGCCTGGCAGCTGGGAGAACAGGGGAGCAGTTGGGGCCTCAGGTCCTAGAAGCCCAAGAAGGGAGCGCTGCCCGGCGGATGCTGGGATCTCTGGCCATCTCTGTCCCCAGCACCACAAAACCAGACTCTGGACACCAACACAGGGGTGGGCTTCTCCAGTTGTCACACATCAGCGTGCCAGGAGGGACACGTGTCCCTGAGGATGACAAAGCTTTGCTTCTGGGACCCTCGCAGACCTGGCTCTATGCATCTCTCCCTGTGGTTTGGTTCTGATTTATAGTCTTTTGTCTGGTAAAACCATAAAAGTGAATTCAGCATTTTCCTGGGTACTGTGAGTCATTCCAGTGGATTCTGGTGTCTGTTGTGGGAAACCCCCAAATTTGTAGCCAACTGGTCAGAAGTGAGGACCTCTGATCTTGCAATTGGTGTCCGAAGCGGGGGATATCCTGGGAGGACTGTGCCCTTTACATGTGACACTTGGTCCGACTCCAGGCAGGCGGTGTTAGGAGCCCCCAAAGGAAGAGGGGAGGGCTGTGAGGTCACATTTTGGGAGGGCCTCTGTCTGGACAGGAGGCCTCCCTTCTCCACCAGGACAGGACTGGTTTTTCGTGAAGCCAGGTGGGGGCTGGGGGCTGGAGACACAGAGGAATCTTTGTAAAGTGTGTGGGAGGACAGGCAAGAAGACCTTGTGCCCGTGTGGCCGTCTACTTGGTCACACACTGGCTGGTCTGCCCATAGGACAGGTTCCCTGGGGCTCCTGAGGTTTAGAAAGTGCCCAGTGCAGCTGGCGCAGTGGGTGGTCAGCCAAGACGGAGGGTGGGCCCATCCAGCACGTCGGAAGATGGGTGCTGCACCTACAGGCCCCAGAGTGGGAGGCAGAGCTGGTTAGAAGTGCAGATTCCAGGACTGGGGTAATACGGCATGATACCACCTCCTAGAACCAGCAAGAACACGCGACCCAGGAGTCCTGGGACAGAGTCTCTCATCAGCTGCCCTGTGGGCCCCTTGTTCCCACCAAGTGTGTAGAGTGGTCACTCTCAACCGGGGTAGGTGTCCCCCAGGCGTATCTGGCAAGGTCTGAAGACCTTTTGGGTTGTCATGACGTGGGGACTACACTGGCATCGGATGGGTAGAGGCCAGGGTGTTGCCAAACGTTCCACAGGACGGGTTCCCACAGCAAAGAATGGTCCAGCCCCAATGTCAACAGCGCTGAGGAACCCCACCCTAAGGAATGAGCTGGGTCTGCAATGAAGACCCCCCAGGGCAAGGGAAAACTGCAGTGTCACCAGCCACCGCAGGAAACACATCTGTTTTCCATTTCTCTCCTTCCTGCCTCAACCTCAGAGAAGAAACACAGGGCAGGGGGGTCCCCTGCCCCAGTGTGGAGCCTCTGCCTGGCCCCTGCCGGGGCAGATGGGGGATGGGAGACGAGCTGTGGACAAGTCTGGAACCCCTCTGGAAGCCAAGGGTGCCTCCATGGAAGCCCGTGCCAGTGTGGCAAAGGGGGTTTGGACCCAGCATAGCTGGTGGTAGTTACTGGGAAAAATAACAGCTTTTCTTCCGAAAGCCTCGCAACTGGCTAAATGTGGGCCTGGCCCAGCAGAGCCACAGAGAGGTCGCCACCAGCTCTGAGAAGGAAGTGCCAAACCCGCGGCCTCCCCTGGACAGAGGGTTAGAGGACAGATGCTGTCACGCAGGGTGGGAGGCCTCAGTCACGGCACCAGGACCAGCGGGGGCACTCGGCCACCACGGCACTGGGGTCCCTGAGGACTCACGTGAAGGGGTCTACACTCACCTTGTCCCAGTTCTTACTTCCTGAGCTGGAGAACCTCCAAAGACAGCTGCCTCCACTGCCTCCCTGCCTGCGGCCGCACTGCTCCCCACAAGGTGTGGAGCCCCATTCTGCCCCTGGAACCTGGGCGGCCTTGGTGATTTGCTTGACCAACGGAGTGCAGCACAAGTGATGCTCGGGACTTTGAGGCTGAGGCTTGAGAAGTCTTGGAGCGCCTGGCTGGGTCTCCGCGTGATTGCTCAGGAACATTCCTTCCTGGACCCCAGCTGCGCATCACGTGGAGAGGCCACGCTCCAAATGACAGTCCCAGCTGGCGGGTGGCAGCTCCCTCAGCATATCGGGGAGCCATCTCAGATGTTCAGCCCCACTGACATGGCAACCTGGGGATCCCCGAGAGCGAGAACCCCCTGCTGAGCCCCATCAACCCACAGCCAAGCCCACTGTGGGAGATGGGAGGCTGTTTCAGGTCACCGCGTTTTAGGGTGTTATTACTCAGAAACACATCATTCGGACACTCCCCTAGGGAGTCAAGAGCTTTCAGGAACGTATGGTCCCCCCTCGGATGAAAAATGGATTTCTAGTGACTCTCCAGGAAGGGTCCACACAGAGCCACGCCAGGGCTAGTGGACCGTACTAACCAGACACCATTACAAGTCCAAGTTCAGGTGTGCACACAGTTCGACTCATGAGGCTGTTAACACTTGATAGGAGAGCCCCCAGGGTCTCCCTCCCCCGGCCCTGCCCATCTCTTCCTCCTTTCCATCCTCCTCCGGTCATTCCCCTCTGCTATTCCAAAGCAGCCACCACGGAAACATGGTCAGGTTCTCAGAATCCAATCCGGATCAGAATGTGGTGTGGCCAGGTGGCAGGGACAAGAGAATTGAAAACAGGGACCAGGGTGCCAAGAGGGAAGGCAAACTTCTCTTCATCTTATATCCAAGGGCAAATAGAATTCCCTAGTAATTAAATACCAATTAGATATTAAGAAAAAGCCTTTCCAAAATTGCATCACCGTTCAACAGGGAAATCGGATGTAATTTGGCTTTTTAATTCAGGAGAGCACCTGGCGTTGACAGCATGGAGTGGGAGGGACCGTAAGAGGCGCAGATCCAAGGCCGGCCCCCCCTTCCCTGGAGCCTGGGCGGCAGCCAGCTGTGTCACCCTTCCCATGTTCCCACGCTGGTGTCTGGGAGGAAGTGGGGAGAGATTGTAACGTGTGTGTCATTTCTGCACTATGCCTGATTCACTTCCAGACATGAAATCTTCAGAGGACCGTTAGTCCATCATGCCCCCTAAGAGTCTTCTGTGGCAGTTACAGGAACCTTTGTGCAGGCTCACCAACTAGGAAAACAGGCTTCGGCTTCTCCTTTGCTGCTAAACTGGTCACTTAGTATACACATTAAAATCAACCGTTAGGGGCTGGGGTTGTGGCTGAGTGGTCGAGCGCTTGCCTAGCACATCTGAGGCACTGGGTTCGGTCCCCAGCGCCGCATAAAGAAACAAAACAGAGGTCTTGTGTCTATCTACAACTAAAAATATTTTTTAAAAAAATCAGATGTTAAATCAAAATTATAGAAACTGAGCAATCTCTGAAATAAAAGGGTTTATAGAGCCATTATAGGTGCCAGTCAGAAAAAGGATCAAGTCCCCAGAACAGTTCCTGCAACTTCCAGCAGCAAGGCAACATGGCAGTTGGAGAAATGTCCAGCAAACCTAGAGCTGAGACCATTTTTGTGACCAAAAAAAAAAAAAAAACCAAAACAAAATAGAGAAGAAAGTACATGTTGTCACACTGAGAACCTGTGCTGGATGCAGAGAAGAGGGTGGGCTGTGCAGAGCCAGAAGCCTGGGGCTAGGACGGCCCAGAGCAGGGGAGACTGCGGCTCCTGGACTGGAGGAGTCCACTGCTTCATGACTACCACTGCAGCTTTGGAAACGGACATTTGAGCGTCATGAAAGAATGATCTGGAAAGAGACACTGCCTGTTCCTCCAGTCCCTCATAAGTTGCTTAGGGTCTCACTAGGTTGCTAAGGCTGGCCTCAAACTTACCATCCTCCTGCCTCAGCCTCCTGAACCATTGGAATTACAGGAGTGTGCCCAGCCAAGTCCCTCATTTAAAAAAAATATTTTGAAAATAGAGTTGTGGTAACTAAAACAACATAAAATTGGGGCTGGGGTTGTGGCTCAGTGGTAGAGTGCTTGCCTCACATGTGTGAGGCCTTGGGTGTGATCCTCAGCACCACATATAAATAGATAAATAAATTAAATAAAGGTATTGTGTCCATCTACAACTAACAGTATTTTTTAAAAAACAACATAAAATTAACCATCTTAAAGTAATAATTTAGTGGCATTAAGCATATTTCTAATGTTGTGAAACTGTCCCCTTTATCTAATTTCAAAACATTTGCATTTCCCCAGAATAAAATCCCACACCCACTGGGCAGTTACTCACTCCCCTCCCCCGACCTTGGCAGTCACCTATCTGCTCTCGGTCTTTAAAGATTTGCCCCTTCTGGGCCTTTCATCTAAGTGGGTGCACACAATAGGTGGCCTTTTGCATCTGGATTCTTTCCCTTAGCATGATATGTTTGAGGTTCATCCACACTGTAACACACAACTGGACTCTATTCCTTTGTATAACCACTTTGGTTTAGGTTAGTGTCCCCCAAGGGTCCGGGTGTGACTGGGAGGTGGGAGAACCTTTAAGAAGTGGGGCCTGATAGGAGGTCTTTCTGTCATCGAGGTGTGCCCTCCAGGGGATAAGGAGGAGACCCAGCCCCTTCCTCCTGCTCTCTTTCACTTCCTGGTCAGTGGTTTTTCTCCACAACAGGGCCTATCATGACGTGCCACCACAGGCCCGAAGCAAAGGGGCTGACCAATCATGGACTGAAATCTCTAAAACTGTGAGTCAAAATAAACCTTTCTTCTACATAAGTTGATTATCTCAGGTATTTGTGATAGTAACAGAAAGCTAACACAATGACCAAATAATATTCCATTGTAAGGATTTGTTACATTGTGTTAACGCATTCATCCACACGGGCATTTGGGTTGTTTCCAGCATTTGGCCACTGTGAGTAATGCTGCCTATGAACACTTCTGCCCCACTTTTTGTGTGTACGTGTGTTTTCATTTTTCTCAGGTACATACCTAGAAGTTGATTGTTGAGTCATATGATAATTATATCTCTAATTTTCTTTCTTTCTTTCTTCTTCTTTTTTTTTTTTTTTTTTTTTTTTTTTTTTTTTTTTAAGAAACAGGGTCTCGCTGTGTTGCCAGGCTGGCCTTAAACTCCTGGCTCAAGCAATCCTCCTGTCTCAGCCTCCAGAATAGACTACAGGCACGTAGCACCAAATCTGGGGTGGATGTTTAACCTTTAAAGGAACCTTAAGTCTTTTATTTTAAAAGATCTCAAGGACTGGTTGGTACTACTGGCTTACTATCTGCCATGTTTCCATGGTCTACATGCCAGCCTTTGTTGGATGCTCACAGCACACAGGGTCCTGGTGCAGAATTGGAACTAGGTTCCTCTCTTGCTCTCAGGAACCTCAGCTCATTAAACGCATCTGAGACCTCAGAGGCTGGCCCTTCAGTGTCCTGGGGTTGCTGTGGCTCCAGGCTCCTGTTCAGCCTTTCCTTGCCAGGGTGGCTCCTATACCGCGGAAGGCTACAAACTGAAGGGCAGATCCCCCTGTGAAGACTCAACATGCCCTCCCCCGTGGGAGTGACATTCGTGCCTGCCAAGCTGAAGGGAGGCAGATCCGGTCCTGTGCTATCATCTTTTGCAGTTATTGAGTGTTTTCCCTCCTTAGGAGCTCCAAGTTCTCATTCTGAGAACCAAGTAGTTACAGATACTTGTCACATGGCAATTGGAACTCAGCCTAAAATGGTTCGTGCTTGTTTGCAAATGCTAAGTTCTGATGCTATGGATTTTTCTAGGCCATGCAGAGTCAGGAAGACTGATGTGTCTTTTTAACTCTACATTAGGACCATCTGGATCCCCCCAGCCTGCCGTGCCCCGCCAGGAGGAGGTGGGGTGCAGAAGGTGTCCTTCCTGAGCTCACTGTATGTGGCAGCACTTTGCATCCAGATGCAGCTTTGTCCCTGGGGGCCCTGTGGCATCTGCTAGAGGATCCGCATGGGAGGTCAGCCTGTGAGCATTGTTTGAGGACTTCTGTGGGCAGTACCCTTCTGACTGCAATATTCCAGTGGCCTATAAGCTCCTGGTTGCTCTAGAGCATTCTCTGGCCCTTTCTATTTTGATTTATTCATATATAGATACACACACACACACACACACACACACACACACACTCTCTCTCTCTCTCTCTCTCTCTCTCTCTCTCTCTCATATGTTCTAACTAGTCTGCAAGTCTTGAAATATCAGACATTAAAAAAAAAAAAATCCTCAGCACCAAGACAGGTAATCACCTGGTTACCCATGTAGTTTTGAAACCAGGGTGTCAGAGGAGGCTGCTGGGATCCTCTGATGGTGCCTCGAAGGAGAAATGACATCTTAGCTCATTCTCAACATGACAGTCCTGTTGCTGTGATCAGGACTTTAAGGCAATGAGCGACAAGAACAAGCCACTCTGCTGTTGGAGAGGCTATCCTGTCAGATCGTCAGCATGGCTCCCTGTCTGCACAAAGGCCCCAGGGGCTGTCCGCGCCTGTGGAATCAGGCAAAGGCATCCTGTCCAGAGCGCGGCTCCCTGGCCCCAGCTGTCCAGCATCCCGCACAATCATTACTTCAGTAGCCCGGCTTGTGCCTGGAAAGAATAGAAGGGCTTGACCTTCAGGAGATGAGCCTCCAGGGAAGGGGAATTTCTATTTTCGGGATGTGGATAATGAGCATGAGGAACGCTCCAGGCTCCAAGTCTCTTCCCAGCTTGGTGAAATAGGGCATCCATCCCTTGCTTGCCCCCACTAATTGGCTTTGAGGAAGCCTAAGAGGCTGCTTGTTTGTGTAAAAGAGGAGACAGGTATACCCCGGGATGGCCACCAGGAGGGTGTCCCCAGAGACCCCTGTGCTGTCTGGGAACAGGATGAGAAGGAACTTCACTGTCCCTCAGTGCAGGTGTAGGTCCCCCCTTAGGTGGGTGGAAATAGCCCCAGACCATTAGGCAAAGGCACTTCCTGGCCCAGGCCCACATCCAACCTGCTCTCTGTTTGCTTTGGGAACCACCCAAGGACACATTTTAGCTTCTGAGATGTGCAAGTGGAAAACATTCCAAAACAAAAAGCCCCAGGAAAACTGTGCACACCCATCCCCCGCCTCTGTGAGCAGGGCTCGGCTGCTGAGATAAAAGCAGCTTGGCTTTCCTTTGCATGACTGCCAAGGTGCTGTGACACAGCCTTCGGGCTTCTCCTCCCTGGGAGGTGAGGTCTTTGCACCAGGGTCCCCAGGATAGCTGAGCAAGGGAGCAACAGGCAGAGGTGGTGGACTGGGGCTTGGCTGTACCCTGGGCACAAGTATTCAGGATGTGGGGTTGGACAGGAAAGGCCAGGCCAGAGCCCACTTTGGGCCTGAAGGGGAACTGATGTCAGCAGGAGCCCAGGGAATGCTCCCAATGAGTGACTCTTTCCTGGGGCAGGCGTGTCAGTGTGGCTGGCCTGGTCCAGCCTTGCCACAGAGGAGAGAAGCAGCTGGATTGCCAGGTCACATGACAGGAGCTGGGAGGGCCGCACACTTTTGTTGTTGCCCAGGGGCTGTGCCTGGGGGCAAGCCCTTCCTGCAAAGCAGTGTGGGGAGTTCTGCCAGGCTGCAAATGGATGGGCTGGTCTGTTTCCAACACCTCCCCAGGTGAAGAGTTGGGGTTTTGCAATGCTGTAATTACTATGTTTAGCAAAGATGCCAATTTCTCCCTCTTGGGTCATTTCAAAAAATGGAAACCAATTTTCTTTGTGCTAGATGAGTCAAAGACCACAAAGTCTAGAGAATCACGTCTTGATCCCAAAAAGGGTGTTTTTAGCCAAATCAGGATATGCTTATTTTGGGGAAAGCAAGGTCCTGGTTTGTGTTCACTTGGGTACAGCTGGGAAAGGGAGGAGGAGCTGGAAAAGAAGGTTTTGGAGTCAAGTAAAGACACAGTTTCTGGACTATTTACCTATCCATCTGTGGTTGGCAAAGTCATGGTCTCTAAAGGTGTCCCTGTCACAATCCCTAGAATCCATGAATGAACATGTTACCTTATATAGCAAAAGGGACAATCCAAATGTGATTAAAGATCTTGAGATGGGAGATTATCGTATGCCATCTGGGTGGAGCCATTGTAATCTCAGGGTCCTTACGACAGGAACAAAGGCAGGCCAGAGTGAGAGAAGACTAAGGGCTGAAACAGAAGCTAGAGATAAGATCTGATTCTGAGATGCTGCAGGTTTTCCAGGTGAAGGAAAGCCCCTGAACCGAGGAACACAGGTGGCTCCTAGGAGAAAAGGCCGGGTTACACAGTCCCACAAGTCCACTGTGGACTTCCGACCTCTGGAAACAAGACAAATCTGTGCAGTAATAGGAACCTAGTGCACCATTCAACACAAAACTCAGCTTTGTTCTTCCAAGGCCTGGGGAACAAACCCATCTGCTCCGGAAACTGAGGTTGCCATAAGCCAAGGTAGAAGCCAGGATCTGAAGGTCAAGGTAGCTGGGACAGTGTGGGAGCTGGGCTGTCAACAGATATAAACTCCTCCCAGCAGACTGCACCCTGGCAGCGCTGAGAGGAGGGCAGGCCTGGCTTCCACACACGGCATTTCTC
Organism: Sciurus carolinensis; assembly: GCF_902686445.1. Lineage (NCBI taxonomy): Eukaryota > Metazoa > Chordata > Mammalia > Rodentia > Sciuridae > Sciurus > Sciurus carolinensis. The sequence continues at coordinate 4,924,091 of NC_062215.1, read as the reverse complement.
CGGTACCTACAGAAGCATGCACAGTGCCTAGGATTTTCCTCTTTCAAGACCCCCTAGTGTTGTTACATGAAGCCAGGCACAGTGGTGCATGCCAGTAATCCCAGCTACTGGGGAGGCTGAGGCAGGAGGCTAAGGCAGGAAGATCACAAGCTCAAGGCCAGCCTGGGCAACTTAGTGAGATCCTATCTCAACCTGAAAAAACTTTTTTAAAGACTGGGATGTAACTCAGTGTTAGATCACTGTGGGTTCAATCCCCTGTACTACAATATTTAAAAAAACAAAAAAGAAAATCTCAAACCTTGGTTTCACATAAGGATCCTTACAACTTATTGATTTTCCCTCCCAGTCATTTACATTTGAGGGAGAACATGCCCTTAGAAAATAATGCAGAGCACATCTAAATCTAGACAATGAATCTTGGGCTGGGGGGTCGAACTCAGTTTGGCAGAGCCCGAGGGTCTATCCCCAGCACTGATAGACACACACACACATGAACAAATCTCAGCCAACTCTTTCACAGGGAAGATGGCCGTGAAGATGAGGGTGAAAATCAGGGTGATGTAGAGATGAGACAAGGAACATCAAAGAGTGCCAACAAACCACCAGAAGCCAGGACAGACACCGGACAGAATCTCCCTCAGAGCCTCCAAAGGAACCAACCCTGCTGACGCCTTTTAGCGAAGCCAGTAAATTTCTGTCTGAGCCACCAGGAAACAGATGCAGATGCCTCCAGATGCTGGCAGGCAGCTAAAACAACAGTGGGTATGAATACAGTGGGTGCAAACTGAAGACCCTGAATCGCAGTCAGGGTCCCCAAGCCTGAAGATGAGGGCGTGTGGGAGGCAGAACCCAAAAGCCCAGCACAGACCAGGTCCCCAGCCTCAGCAAGGATGTCCATGAGGAGAAGACCACCCAAGGCTTGAAGGTAGAGTCGCCCCACACACAACCAGAGTAGTCACACCACCACACAAACAGAAACCAAGGCAAAGCCCACACTTCAGCAAGCAGCCAGGAATCCTGTGTGGCCAGTCTGCTCCTCCAGATCCTCCACAAGTGGCATGTGACACCAACACTGGGTGGGCATGGTCAACTTGCAAAGAATATCTAGGAAACAGAATGGAAAGCCATATCTAGGGTGGTCCTAAAACACAAGTCTTAAAAAGAATTTGCAGAACTGGACACCTCCCTTCCCTTCCAACCTTCCTGGCAATAAACTACTATAAAAAGGGCAAGAACCTGAGGCTAAGAGAGGCCTGGAGGCCCTGCAATTGGATAGCTGCACTCACCCAGGGAAGGGAGCCTTAGGGAAGGGTGAGATAACAGGAATCCTCTCCTAATAAAAGCAAGTCATGTACCACCTGGCCTAGTGAACGCCTGCTTTTTTTCCTCTTAAAAAAGCATGAGTGTGGGGTTCCAGCAGGTGTGTCTCCCTAGGGAGGCTGCCCACAGGAGGGGGAGGCTGAGGGAGAGAGCAAAACAATTCCTTTCACACCTGTGAGACAGGTAATACCTGTGAGGCCAGTCCTGCCTTGGCAATCAAGTCAGACCCCCTGGCTGGCCCAAGCCTGATGCCAGGTGCATGGTGGGCCCTGCTGAACACAGTAACTGGTTGTTTCATTAGAACCTGGGGGGTGAAGCCTGGACAGGGCTTGGGGCTGTTTCCTCTTTTGGAGACTCTGTGAAGGCTGGGTTTCTAGGGCGGCTCTGCGGCAAGCAATCCACCAGACCAATATCCAGGGAAAGTTGGGGAGCCGGAGGCCGCCAGCCTATCCCGGCCTGGCCTCCTAGGCTGGGGGCAGGGCTGGGGGTTTGCTACTCAGCTCTGTTAGGAAAGGGTTTGGTTGCTTGAGTAAACTTCCAAAGTTTCAGTTCCCCCAAGGGGCAAGAGCAGAATGCTTCTTGCTTCTGTCCAATCCTGTCTCTTGGGCCAGGAATGTGGATGGGTGAGTTTCTGGAGATGGGATGAAGTTCTTCAGACAGGCAGAAAGGGAAAGGGGTCTGGAAGAGGCACTGAGATGGGGGGAGGTGAATGACAAGAATGAGACGGGGCAGAGCAGAGGACTTGGGGGCGGGGGGAGGCCCAAGGAGGACAGAGGAATCATTGTGCAGACTGGCACCAGGGCCAGAGGGCTTTGCCCTTTGCCTCCCTCCCACTGGGCCCTCAGAAGGCGGGAGGGATAAAGAGCCCAGCAGGCTGTGCTGCTTCCCCTTGCAAGCGCCAGCTGTTTCCAGTCAATTGCAGCCCCTCCTCGCCAGCCCTAGGACCCAGGGGTTCCAGCCTGGGGCCCGAGAGGAAAAGGGAGGTCTTTTTCCAGGAGGGTTTTGTAACCAAGAATTCACGCACAGCCAGGTCTTCCCCTCCTCGTGCCTCAGTTTCCCCTCTTCAGCTGCTAACAACTGCGGCTTGTCAGGCCTGATAGAAATGTTCTTCTGAGCCAGGAAGCTGGAGGGGGGACTGCCCCGCCGGTCTCCGCAGCAGTCCGTTCCAAGGTTGAGATCTCGCTAGCACAGCTTCCTACCCCGGTCATCTAGGCGCCAAAGTCCGGACCTGAACCCCAACAGCCGCTGGAGGACAGGGGAGGGAAAAAGAGGGGAGAAGGGAGTAGCGGGCAGACCTGGCTCCCGGCTCGCGAGCGGAGACCCTCCTCCAGCCCGTGCTCGCATTCCTGCGGCGCATGACCGCGGCATTGCGGCTGCAGCGCTGCCCTCCCCCGCCTAAGCGGGATTCCTGGGGTGGCGGCGTAGGGGGACCGGGGTGCAGGACTCAATCTCCGCGGATGCGCGTCGCGGCTTTGGGAGTGAGTAATGACGCCCCTGCTCCTTCCCGGGTTCTTGTTTCCCGGAGTTTCTCCACCCGTGAACGCGTCGCTGAGTCACCTTCTCAGAACGCTCTCGGGACGCCCAGGACCCGGCCCGGGCTGCACCCGGACAGCGCAGAGAGGAAGTGCACACTGCCAGGACCGTGCGGAGCCGCGGATTCCAGGAGCGCGAGTCCCATCCTGGGTGCCCCGCCCGGGGACCCCCAAGTGATGGGAAGAGGGGTCGGGTTGTGGGGTCCTCTGGAAGAGAAGACACCACCGAGGAGTGCCCGAATTCAGGGCGCCACCCTGCTAACTGGTTCTGCTTTCCTCCTGGGCCAGCCTCTTCTCGAATTTAAGAAGCTATAGAAGAGAGGTGTGTGTGGGTCGGTTGGGGGCCGGCGAGGGAACGTGGGCTCTCCACAGCCAGGGCCTGGACCATCTGAGTCTCCTACGGGTCCCCCTCCCAAGTGTGGCCGTACCTGGTCAGGTCATCAGTTGGGCTTTGGCAACGTCTTCCTCCCAGTCTCCGCCAATGACCTTCCAGAGATTTAATTCGAGCTGTTCACGGACACGTTCAGGTCACTTGCCGCGAAATACATCAGACACTGACAGACGCGTGCGGGTTTGCCAATTGAAGCAGAAACTCCCCGGCGCGTTTGCGTCTTCCCGCGGAGGAAGCGGGAGGGGCGGGGGCGGCGGGGACACGCCCTCCAAGCTTGCCTTTCCTTCGCGATCTGGACCCCTAGGCCCTCCACGCTGCCAGGCTCCTCTCCAGCGGGGCGGGGAACGTGGAGCTGGACTGCTCGCTGCGGGCAGCTTCTCTGGCCCAGGTGAGCTCCGATGGTGTTCCCAGGGAAAGGTTTCAACTTTTGGGGTTGCTGACAAAGCTCCCTCCTCCTGACCGCGTACTCTGACGCGGAGCCGTCAAAGCCAGTCCCGATCTGCTGGGGACCGCACGCCAGGCTGCTTTGGGCTCGCTGTGGCTGGGTGGCCCAGCAGCAGTCAGGAAGCTAAAAATAGCCCTCCGCGGGAGACGTGGGAAGGAAGAAAAGAGCCCGCGGGTGGCTGGTGAGATGTCCCAGCTCGGGACAATGGGCGCCAGGCTGGGACCGGACCTGGAATTCCGGGTGGGCTAGGCAGGGGCGCGCAAAGAGGGCACGGCATCCTGGCTTCGAGCAACGTGGATAGGTCTGCGGGTAGCTCGCGGGGCTTCCAGGCGCAGTCTAGGTTCGTCCCAGAGCGCAAAACCGCATGCGCCCGGTGCCCACTCAAACTTCGGGCACCCAGACGAGTACGCGCGGGGCTTGCATCTCGCCTCTGGGGCGAGCTCACCTTCGCGCGCCGTTGGACGCTGTGTCCACGCCTCTCCTAGTGCTCCTCCAGTCCCTCGGCGGCGCCACTAACTATGAGCGGCGGGAGCGCGCATCCGCTTCCCAGGATTCGGCCGAGAACCTGAGGGTGGCCAAGCGGTGGGCTCGGGAGAGCTGGGGGCGGTGCGGTGGCGCCCCGAGCCGGGGCCGGGATCCACACGGAGCTTGAGTTCCACCTCCGCTAGCTGGGGCAACGCGGGGCGTGGTTTGGCAGGCGCCCAAACAGAGAGCCCTCCCCGCTCCGTGGCGCCGCGCGATGAAGTTCAGCGAAAAGTTTGAGGCCAGAGGCAGCGAAACCCGGGAGTCTGTGCCAGCCCGGCGCTTCAGTTGTCACTCAGTTGCGGGGCTGAGCCCTGAACAAGCTTCGTTCCGCCCCAGGCCACTATAGGGCACGGCATTGTCGCCTCCCCAGCAAACCAGACCGACTGGGTAGGGCCGCCCGCCCTGCCCTCCCGTGGCTGGTAGCTCCTGGGCGGCCCGCCCTCGAGAGGCCCCGGGGAACTGGGCCACGCACCGCGAGACCCTGTGCCCACTCGCGCTCCGGCAAGGCAGGCGGTAGCTGTCGGCTCAGCTCGGGCTCGGCTCTCTCGCGACAAGGGCTGCTCGCACGAACGCAGCGCGCATCGCGGCGGAGCAGGGCTCTTGGAGGCGTGCCACGGCCCCAGCTTCTCTGAAACTCGGGGCAGGGGACGCGGTGACCCGGCTGAGACTGGGATCCTCGCTCAGCACTTCGTGCCTCGCGATGTCTGCTCAAGTTCTGGGATTTTTGCGCAACTGGACTCCCCTCTCCCTGGCAGCCCCACAGGGTGAGGAGCTAGTCCGACGGAGAGAGCCGTGGGGCTCTGACTCATCCCTCGGGCGGGAACCCAAAGCCCCAGAGAGGAATGCCTCCGGGAAGAGACCCTTTTCCTCGGGGGATTGGGGACTCAGTTGGTGGCATCGGACGTCGGCTCTCTGGACTTCCAGAAAGCTAGGTCCTGGACTCCAGGGGCTTATAGCGATCCAGGAGCGCGCCACTCTCGGTGCGTGGTCCCGGGATCTAGGTGGGCGCCGCCTCCCGCACAAGGAGCCGCTGCCCTGGACTCACTCCTCCAGCGCCGTCTCCTCTTTCCCCGCAGATCTGGCCGCTGCAGGGAATGACGCGGTTACCCCCACAGCCCCGGCTCCGGGCGGGGAGGGCGAGCCCCACAGCCAACACCGCGACGCCCTCCTGGGCAGCACCGATAAGGAGCTGAAAGCACGAGCCGCGGTCACCGGGGGCAGCGCCGCAACAGCGCCAGGGACCCCCTGGCAGCTGGAGCCGCCGGACGAGGCTATGGATCCAGGTTTGTGGGGGTCTGGTTGGAAAGAGCTGTAGGGGATCCCCTCTCCCTCGCCAATAATATTGGAACTCCGAAAGAAAGGGTTTGGGGACTCTGGAGAGAAATACTTTCCCCCACGAGACCGGAAGCCGACCGGGCCTGAGTCAAGGAGAGGGGAATCAGGAGTGCGCGCCCCACCCCAGACCTCCTCTCGGGAGATCGTGTCCTCTGGTTGGGCTTTACTGGGTTAAGTACCGGGTATTGCTGGCGCTGCGTTTCCACCCTGGCGCCCTTGTTGCTCTTCTCGGCCCCCTAGTGGCCGGTTGGGGACGCGGCCTTCTCGGGTTTGTTTTTGTAGTGGGAGGCCCCGGGGGCCTGCTCCCCCGGCCTTGCCGTGTGCTGGTGCTGCTGAACCCGCGCGGCGGCAAGGGCAAGGCCCTGCAGCTCTTCCAGAGCCTCGTGCAGCCCCTTCTGGCCGAGGCCGAAGTCTCCTTCACGCTGATGCTCACTGGTGAGTCTTCCTCCACACTGGCGGAGGTGCAGGGAGCGTCGCCTGCCAGAGCCAGCCCTGAGAACTGCATGTCTCCTACAGAGAGGAGGAACCACGCGCGGGAACTGGTGCGGGCGGAGGAGCTGGGCCGCTGGGATGCTCTGGTGGTCATGTCTGGGGATGGGCTGATGCATGAGGTGAGGCCTGCACCAGAGGCTGGCCCGGGGCTGGGACATGGGTCCGGTGGGGCTTCCAGGGCTGAGGAGTCATGCTCCAACAGGTGGTGAATGGACTCATGGAGCGGCCGGACTGGGAGACCGCCATCCAGAAACCCTTGTGTAGCCTCCCAGCAGGGTCTGGCAATGCTCTGGCAGCTTCCTTGAACCACTATGCTGGGTGAGAACCCAGGGCCAGAGTGGGTCTCCATTTCCCCTGGGTGCCAGGTTTTCTAAGTTCTCCTATGCAGGAGTAAATTCCACTTCACCTTATCCCTCCAGAGACTGGCTCTCAGTTCTGGGGCCTGTTCCTGGCCAGCCCACCTGTTCTCTGTACTGCCCCTGCTAACTCCCTAGGGAGTACATGTTGCTTGCCTGCAAGCGAAAGGGAGGAGGAGGAAGGGGAGGATGCATGGGGCTCCTCCCCTGCCCCATCAGACCTTTTCCCCTGCAGCTATGAGCAGGTGACTAATGAGGACCTCCTGACCAACTGCACGCAGCTGCTGTGCCAGCGGCTCCTGTCGCCTATGAACCTGCTGTCCTTGCACACCGCCTCGGGCCTGCGCCTCTTCTCTGTGCTCAGCCTGGCCTGGGGCTTCATTGCTGACGTGGACCTGGAAAGTGAGAAGTATCGGCGCTTAGGGGAGATGCGCTTCACTCTGGGGACCTTCCTGCGCCTGGCAGCCCTGCGCACCTACCGAGGGCAACTGGCCTACCTCCCCGCAGGAAGCGCCGTCTCTAAGATGCCCAGCTCCCCTGCTCCAATGCAGCAGGGCCCTGTGGACGCACACCTTGTTCCTCTGGAGGAGCCAGTGCCCTCTCACTGGACAGTTGTACCCCACCAGGACTTTGTGCTGGTGCTGGCGCTGCTGCACACCCACCTGGGCAGTGAGATGTTTGCTGCGCCCATGGGCCGCTGTGCAGCTGGTGTTATGCATCTGTTCTACGTGCGGGCAGGCGTGTCCAGGGCCATGCTGCTGCGCCTCTTCCTGGCCATGGAGAAGGGCAAGCACATGGAGTATGACTGCCCCTACTTGGTGCATGTGCCTGTGATTGCCTTCCGCCTGGAGCCTAAGGATGGGAGGGGTGTGTTTGCTGTGGATGGGGAGTTGATGGTCAGTGAGGCTGTGCAGGGCCAAGTGCACCCAGACTACTTCTGGATGGTCAGTGGTGGCTGCAGGGGTCCCCCACCTAGCCAGGAATCCCAGCAGATGCCACCTCCAGGGGAGCCTTTATGACCCATGGGCCTGCTGTGCCTTTGTCTACTGTGTGTGGGCTGAGCTTGGGACCCTGTCCTTCCCCCAGGGCAGGAGGACCTGTCCACAGCTTTTGGAGTTGATGGGGCCTCCTCTGGAAAAGGGTAGGAAGGTGGTAGAGGTTAAGCTTCGGGAGTTCGGGTTCTACCCACCAGAGGTCAGAACAAGGCCAGGGGCAGGAGCCCTGCTGGCTGGGCCAGTTGTCTGTGGAAAGTACTTCTGTCTGGAAGCTGTCCCATGAATTAAACTCCAATAAAAGTGACATTCCCGGCCTGCTGATACCGTCCTGGGGACTAGGGAGGGAATGGGGTCTTGCTCCAGTCAAGGCTACAGAATTTAATGTTAACGCTGCCTAATGGACAGTGCATGGCACAGCCACCTTGGCAGTGGGCTCTCAGGAGAGCACCTTCAGCCTTGGAGCTTGCAGATCATCTGACCTCACAACTGGAAAGATGGAGACTCCTCGTTCCTGCCTCTGACTGTGGGCCACACAGCCAGCTGGTCAGCAAGTGTGGCTGGATCCCTGTGTGGGTTGAACAGGAAAGGAAAAGGTCTTGTTAAAGACATCAGGGAAACCACAGGGAGCAAGGCAGATCTCAGAAGGCACCCCTGAGGGTGCTTAGCCCACCAGGCTCACTCGGCTGCCCTTCCCCACTGCTCCTCCTGCAGGAGCTGGGCAGGAGTTAAGAGGAAGAAGCAGGGAGGAGCAGATGCCAATCTCCCAACTGGGCAACCATTTTGGCTTGCAGCCCAGGAAGATGACACCTGCTTGCTGACAGATGCTGTGATGTCAGCTCTCCCAGAACTGGAAATAGCTGAAGGGGCCAGTTGTAGGCTGCTGGGACCACAGCTCCGCAGAGGCAGACACTGCTGAGAACTGGTTCTTGAGGAATGCCATGCAGGCCAGGAATGGAGCCCAGCCCCAAGGCACTGAATAGGCCCCACCTCCCAGCCTCTGGCTCCTACCACTGGGGAGGCCACCGGCCTTCAGGCAGAGGGAAGCCAGGCCCTGCTGCCACACCCTTCCCTCCAGGGAGGCAGTGTGTGAGGAGCACTGGCGTGAGGAAGAAAGGCAAGAAAGGCAACGGAGCTCAGATGAATGGCAGAGGCAGGTTTAATGGTGTCACCTTGTCTTGTTAATGAGCCAAACAAACAAAAAAAAAAATGCAAGTAAAAAAAAGTTTAATCACACAGCACTTTATACAGATATTGTAAGCAGTAGGCATTCACATCTCCACACGACTTGAGGCGCAGCCCCACCAGGCACTCGGATGTTCTGAGGGTGCCCAGTGAGGCCACGTGTGTGGTCCAGCTCCGCTCTTCCCGTGGCTCTGCTGCCTGGGTGGTCCTCGCACAGCACAGGTGTGGAGCCCACTTAAGGCTGACAAGACGCATCATGCTTTGGCTTTTTTTTTTTTTTTTTTGTCTTTTTTTTTCTAATAAGAGTTAATATCTTTGCTTTTGAGATTTGTTTTCTCCAACCTTAAATATTACATACATACACCAGAAATTACATATAGCTGCAGTGTGCTCAACAGCATCCTCTTAACCTGGAGCTTCACATTATCAAAAGCTTAGAAAACTTGTAAACCTCTGGGCCTGTCTCAGGAGGGCACTGGGCGCTTCTGCCGCCTCCCTTCCTCTCTGGATGAGCCTGCAGAGTTCGTCAGCAAGGCTGACGGAGGCCTAGCCCTCATCCCAGAGAGGCCTGTGCCACGGGATGGGGAGAGGCCCCAGCGCCTGCCCTGCAGCTCCTGTTCCCTCGCCAGAGGTGAGGCTGGAAGGCCAGCAGGCGTCTACCGCAGTGCCCACAGGTGGGTCCTGGGCCCGAGCTGCTGTTGCCCCACCAGCCACGGACAGGAAGCACAAGGCACCTACAGCAGTTTGTTCCCCATCAGCTCCCTGTCCCCAACTCCATGTTGGTGCGTGAGACTACCGCCTCTCCCGGGCATCCCCCTGAACCTAGCCCGGTCCCAACCTCTCTTAGAGAGCAAGTTCAATAGGCCTAAAGGCTATAATGTGGCAAATGGGCCGAGCTGGGCGTCAGCAACAGCGCTACAGCTCCCATGGGATAGTCGACGCTAGGGGACTAGGGGCACATCCAGTGGTGGAGGCAGCAGGAGGGTCTGGGACATGGGGAGGCTACAGTCCAACTGAAGAGGTTGAAAGGGACCGGGGACATTGCAGGAGCAGCCCACACTTCATGCAAGGCACATCCACTCTCCTGCCCTGCTGCAGGGTCCCCGGGCCCCAGAACACTCCGCCTCTGACCTGAGAAGGGGACAGCAAGGGAGCAAGTACCGGGACATTCTGCCTGGGCAATAAGTGGAAAATCGCAACAGGGTTCCGATTTTCTTTGCCACAGGGGACCTGCCCATTTATCGCTTCGGAATAGAAACGCAGCATTTCGGGACACTTCTTACACTTCAGCATCAAACTTGCCTTGGGGAGAAGAGGGTTGGGGGGCTCGCACTGGGGATGGAAGGGGACAGGAGGAGGGGAGGTTCGGGGGGGGGGAGTGAGCAGGCAGCAGCTGGCCTCTCCCACGGTGATGCTCCTTCCCCGGGGCTGGCGGCTACTTGTCCTCTGTGCGCTCAGGCATGCCTGCTTCCAGCAGGGCAGCCCGGAACTGCGCCAGGACGCCCCTGATGCTCTTGATGAAACCCTTAGAGAGCGGGAAGAGTGGGAAGCCGATGTCAGGGTAGCCACTCTTCTCAGGCAAGAAGCTCCGGTAGCTCTTCCTCCGCTTCTTTGGTCTGACACTGGGTGGCACTGACGCATCGGGCGCTGACTCCGAGGTCTGGTCTGTGCGGTCCCTGCTAGTCGAGGCAGGGCACTGGGCTCCACCCTCCGAGTCTGAGCCTTGAGAGGCCTCTCCGGGGGCCAGCCCAGCATCCTCAGGTTCTTCACGGCCGGAGTCTGAGAGCTCAGCTGCAGCAGGAGGCTCTGGTGAGCCACTGTCCTTGGGGATGCCATTGGGCAGTGCCTGGGCCCTCTCCAGCAGGGCGTGGGTTTCCAGCCAGGACTCCATGCGGTTCACAAGCCGCCAGCCACCAGTGCTGAAGTGCTGCCGGATCTCCTGCTCGAAGACCTCTGGCGGCCGCCGTACCAACTGGGTCATGGACTGCACCACCCGGATCAGCGCCATCTCATTGTAGCAGCGGCTGTTCTCGTAGCCTTCCTGCAGGCCCCGGTCACTGTCGAAGCCAGCTTCATTGTAGTATGGCTCATTCACCAGGATTAGACCTGCAGTGGGCGGGGGCAGCCCATCAGGCCAAGCCTGCCCGCCACCCCCAAGGAGGGGCCAGTGGGCCACCTTCCACCAGTCCCTGTCCACTGCACAGCCCAACCGCACCTTGAATGGAGATGAGCACCTGGAGAAGACTGGATTTGCTCGTCCACCTCTCTGTGCCCTGAAACACACACAGCGCCATTGAGTCTACCTCAGACACCTGCGCCCATTCCCCCGCATCTCCACGGGGATGCTGGCACGTACTCACCTTTCCAATCCAGGTGCCCAGGAGGCTGACACACACCTTCCCATTGTCATACAGGTTGGGGTTCAGGCGGCCACTGCACTGGGAGAGGTAGCAAAAGTGGGGGGGCACGGCCGGGTAGATGTTGGGGAGCTGAATGTCAAACAGGTAGAGGCCATCCTCATAGGGGGTTCGAGTGGGGCCCTTGATCAGGGCTGAGAAGAGGTCCTAGGAGGGAGGGAGGGCCAAGGTTGGCACAGGGGCTCTGGCTTCACGCCTCCAGGGAACGGTGCAGATCCAGGGAGGAGCAGCAGTCTGGCTCTGCTGACGCTCGCCAGAGGTGCTGCGCACAAGCACCTCAGCACTTGCTTTGGGGGTGGGGGTCTCATTCCCAGGAGGATGGAACCTAAGAACTGGACTCCAGAGTAAATGCTGGGAGACCACAGAGAGGCCAGCTGCCAAGTCCTGAGGGGTAGGGATGTGTGGGGTGCATGTGCATCGACTGCCCAGGCCACGCTGTGGGTGAGTGAGGAAGAGACAGAGAGGGTCAAGTCCTAGCTGGAGTGACAGGATCCTCAGGCACCCTACCAGCTTCTGAGATTCCGAAAAAAACAACACCAACTAGTGCTCCCTTCTTCCCTCAGTAGAGCTGAGACAGACTGGAGTTTTCTAAAGGAATTTTACCTCAACACAAGAGCAACGAAAGTGTTATTAAAATCTCAAGTGGCAACGAGCCCTGCTCTGCTGTTGCCGGCCAGTCTGGGCCTGTCTGAGCAGGCTCTTCCTCCTAACTCTCAGGTCCCTATTCCTTTTTCTGTGGCGCTTGTGGTCCAGGACAGGGCTCAACTCAAGCTAGGGCCTCAGACTTAATAGTCAGCATCTAGCACAGTGCCTGCCTCACACTGCAGGCCCAGAAAAGGTCTGCTGAGGAGGGGAGCTGGCAGAGAGAAGCCGCCTGCCCACTCCGCAAGACACCTCCCGTCAACAGTACTCAAATGCTAGGCCCGCCCAGGAGCAGGGGCAGGGGCAGGGCATGGAACACGCAGAACAGAGGGACACACAGGGTCAACTGAACCACAAGGGTAGATCCCAAGAACCACTGTGCTGAGTGGAGAGAGCAAGCTACACAGGGCTTGTAGGATGCATTGCTCTTTGCGAATATAAGTAGTAGAAACACCGCGCACCGTAGCAAAGCGCGAGAATGCAGACCGCTCAGAGGCCGTGTGGGAGATGCACCGAAGCTCGACCTCCAGGAGTGAGAGAAGGCCCAGGATCTGGGGAAAGGGGGTGAGGGCTGCCCCACGACCACGTCAGCTTTCTCTGTAATGTGCTGAGTCTTTAGAAAGAGGAGGAGACTCAGGTAATTACATAATCTCAAGCTAATTCTTTAAAGAAGGGAGGAAAGAAAGAACCACCTGGTCTAGACCGTGTGGCTGAGGAGCTGTCAAAGAAGGCGGGTAGGTGGTCACTCAGGTGCCAGTCAGCCCTGGAGGTGCAGGCACCCAAGGCTGGGCACTGTGCCTCCACGGCCCCCATGCCAAGCCCACGCGAGCCCACTTGCCATTCTGTCCTCAAAAGTCTTGACCATGATGCCATCGGGCAGTGAGGTAGCCAGCAGTGCCATTTCCTTCCGTACTGTGCTGAAAAACTTCTTGGCTTCTGGGGGCTGGAACTCGATTTTCTTAAAAGAGTGATTCGCTGTAGGGGAAAGAGAACAGTCAGTCCCTGAGGGCAGGCCCGGCAGCTCCAGCTGCCACCTGGCTGCTGCCGCGGGAGGTGCGGCCTGCAGGGAGAGCTGCCTGGTGTGCCTGTGGACAGGTGAGTTGGCCCAAGTGCCTCTACCCGCTCCTGGCATCAGGAGTGTGACCACTAGGAACGGCTGTCCCCTAGGGCATGAGTGGGGGCTGGGAGGGGACAAAGCACCTGGCCTCCAGATGTTTTAACAAACGGGAGTTCTGCGGTAGGAAGGCGAAGGCCGGGAGAGGGCTGACTCACAGGGTGCAAACTCCAGCACTGAGAAGACCTCGCCCTTGGCACTGGTGAAGGTGACGCCGGGCTTGCCACCACACTGCTGACAGAGCACCGGGGTCTCGCTGGGCCACTCAGCCTTCACTGGTGACTGCCCCTCAGGCTTGTCCTCCTTGCGCTCTGTGTCAGGTACGGCCTCCATCTTCTCCTCCTCTGCGATGGCCACGTTGTCCAGGGTCTTCTTAAGGTTCTCCTGCAGCTTCTTGATATCATCCAGAAACTTCTTCTCCCGGGTTGGCTTCTCAGGCTCCACGGTGGGGGAGGTAGGGGAGCCTGTCAGCAGCTGCTCCACGGTCATGTTCTTGAGGCTCTCCAGGATCTTGATGGCCTCCTTTAGCTCCCGGAAGCTCTTAGGGGGCCCGTCCTTGCCAGCCTTCTCCATCAGCCCTGCCATGGGGGCGGCCATGGCCACAGCACCCTGGATGGCAGCTGTGGCCGCCTCTTCGCTGATCACCACCCCCTTGTCCTCCTCAGGAGCCACAGGCTGCTCTGCGGGTGGGATGGGGGGCTCCTCTATCTTGGGATGCTCGTCCTCCACCAGTCCATTGTCCGTCTCCCAGCTGTCACTGTCGTCCTCCCACTCGTCTGAGGACGCTCCACTGGTGCTGCCTTCTACGGAATCGTAGTCTGACTCCTCGATCTCAGACTCGATGTTGTACAAGTGCTGGGGCGGAGGGAAGCACAACGGTGATTCAGACATGCTGGGGAGGTGCTCTGGGGACCCCGTCCTCACTACAGATGGGCCTCCAGGAGACCTTGGGGACTCCACTCCACTCCCCCCCTTTTTCTGCTCTTCACTTTGCATCTGGAGCCTCTCTGTCCCCAGGTCTCTGGGAGGGGCCTTTGCCTGTCCCAAGCCCTGCTGACAGCCCACACCAACCTCCTCTCCCGCTCTGTGCTCATGGTTATTAGCATCTTTGCATGGCTGAGGGGCCCAGAGGTAAGCTCAGCAAACCCAGTCCCACCTGAGTCCCAAAGACTTAGGCCAGCTGCACGAGGGCAGGGTGGCCTTTGTGGGGCTGCTCCCTGGGCTGGGAGGTGTGACACGAGGGGAGGGTGAGCTGGTCCGCTCCCTTCCAGGAAAGGTTGCCAACATGAAGGGCAGCAGGGGAGAGGAGCTGGGCTGTGCAGGGTGCGAGGTCACCCCTCGCGCTCAGCCCCAGCAGCAGGGCTGGAACGAGGCCAGCCCTCTCCCTTCCCTTCCTTATCTGTTGGGAGTCCTCCTGAACCTCTGTGGGAAAGTCTGTATTTCTTCTGAGGAGTAATGTGAGCTTTCTCAGCACAGGGAGAATCCAGCTGAGTCCTGGAGGTCTGTGAACACCCACAGGCACCGGGTGGTCTGGAGGGCCTCCGCCCCTCGCCTGGGCTCGATGGGGAAGCACTGGGGAGCCATCTCAGGCTCTCAGGACAACAGATGGGCTGGAGTGCCCAGCCTGGGTGGCCGCAGTCGTGAGCTCAGAGGTTCCGTCTTGCCAGTCTCACCTGGGGCAGGATGATGGTCTTGGAGTTGTCAGCCCACACCACCTCCACCTTGCTGCTGACGTCCACACGGGCCACCTGGCCCACCGATGGCTGCTGGGCAAAAGGGACAGAGTCAGAGGCAGCCTTTGGGAGAGGCAAGGGTCAGAGCATTCTGAAGGAGCTCTGGCAGTGGAAGGGATGAGGGGGGAGAGGACCGAGGACACGGGCACTTGCGGGGGAAGCTCAGGTGTGGGACCTCTCGCTCCAAACACATTCACCGTTCACTGTCCACTGGGGCCACTACTTTGCCTGGCAGGGAGCACTTCATATGGCTCTTATAAGCCCCCACTGATGCCTTCCCAGATGGCAGCATGCTGGCCTCTCCGGGCTTCTCTCCCTTCTCGGTATAGGTTTCCCTGCCTCCAGACTTTTGCCCCTGCTGTTCTGCCTAGAACCTGCCCCAACCCCATCCCGCATTCCTGTGACTTCTTCTAAGTCCAGCCCATGCGCCACCTACCGAGCCTCGCCTGTGCTCAGAGATACCTGGCTCCGTACTCCCAGAGTTCACGACACAGGCCTCAGGAAGCCTGAGTCCTGAGTGTCAGGGTTGAGCAGCAGGTCTGCCTGCCCGGGACACAGCCCAGCAGACTTTCAGGTCACGTCTCCTGGAGCCACCTTGTGGCACTGTCAGGGACTGCAGCCACACACAGGCAGGAAGCAGTAGTTCAAAACTTGAACCTGGGCATGTACCTCGTCCTCTGTGTGGGGAGCCCCATCCTCGGTGTTGCCAATGCGGATGACGATGTCAGTTGTGCGGAACCGAAAGTCAGGATGGTCAGCAATGTCGTAAACACTCACGTCTTCCTCTTCTCCAATGAGCTGGGGCATAGGACCGGCTGTGGTGAGTCAGGGGCCCTCCACCAACCCCAGAGCCCAGCTGAAGGAAGCAGCAGGGGCTGTACAAACACACTCACCTCCACATCATCCCCACTCGGTCGCAGCTTGAACCACTTCACCATACAGGTGCGGCCAATGTGGTCTCCAGACTGCACCACGCCATAGACAGCAGGGTCTGGGCAGCTCTGGACTAGGGAACCAGGGGGGACATAACCAGCCAAGGATCCTTGAGGCCGTTTGCCACTATATCTAAAACCAGGCCTCCTCCGCCCTCAAAGAGCAGCCTCTGCTCTGACCTCAGCTTAGCCAGGTCCCAAGGTCCCCATGCCCACTCTTCCTAGCACCCCCAGAGGCCCTGTGTGCAGCTGCCTGCTGGCTGCCCCCACAGCTGGCACTACCTCGCTTGTCCACCACGAAGTCTCCGGGGCAGAACTCGTTGTTGTCTAGGTGGTGCACTGGGAAGAGGTCGTTGGAGCGGATGTTGCGCTCCACGGAGCCATCCTGCCACATCACATCAGCAGAGGTCATCGTGGTCACCACCTCCACTGCCACCCTGCCAAGTGCAGGAAAATGAGCCGGACCACAAAAAAAGCTCCTCTGGGGAAGGGCAGGGAATCTTTTGGCCCCTTCTCTGCCCATGGGGCTTGGAGTTCTAAGGTCTGAATCCCAGGTGGGCAGGTGAGAGTTCCTGGTCTACATAGGACCCACCCACACCCTGATGCTGCGGTCCCAGAAGACCAGGTTTGGGGCCACGGACACCATTCCACCTTCAGACCAATCCCAGACTTCTCTGGTCCACCAGGAACCGCACTGAGCATGGCATGTCATCTTGGGTGGACACCATGAGCTGTCAAGGAGGCTCACAGACCCTGTGTGCTCCCGTACATGCATGAGCTGAGGCCGGGGGCTCGCTGCGTGGTCTCAGGCTGGAGGCTGGGAGCGGGGGCTGGGGGCTGGGGCGAGCATGCTCTGCACTTACCTGTCCCCTGGCTTGAAGTCACGAGTTATTTTATTCTTCTTTCTCTTGTGTTTTCGCTTCAGATTCTTGATGGACAAGGGGATGCTCTTTTTGCGACCTGTGCCGCTGCCGCTCTGGGAGGAGGTGGTGGAGCTGGCAGAGGAGGTCACTGAGCTGGTGTCGTCCGTGTCATCAGCAGCCTCGTCATCTGCATCCTGCTCTGCCGAGTGCAGCCCGTTGTCCCCACCCTCCTTCAGCAGGAAGGGCGGCAGAGCCTCGCCTGTCTCGTGGGGCTCCTCTGAGCCCTCGTCCTGCATCTCGACGGGGCTGGAAGACCCGTCAGGTGGCTCCTCGGGGCTAGCAGACCCAGTTTCGCTCTTGGTTTTGGCATCCCCTTTCTTGTCTGGGTCCTCCATGGAATGGTCCCTGGAACACTGGGTGTCCGGGGAGCACGACATGATCCTCACAACCTGCTTCTTCAACAGGCGCTTCACCTGCAAGGGCAGAGCAGGGGGGAGCGGTGCTGTGGAGAGCAGCAGGTGCTGGGCCCTGCCCCGGGCTTGTGGGATGCCTGGGCCGGCCTGGCCTCAGGCTGTCTGAGGGATGACAGCTATACACACCTACATGGCCCTCGACGGTCCTGAGGGCTTCCCCCCAAGGCCTAAGCACAGACCATCCTTCCTGGCTGTGGAATTGGCTCAAGGCCAGTTCCTCAAATGCCCACCAACCCCAGTCCAAGGACATACCTTCTTGGCCATAGAGCCCTCCCCCTGGGCGCAGTTTTTTTCTGGACATTCCCAGGCAATCTTGGCCGGCTCTACCTTGGCTGGGAAGACATACAGACAGCGCTCCCCAAGCTGCCGCTGAGCATGGTCAAAGCATCCGAGACGCTTCACCCTGGGGGCAGGAAAGCAGGGGCTGGGCTGGACCTCTGAGAGGTCAGGGGTATTCTGGCCCTCCCATGCATCTGTGGCTGGGGCCCAGAGGCTTGCCCAGGGTGTGCCCCTGGGGTTGCTGGTGGTGGGGGCACACTCACCTGCCTAGGTTTTCCTGAGTGATGACAGAGGGTGGGGGGCTGACGCTGTCCGTGCCTCCTGGGCAGAAGCTCTTGGTAATCCAAGTAACTTTCAGCTCCACAACCTGCACCTGGGGACAGAGGTACACAGGGCCACAGGGCGGGGTCTAATGGTGTTTTCCTACCCAGTTGCCCAGGGTCCCCGGAACCTCCTGAGGAGGAAGACACTAATGTGGACACACCACAGCACCCCATGCTGGTCAGGGGCTACCCTCCCTCAGCCTGTGTAGGGGAAGTGGAGGGACTTCTGCATGGTGGCCACTTCCTGAACAGACCCTGGGCTCCCTTTATCCTCACAGCCCTTTTGGATCAACAGAGTCCGGTGCTAAGCAGCAAGCAAGAAGTGGGCAGCAGCTCAGCTCCAGGGCGCAGAGGGAGACTCCCTGCCCTGACCCCACTCCCTACCTCCTCCACCACCACTCGGAACTTGCTCTTGGTGCTGAGCACAGGCTTGACCCCTGACAGCCACTGGACACTGGAGAAGATCTTGGCAGGGCCGATGAGCACCTGGCCCGGGTAGAAGCCATAGGAATCATCAAAGAAGAGACCCTGTGGGATTTAGGGTCAGAGGAAAGTCCTTGTGAGTGGGGCCTCCTTGGGGACAGTGCTCCCTGTACCTGCCCCCGTCAGACTTCACTAGCAGAAGCCTGCACCTACATAGGTTTTCACACTCCCTACAAGTCCTGCAGCTCAGGAGCAGCACTTCACCAGCCCTGGGTGCAAACAAATCACCAAAGATCTTGCTAGAGTGCTGCTGCAGACTACTCTATGTTCCTTACAGGCTCTTGGGCAATGTTGATGTGCTGGGTAGGGGCCACATTTTCAAATGAAAGCCCTAGAGAGTGGGGGTTCCCAGCCTTGTTTAAATGAGCAACTCCCACCCCAGTGTAAACCATATCCATATACTGCTGTGCTAACAGGTCTTAGTGGACTAAGTCTTTCTATAGCCTAACACAGATTTTAAAAGGGTGAGATAAAAAGTGAACATGGATGCAAAGAGAAGTTCTGATACTTTCTGCCTATGCCCAAACCTCCAGATGCACTGGTGCACACCGCCCCTTCTAGTCTGGGCCAGCTCCAGCTCTTTCTCCAGTAGCCGTCCCTTCTAGGGCCGGAGGGCCAAGGAGGAAGCAAAGTTGCTCTGCACAGCACACCTACCGAGTCGCTAACGTGCGGGCAGACGTCATACAGCTTGGCGCCATCTTCTGTGTTCATGGAGCACCTGAAACAGTGGACAGAGGCTTGGTCTCCTCCAGGAACACAGCGACTGAGCACTGATCAGTGGTAGTACAGAGGTGCCAAAATATCCACATGCCTGGCATGGTACCATTTGTCTTCCCACAACAGCTCAACCTCTGAGAAGCCCCACCCGAGTGTGCACTGCCATTAACGTGTCTAAAGCCTGGTCCCGGGGGCTGGGGAGATAACTCAGTCGGTAGAGTGCTTGCCTTACAAGCACGAGGCCCTGGGTTCAATCCCCAGCACCCAAAAAAAAAAAAAAACAAAAAACAAAAAACAAAACAAAAAAAAAACTAAAGCCTGGTCCCTGGCAGACATTCTAAAGGAAGGTGTTTCACAAACCAAGATATACCAGCAACTGAGCAGAATTAGGTCACAAGAAATGTAGAGGACAGCATGGGGCTCAGGCCTGAATACCTCCAACATCTGCCACTGCCCTAGGTCCAACCTAGGAGAAAACACCCTCCTGCGCTCCTTCCAGCAGGGTGCTCCTCCCAAGCTGGTGGTTCCTTGGTGGGAGATACCTACCTGGCACCGTTGGATAGCTTCAGAATGATCTGATTCTTCAAGTCATAGACCTTCCCCAGCCAGCAGTCATAGGCGATGTAGTCCCCATACATGAAGGGCTGCAGACCAAGGGCACAGGGGCAGTGAGACAGCAGACACTGCTGATGGCCAGGGCACAAGTTCCTCTGTGCCCCACTGAGACAGGTGGGGAAGGGCTCTGGACAGCTTATTGTTTGGACCAGTCGGCTACTGGATGAAACAAGTGCCATCAGTAGGCCATCCCCCAAGAGTTTCAAGCTACACCCCAACCCCCTTCTCAGCAAGGCAGTGACGGTGGTATGGGAACTGGGAGGGTCTTAGCAGGCAGGAGACCACCACAGAGCTGGGAGGTTGGCTGAATGGACAAGTAAGCAAAGGGCTTAGTAAATAGGTCAATACGTTCAGGATATCAAAAACCCTATTTCTCACTGCTGAAGGAGGTGCTCACAACACAGAGGGGAGAAGACAGAAACGGAGGTGATCAATCGAAATGGAGGTGTCAAGATGAATGCACACATTTCCATGCAGAGGCAGAGCAGGCGCTGACACACTGAGGTGTGTGTGTCCCTCATGGGCATGTCACACACGTGTATTTCACAGTATTCTCCTAAGGGGGTCTGTGGCAATCAGCACACCGAGCATCCAACTTTAGCTTCTTGGGTATTTTTTGTTGTTTGTTTTACTGGGTATCCAATCCAGGGCCTCATGTATGCCAGCCAAATGCTCAACCCCTGAGCTACACCTCAGATCTTTTTTTTTTTTTTTTTTTTTAATTTTTTTAGTTGTACATGGGACACTATGCCTTTTATTTTATTTATTTATTTTTATGTGGTACTGAGGATCGAACCCAGTGCCTCACATGTGCTAGGCGAGCACTCTAGCACTGAGCCACACCCCCAGGCCCAGATCCTAGTTTTTAAAATGCCATTCTCCTCTGAAAGGAACCAGGCTTCTTGGGGAGAAATGGTTGATTCCTGGTTTCCTGGCTGGCTACGGGGAGCGGGGAGAAAAAAATATATAAATGAATTAGGAACATCTTGCTGTGGCAGAAAATAAGAAAGAACTTTAAGAAAAAAAAAAAAAGGATATGGAAAAAGAACACAAAAAAACTGGGAGTAGTGGCATGTGCCTAAAATCTCAGCTACTAGGGAGGCTGAGGCAGAAGAATCACAAGTTCAAGGGCAGACTGCCTAACTTAGTGAGACCCTGTATCAAAATAAAAAGGGCTGAGGGTGCAGCTCAGTGAAAAGGCAACCCTGAGTTCAAGCCCCAGTCCTGCCCTCCACAAAAGGACCCCAAGTCAGCCTGAAGTAGCTTCCATCAGCAAAACCTGGGACAATTAAGGCAACAAAACAAGAAAAGATAGTAATGGATTACGATCAGCTGAATAAAACAGAGTCCACACTGATATAAATAATGAATAAATAGGTCTGGGGATGAAATTTAGAGGCAAAGCATTTGCTTAGCATGTACCAGGCACTGGGTTCAATTCCCAGCACTGCTAAAACAAACAAACAAAAAAGATGATAAATAAATAAATGGGGCAGTAGGTGAAGCTCTTCCAAATAGAATGCCAGCTGGTATGAGACTCATGGCTTCCTAATCATCACTCAGTGACCACTGGAGTGGTGGCTGGCTTAGTGGGAGCTGTTATTCAGGCTAAGGATGGTGGATTGGAGTTTAGTAAGTACCAGGTTACTGACATAATCTTGGAATATTTCCCCACAAAATATCACCACTTAAAAAGGGGCAAATGATGACTTTATGGTGGAGAGAACCTGTAACAACCAACATGACCAGGGAACACAGTGACCTTCCCCAGTGGTAGTGGCTGGACACAAAACCAAAAGCTTGGTAGTGGCAGTCTTACTGAGCATGCCAGAACCAGGCCAGTCATGAGGTAACATCACACAGACCCAGGGTGAGGGTCACACTACTAAATGCACCATTGTCCAGGATGTGGAAGAGAGAGAGAGACCGGAGAGCTGTTCCTGGTTTAGAAAAGGAAAAAAGATTTTTGGGACAGTGAACGGGAACTGAAGATGGAAATAAAGTGACAGTGTGGGCTGTGAGGGTTACACGGGAATGTGTCCTGGTTTCTGGAAAGCATACCATATTGTTCAGGGGTGACAGGCATCGTGCCAGCAGCAGCTTGCTCTCAATGGTTCAGAGAAGACAGACTAGAAAGAGTGTGTGGGGAAGGAGGGGGACGTGCTGTCAGCTGAGAAAGTTGGGTGAGGGCAACACAGGAATTCATACCTTTATGTAAGTTTCAAATCATTCACAAAATAAATATTGAAAAGAAATCTGTTTGCTGTTTTTGGGTAGGAAGTGCTAGAGGAGAAAGAAAACCAGTAAAGACAGTGCCAGTGGCAACTGTGTCTGGGTAGCTGTGACAAGGCTGCCAGGAGCCAGGTGGCCAAGGGACCACGGGGCTTTGTGTCTAGAGGTCAGTGAGCTGGAACACAGACGTGTGGACTGCTGAGAGAACCACAAAGCTGGGAAGTCAGGAAGAGGCCACTCACCCAGATGTGCTGGAGGTCCTTGCTGTTGACGGGATAGATGATGCAGTTGGTGCCAATGAGCTTGACAGCACAATCGATGTTGACGTCTATCACAGTGCCACACTGACTGTCCTGGGGAGGGAGAAGGAATTCGGGGTAAGGCCACCACAGAAGACGCTACTCCAACAATCCGAATCAGCCCCCACCAGAGCCAGGCAGCTCTCCTGCACAGAGCCTGGGCGAGGAAGCTCAAGTCCCTGAGGTGTCTGTCCTGAGGCCCAGGCTAGGGTGAGGATACCGGACTCACAGTGGAGCGCATGTGCCGGACCACGTCCCGGGGTACCACAGAGCGATCCTCTAGCTTCAGCTGTAAAAGAGAAAACACAGGCGTGAGAGGAGGACGGGGAAGCCTCCACACGATGCATTTTTCTTCCAGCTTCTGAACTGCACCACCTGCACTGCTAAGTCACAAGCCAAGTGCCCGGCTAACGCAGCTCCCAGATCCACAGAGGGACGTGTTCCGCCCAGCCGTTCCCAGTGCTGTGTAGTCACCATTACCCCCGCAAACGCAGGCACTAGGTCACCGGAGGTATTCTTTTTATTTATTTATTTATTTTATTGTAAACAAATGGGATACATGTTGTTTCTGTTGTACATGGAGTAACAGCATACCATTTGTGTAGTCGTACATTTACATAGGGTAATGATGTTTGGTTCATTCTGTTATTTTTTCCTTCCCCCCACCCCTCCCACCCCTCTTTTCCCTCTACACAGTCCCTCCTTCTTCCATTCTTGCCCCCCTCCCACCCTGCATTATGTGCCATCATCCACTTATCAGTGAGATCATTTGCCTTTTGGATTTTTGAGATTGGCTTATCTCACTTAGCATGAAATTCTCCAATTTCATCCATTTGCCTGCAAATGCCATAATTTTATTATTCTTTATAGCTGAGTAATATTCCATTGTATATATATACCACAGTTTCTTTATCCATTCATCAATTGAAGGGCATCTAGGTTGGTTCCACAGTCTGGCTATTGTGAATTGAGCAGCTATGAACATTGATGTGGCTGTATCTCTGTAGTATGCTGATTTTAAGTCCTTTGGGTATAGGCCGAGGAGTGGGATAGCTGGGTCAAATGGTGGGTCCATTCCAAGTTTTCTAAGGAATCTACGGGAGGTATTCTTGATCTCTAGGTGTGGCTGAATGACAGACCACAAAAAGCCTCACCTTAGTGCAAGAGGGACAGTGGGAGAGGGATCAGCCTGACGTGGGCTGTGGTGGGTCACCCTGAGGCTGGGTTCTCACTGCACCACGTTCTAATCTGGGTTATCCCTCCTGCCCAGCTGCAGCCTGTTCCTTATCTAAGGCACTGCAGAGCCCTGTGGGCTGCTCAGGAGTTCTGGGGCTGGCTGGTTGCGGGAGCCTGGCCAAGCCCACAGGCACCTGACCCATCCCTGTATGAGCCCACAGCTGCCACTCCTCCTGCTGCCAGCTGCTGGATCCCGCAACAGCCCAGGCAGGGGTGGGTTCTACACTAGACCAGCCTGTCTTTTCCCTCTTGCTGGGCCCCTGAACCTGGGCCACTCCTGTGATGCTTCACTGACTCACAGGAATGGGTGGGCCTCTGAATCTGCCCACCTCCAAGCCCCGCTAACCTTGGGACTGGGAGAGCTGCTGCCTCAAATGCCATTTAACTAGACAGCCTTTGGTAGCAGTCTCTGCTCTCAGCTGCTGGAGCTCAGAAAGACGACCATCACAAAAGCCGAGCCACAGTGTTACAAAAGGAAGACTTTTTTAGGTCTTCCTTTTCAAGGTCACTGAAATTTTGACAATGACAAATAAAACAAACTCTATTAGCAGGATGTGACTTACAACGAAGTAAAGGGAAACATCAAACCTGCCATCAACCAGCAGTACAGAAATTCCCATGGGGAGCCCAGGTCCTGTTCCAGATGATGAGACCAGTGGTTCAATGGAGTCCTCCTGGCAGATGCTGAGAAGCCATGGGTGAGGCTCCTGTCTGCAGCCACCACCAGACAGGCCAGGCTCTTCTCACCCCTGCTCTAAGATCCCCAGGCTGGGAGGGCGTGTTGAAATGCCAGTGTCCCTTTCTACCTAACGTGGAAGTGTTCTGTGTACCCCTATCTCTGCTCTGGGGTGTGGCATTTTCTATCCTGCCCTATACTATCTCAAACCCACATCACAGTTCAGATGTCAAAAAACCATAACTGGGGTCTAAGCTGTCACAGAAAGAAGCAACTGTGGCATGGGAAATCCAAGGGAAAGGGATGGTGTCTTATGGGCAGGAAGGACCCTGAGGGCCGTGCCAAGCTCAGTCTGCAGAGCATGTTCCCTGGGGACTTTCTGCCAACCCGAGAAAGGTGCCAGGAATGGGAGAAGCAGCCAGGCCCCGGCCTGGACCACTTTGAGCTCCCACATCACATTCTGTCCAGCTCCACGTCCCCAAGGGCACGGAGGAAACAGGTTTGTGCACTGAGGCAGAAGCAGGAACACAACAGTGGGTGAAAGCTGGCAGCAGGGTGAGGCCAGAGGCCAGCGGGGCAGGCAGAGCATGTTCCCAGGGAGGAGCTTGAAGCGAGCAAGACCTCCTGCATGACTGTCAAGTGTGGTTGGGAGCTGTCTTCAAGGGGCTCTTCTAACAAGGTCTTGCCGTTCCCCATGCCTGACGGTGCTGGAAGCAGTGGGAAGGATGACGGGGAAGAGGAGGATGGGCACCACCACGCTGGCCACAGGCTCCTCCCTTGGGAACCCCAGGCTGCAGACACAGGAGTCTGCGAGGGCTGGGCAGGCCTCCCTCCTCACTGCCATGCCGGCACTGCACAGGTGTTCGCCCACCCAGGGCCACTGCACTGAACACCTCCCCTGACCCCCTTCCCTTCTGTGCCTGCTGGGTGCTGCTTGCTTCCCGGTTCTGCAATGGCCTTTCCGAGTCCCCATTCTGGAAGGAACCACTGTGTGGAGCTGGGGAGCAGGCAGTCCTCTGCCTCCTGACGATACCAGGTGCTTACTGTGTGCCAGACAGTTTCTAGGCACTTTATGCATCTTGTCTACAGACTTGACACAACTCTATGAAGTATTATTGCTATCATTACAGTTATTCCTATTTTAAAGATAAGTAAATGGAGACCAAAAGCAGAGCTAGCAACTTGTTCAAGGTCACACAGCTTGTGGGTGGACTTGGGTCTTGAACTCAGTAGCCTGCCTGGCTCAAGGGTCCATTAAAAAAAAATGTTATCCTTGGGTGGGGGTGATACAGCTTGGTGACAGAGCATTACCTACAGCATGCATAAGCCCCTGGGTTCTGTCCCCAAATCTGCACACGCATGTACACACACACACACACACACACACACACAGAACCTCATTCTACCCCCAGAGCTGCAGAGATAATAAGATGTATTTTATTCTAGAAGATCCACACATTCTCAAAGAAAGTGAGTCTTATGGTTATAAAGGCAATAAAATGTTTCTGGAGCTACTGCAAGGTAGTTGTGGTGGCCCCTGACCATGGCTGTCATAGAGACCCCTGGGTCGGGAAGGGTTGGCCGTTTGCCCTCCACTACCCCTTATTCCCTAAAAGGTCAAGAGTGGTACCCAAACCATGGGTACCTTGGGATGTGAGCACTAGAGGGCACCATGCCTGCTCTGGGAGAAAGAGGTTCCAGGGCAAAACCAAGGCTGTGAAACAAACCCCTAACCCTACATTAAAGAGCACCCTGGATGTCATTTTAAAAACACTGTTACTGGGGAGGCGAGCTGAGGTGGGAGGTGGGTAGATTTCAACTGTCACAGGCTCTAGAATCCTGAACAACCTCACAGCAGTTTAGCTGTTGTCTACCATTTCCTGGACAGCCACAGTGGTCAGAGGTTTCTAAACAGAAAAAGGACAAGAAAGACAAGACACCAGCATGCTGACATTATCTCTATGTGGGAAGGGTCCTGGGTAGTTCAAAATGCACATGGATTGCTTCTGACTGTGAAAGGGGGCTGCCTGGTGGGGCCTCGGGACTGGTGTCTCAAGGAGCCTGTGCTGGCCAGTGCTGATGGAGCGTTTCATGTGCCAGGCACTGGGGAGACCAGCCCCTCCTCAGGCCCCATTCCAGCACAGGGGGGAAGCTGACAGGTGCAGGTCAGGTGGTGCTCAGAGCTGTACAGAGAAACAAGGCCATATGTGGAAGGGAGGGGGGACACAGAGGAGTTACTTTATTTATTTATTTATTTTTTTGCGGTACTGGGGATCGAACTCAGGGCCTTGTGCTTGCAAGGCAAGCACTCTACCAGCTGAGCTATCTCCCCAGCCCGAGGAGTTACTTTAAATGACTGGAGGGACACTCTGAAGTGACATTTGACCAGAGAACTGGGTAAAATAAGGGAGTGAGCTTTCCAAGCGGAGACAAGAACAGTCATAGAGACCCAGGCAGAGTGAGCACGTCCGGAGGCCGGCAGGGCTTCCAGAGCGGGAGGGGCGGGGCTGTGGCTCAGTGGCAGAGCGCTGGCCTGGCACGTGTGACCACTGGGTTCGATTCTCAGCACCGAATATAAATAAATAAAACAAAGGTCCACTACCAACTAAAAAAAAAGTATTAAAAAAAAAGAAAAAAGAGCAGGAGAAGTACAGACAGGTCGCCTGGGCCTTGGAGATTCTGTTCCAAAGAGGCGGAAGCCCCTGCAGGCCTGAGCAAAGTAACTGGATCGTCTGGCTGTTGGGCAAACACGGAAAGGGTGCAAGGAGAACAGTTAGCCCAGGGGTCTTCAACTGGGAGCCATCGTGCCCCCAAAGGACATCTGGGGAAATGGGGACATTCTAGGTTGTCACATCTGGAGGAGGCCAGAAGTGCTGCTGAACATCTCACAGTGCACAGGATGATCTGACCAGAGCATCAGCACTCCCAGGCTGAGGAGCCCTGAGGCTGTTCAGAGACAAAGGTGCCAAGATCAGCACAGTGCAGGGAGGTCAAAGGACCTCCCTCCGCTGGATACATTCTTCTGCATTTCCCCTTTATTTTTTTAAATGACACATAAAAATTGCAGTATTTATGGGGTTCCTGGAGACATTCTGAGGTATAGTGAAGAGGGGCTTAAATAAGGAAGCAATCCGAATGGCAAGGGACGGGAAGATGGGCCACTCAGGGGGGCAGATGGGCACTTTTGTCCTTCCCCCATATGAACTCTGAGTTCACCAGATGCCTGTCCTGTTAAGCCACCAACCTCCTTACGAGGGGCACACTGACTCTGAGAGGCAATCTGGAGGCCTGTCCCTGACAAGACACCAGGAGCAGCCAGCTTGTCCTGTGATTTCTGGCCCAGACCCTCATTCATAGCACTGACTTTGGCTGACGACAGCAGAACTGAAATTTATGTCTATATTCCAAGAATAGAAAAGGCAAACCAAGGTTGATGACAGGAAGGAAGTTAAACCAAACACTTAACCTGAATTGTTCTTGAACTGCATGTGTCTGTAGGAGTGGGCGGCCCTGAAGCTGGCCTGCTGAGTGGAGGCCAAGAGTTGCCCGGGAGTAAGAACTGGCCTGTACCTGGTCACTAGCACCAGCATCTGGAACACTGAAGGGGCTCTTCATTCCAAGAGAGCTGAAGGAAGTCCAAAGGAAGGGCTCTAGGAGGCTGAGCATGTGTATCTCAAGGCTGGGAACCACCAGCCACATCACTGACACCCACTGTGTCAAACACCAGGGAAGGCCCAGAGATGTGGTGCTCTTCAATCTCAGAAGATAGCCACCCCACTTTTCCTGGGGATTAGTGATGTTATCAGTGCCAGATCTTCAGCTCACAAGTGTGAATAGTTACGAACACAAAAGGCCCAGCAGCAGGCCAAGCTGACGGCCAGTCCACACACAGTCCCTGGAGAGTGAAAAGAAAGTTGGGGACAGTTTGCAATGGCCCCTAGTTTGGGTTTTGTTCAAAGAGTGAGGTTTCACCTTCACTGGAGTGAACCAGGCCTGAGAACTTGGAAACCCAGCAGACACACAGGAAAAAAGCTGCTTACCCAGGCAGCCTCAAAACACAGATTCCCGAAGGGAATCCGAGACCAGACCCGTACTAGGAATTTTAAAATTCCAACTTGCTACTTCCTAAGGGATGAAAAAAAAAAAAAAAAAAAAAAAAAAAAATCAGAGAAACACTACTTCTTCTGCCCCGCCACCCCATATAGTCTGAGCTGGGTCTGAGTCCTAGACATAGAGAAGGATGACATGAGACAATGGTGAGTGGGCCAGGAAGAGCTTCCTACTACAGCGAGGACGCACAGCTCCCAGCAGCCCTCCCCTCACCCTCCCACCTCTGAGGCTGCGGGCACCAAGAAAGGTCTCCCTGGTTCTTCTGCTGTCCCTGAGCTTGACGGGCCCCACTACACTGCCTGCAGATGGGTGTGGCTCCTGGAGTGGCTGCCCTACGGCACAGGCTGTGGGGCACTGTGTCAGAGCACACAGACACTCCTCTGATGGAGACACTCAACTCAGTGTGGGGCAGGCAGAGGAAACCATTGAACAGGAACGCTGCTGAAGCCTAGGCTCAATCTTTTTTAGTGCCACCCACAGACCACAGACTGGACAAGAACACAAACATACAATAAGCAATGTACCTTGTACATTGTCTTAAAAGGATTTACAAGAATCTGGCATCCAGACAGGGGTGGGGTCATTCACCCCCAGTGTTCTTACAACATGGTGGCCTGAGACCCTTGCCACTCTTGCCAAATCAGAAAGTTTAACCTGATGTGGACTTCTGAAAAAGTGGTGGAAATCCTAGAAGGGACAGTCCCTGAGCAACAGCTTTCAAACCATGGGCCATGTCCCTTTGGTGGGTATGGATAGAGCTAGCGGGCCATGAGCAACACTGAAGAAAAGGAAGTGTCTGCAGGGCTCCACATGCGCAGTGGGGCAGTGCAGGCCAGGAGCCTTCTCAGGTGCATCCACCAAGGACACGTGCCCTGGTCACCCCAGAAATGTTTGTTTTACTGTGGGTCATTGTCAAGAAGCTTGAGAATCCCCACCCGGCCCAAGCGTCTGCTCAGCCCTCATGTCTTGCCCCAGGGGTTCTCTCTGGCTAGGGTTTCGGCCAGTTCCGCCAAGGGAGAGATATCCCCTCTCATCAGCACAGGCCACCTGCAGGCAAGCACACACAAACCCGGCACCTACACACTCACACCTAGACACTAGTGGAAACTTGTAACTGTGGCCTTACTTCAAATGTTACTGTGTCAGTCAGAACAGTAAAACCAGGAGTGCAGAAAATGGGGCTTCCTGTGGAGCTGGCCCCTCTTCCAGCTTCTTGCTAACTGTAGTTCACACGATTGAGGGTTTGACTGGTCAGGAATTCTAGCTGGTGCCAGTGTAAGGACTTTCTCAGAGCAGTTGACCATCATGTGGCTAAGCTTCTGCTAACCCAGCAATCAGCACCGGCCCACCTGAGGACAGAAGCCTTTACCAGCAAAACATGTGGCCAGAGGGCCTCACATGCTTGGGGGAGGGAAGGGAGGAAGTAAAACAAATGGTGTCCCCAGCTACAACATTCCACCAATCATGTGCTCCAGGAGACAGCCCTCAAAAGCTCTGAGAACGAGGTCTGTGGAGTCCATAGGACTTTGAGTACTTCCTATAGACTCAGAATAACACCACACACACATAAATGGGAATGTGCCTTGGCTTTAGAGAACTTATTTTAGATGGGGAGGACAAAATGACATTTATTCCCCTAGTACTCTCAACTCCAGGGCAGGGCCTTCCCCAGGGACCCTCTTGCCCCACACCACACACTGGAAGCCTGCAGTAGGGTGTGATGTGGCACAGTGCCATCACTGCCTAGAAACTGTACCTGCAGGGCCAACTTGCTGGAATGGCCAGGAGGTGTGGACTGCCAGGGGCAGAGAGGGGCCTGAGTGCAGCTGTCTGCTAAACAAGGGGAAGGACAGGGAGCTGCCCCTGGCAGGAGACCAGCAGGAGGCCCGGGCATGGAGGCTGGTCTCTGTAATGCTGTGGTGTTTGATATGTGTACAGGTGTGTGCAGCAGGCCTCCCTCCTTGGGGAGGAAACACGAGAAGGGTATGTCTCCACAGGTATTTCTGCCCAGTCTGATGCACCATCAGCACCTAACCAGAGGACCTGGTTGAACCATTTTACAGGTGATGGGCTGCTGTCCTATAGCTGCCGGGCATCCCCAGAAGTAAGCAGGGGCTGGCCAAGTGCCCAGGCTCAGAGAGCGCCCACTGCCTCTGCACCCACACTGCCCGTCTGAGGTCATCTAGGGTGGTAATCAAGGAACTAATTCTTCTGGAACTTGCACTGTGCCAGGGAAGAGCCCTTGTGCCCCTCTGCCTCTTCTGACCCTTGGTGAGGCACTGCTCCCTTGCATTCACTCCACAAAGGCAGCTGGGCAGTTTGGAGAGTCAGTGACCTGCCCAAGGTCACCCAGGTACCAACCAGAGTCCTGTTTTGCTCATCTTCATCAGACATGTGTGGCCCCTGGCCTGGCAGCCCCACCTCTTCCCAACTTAACTAGAAGTACAGCCTTTCAGGTGCCACCTGCTGCCTGGGAATCTGCATGTCTCTAGGTGATCTGTGTGCACACATGTCCCCAGACATGGTAGCTCTTAGCAGGGTGAGTATGGTGGGGGGCTGTTAAGGGCCTTGCTTCAGGTCCACTGCTCACTCTGTCTCCAGCACAATCATCTGAAAAGAAGTATTTGGAAAAAGTTCCCAGAGTGATCCTGACAGATAACCTTAAAACCTGGTCATCTGGTTGGTGCTTTAAAGACACCAAGGAAGGAGAAAGGAAATTGCTGAATGGGGCTGCATCCCTCTGAGCTGCTTCTGGGAAAACCCAGTTTGGGGGAACCTGCATTCTCCTGCAGCGGCCATGTTCTAGTTCAGTGGGCAGGGCTTTTCGGGCACCAGGGACCCCATGTGGAGAAACATACCCTCCCTGAACCTGCACCAGCCTCTACTGGCTTCTCAAACACCTGCAGTTACTATTTCCAGGCCGATGAAATGAATACCATCAGGGTGTTACTGGAGCACCAACTGGCCTGGAGACTTTGGGGTTGACCAAAATGCCTCCTGGGCATTGATGTCACTTCTTGTTGGATCACCAAGTCCAAGAACTTTGCCCATCCTGTGACCTCCATTTCTCCCAAGGCACAACCAAAGCATCGCAGGACAGTGAGCCAGGATGAAAACACTAACTAAAAAGTACAATCAGATGGGAGAAGGACCTGCTGAGTTGCACAGGTGCCAAGATGAGGCTAGAGCCAACCACATGGAGGCCACCCTCATGGGGGAGATATGGGCAGTGGGGCACAAAGGAACCAGGGCCTGAGCAGTGCCCACAAAAGCCAGGTCCTGCTGAGGCTGCCACTCCTCAGCTACATATGCTGAGGGTGCCATGTCCACCCTGGGCACCAGATACCTCATCAGGGACAGGCAGTACTGGGTTGGACAAGCTCTTCCAAGGTCCCAGAGCTCCAGGGGACTTGACTGCTACCGGCCCAGCACCTCTTCCTACCTCAGTGCCACATCTGTGCTCTCCACACATGGGCTGTTCATTTGGACAGTCTGTCCCCTGTCATTTCCAAAGCTGGTCAACTGAAAAGAAAGGACTTCTTGTCATCATTGCCTGAGGTGGTCCCTGAGACAGAGTACCAGGGCAGGCCCTGGCGAGACCCCAGACAGTTTCTCTCCCAAGGAACTAACAGCTCGGCTGGAGAAACCAAATGCATGGGAAATAACACTTACAAAGAATGAGACAAGAGACCAAGGTGAACACATGTAGCCTGGTGATTCAGGTGCATGGTGACACTGAGGGGTTTTAGTCACGCCAAGGGAGCTGCTTGAAGACAATTCAAGAACTCTCAAAGTATCACCTACCTTCTTGCTTGTGTGTCAAAATTTTCTTTCCCTCAGCTTTATGAGCAGGGACACATGCACCCCACTGATGGGGTTCGGGCAGAGCCTGAATAAAGGTGCTTCAGAGTGCCTGCAGTCGCTTAGTTGCTCAGCACGGAGCTCTGCAAGGGCTCTCAGCCACAGCAACAGCATGTGCAGGACCCCCTGGGCTCCTCAGGAGAAGGTCCTATCTGCACTAGGGGCAGAGGACATGTACACACAGTGGGGAGGGCAGAACTGAGTTGGCCTGGAGTGAGCCTCACACTCAGTTCCATGCCTGAGATGGGGACAGGCAGAGCACCAAACTCCAGCACCAAATCCCAGGACCCAGCTTTCTGATGATTTTTCCTACACAATTACGCACAAACTTTCCTTCCGCTGGCAGTGCATGGTCTCCAGAGGGTTCTTTGGTCTCACAATGGAACTCCCCACAGACCTGGCGGGCTTGGAATGACAGATACAATTTACTTGAACAATCCCACATCTGGACTTCCTGCCCCTGCCTTGCAACCAGCAACCACAAGGTGGTGTTTGGATGACCATATGCTGCTGTGCTGCTGGTCTGCAAAAGGGCAACAAATTAGGACCACGAAAATAGGGAGGAATCCATACATTTGATTTAGCAAGACTCTGAAGCAAAAAATGGAGGCAGCCCCAAAAGGTCCCTTGGAAGGAAGAACAAATTTTAGGGTGGTTGTTTATTAGAATCCCCAGCGGAACTGCATTGTTACTGTTTGTTTGAGGTACTGAAGATTGAACCTAGAGACTCACACGTCATAGGTAAGTGCTCTAACACTCAGTCACATCCCCAGCCCTATTTAAAAAATATGAGATAGGATCTGGCTAAGTGGTCCAGGCTGGCGTGGAACTTGTGATTCTATTGCCTCAGTCTCCTGAGTCTGGGATTTACAGGTGTGAGTCACAGCTCCTGGCTAATTTTAATTTTAAAAAGCTTCAAAGAAATCTGTGCACCAAGGTGTAAAAGCACAATGGCTTCAAATAACTAGCGCAGGGAGACTCCATCGATATCCACCACTCGGCATCCCCAAACAGAACCTTCCAGTGGCTTAGAGCATGGGACAGATATAACACTTGAGTAGCAATAAATTGAATGAGTACCAAGCCCTCTAACAGATGTGGCCCCAAACCCACCCTGGGCCAGTTCCCAAGCAGATACCAAGAACAAAGCCCAGGGCTCTGGGACGCCTTGAGGCTCAACCCTGTTGGCTGAGAGCAGAGTCTCGTCCAGGCCAGGTGCTTGCTCGGTGGCAGGGAGCAGGTTCTGCCAGCATGGTTCTTGGAGCCCAGGGTACATGGTTTGGGAAGGCAGCTTTCTGGGTCCATGCCAAGGGAGCCCACATTTAGAGCTGGGTACCAGCAGGAGCGGGCCAGCCAGCACGTGAAGCGTGGCACTATGCACACACAGGCGCCCCACAGCCGAGAAAGCATTCCCTGGTGGGGGACACTACCCGCTGCCAGATCCTCAGCAGCGCCCAGGACCCTGCCTCACAGGTGCTCCTGTCACTTCCTTCCCCTCCCCTGACTAGGAACCAGTCAGCAAGCCCCAGCAGCAAGGAGCTGCTGCCCTCCTACAGCAGGCGAGGACTCGGCCTCACCTGCACCCTGGGTGCTCCAGACGCTGAGACTGGCCGCTAATCGATAGCCTCGATCTGAGAGATGCATCATCCTAGCTTCCACAGACTCACAAGGAAAAGGTTCACTCAGCACTGCTATTTTTAAAAATGCAAATATGGTAGGAAAAGGCAGTAAAAATAATACACGAGAGCCTTGATCCAAGGCTGTGCTTTCCTCAGGGCCAGGTTCCCACTGAAGGGGGCTGGGTGCAGGGGCTGAGGTACGGCAGTCCTGGTCTCCTGTATCATTTTGCTCTATTCCTGTGCTTTCAGATCAGTTCCAGTAGTCAGGGAAGACTGTACCAGACCTTTCCCCAGAAAGGTGGCTGAGCAAACCCCAAGTAGGCAGGAGAAGCCACACCCAAGAACAGGCAGGCTTCATGACACACCAGAACCACCACGTCAAAGCAGGCTGTTCTCCACACACCCCCATCCCCGCCAGCACCGCTGCAGGACAGTGCAGCAAGTTACCCCAAGGTTTCTGTTCCTTGGTAAGGGTGCAGAAAGGCAAGGAAGAGGGGACACAAGGCCCCTGGAGGGACAGCAAGCTGGAGTCTTGCACCACTCGGTGATGGTCCCAACAGCCTGCAAAACAGTCCTGCCCTCACTGCTGACAGCCCCAGCCACAGGAGCCCAAGGATGAGCTGACCTTGCTGAGCCAGCAGACGGTCTTGCCACTCACCCTCCTGCACTCCCAACACTGACCTTCACTTAGTGTCTTCCCTTCCTTCAGCTCCACATCACCAGAATTAGGTCAGGAAGGGGTCAAGTACTTGCCTTCTAAGCTATGATTCCCAGCAAATTTAAACTTAAATATGAAGCAGCTCACAGTGATTGGCCCGGCTGAGAAAGTGGAGAGACTCGCCACCACCGATTTTGAACCAGAGGTGGGAGGAAACACCCATGGGTACCGTACACTCGTCTCTGACAGACGTGGGAAAGGTGCAGGGCTGCTCGTTCCCTAGAGCTGAGTCCAACTACAAGAGAACACTGTAAAATGAAGTGATAGCCTCTGTTAAGTTTGTGGCCGGCACCATGGTCTCCACCCTCCAGAGAGGAGGCCCTGAGTCATTCTCAGGGATGCCGCCAGAGCAGGTTCTGAGAGACTCTCTTCTGTCCCAAGGCTGGAGTAGCTAGTGCCACTGAGATGCATTAACACGTTACAGCTGGTGGGTGGAAGGGCAACCATGGGCGGGAAGGACGGTACTTTCTTCTGTGAAGTAAATGACAGCTCTCCCCTCTCCTGCCTGGGCTGCGTCTATCTCCCTCAGCTCCTGGGCGGGGTCTAAAGGAGGCAATACCAGACTACATGGAAGTAGTCCTTCCTCCTCCAATGAACCAATACCCAAATGTTCCCAAGGACCACAAATCCCTACTGCAGGAAGATGGAACAGATGCAGATGTCTCTGCAGTGTCCTTCCTTTAAGGGACAACCATGCCACAGGAGGGTGTAGGCAGGCCCACAGCCAGGGCTTCCAGGGTTCCGCTCTGTGTGCTAAGCACAGAAGCATGGTCCACAGCGGGTGAGCCACAAAGGTTCCCTCTTGTCCCCACCACATGCCCACCCCTCCTTCATGCTTTCCCAACTTTTAGTTACTTCACTCATCAGTGGGGAGAGTTGTCATGAAAGGCAGATAACGTGCCCCAAAGTCCACATGACACGAGGGACAGGGAGAGGCTGTGAGCAGGAGGCATCTACCATTTAACCTGAGCCTGAGCTCAAGTGTCATTTCTCTTCCACCAGGGGCTTGGCAGACACAGAACTGCCCTGTAGCAAGTCTGCACACCCCGTAGTTGGTCACTTCTCATTTATGATATGATGTTCACCTGCTCTACAGTCGACAATCTACTCAGTCATTCAGTCACTCAATAAACTAGATATCTACTAGGTTGGCAGACCCTATGCCAGGTGCTAATGAAACATCAGGAAACCACAGTCAAGAGCAGGGTGAGAGGATTCAGACCAGCTGAGGACAAGCCGGAGCTGCCTGAGAGAACAGTCATGGCTTTTCCATGGACCCCAGGCAGATGCATCCAAGTCTGCTCAGAAGCTGGGTGTGGTAGCACATGCCTGCAATCCAGTTACTCAGAAAGCTGAGCAGGAAGATTGCAAGGTCAAGGTTGCCCTTGGCAACTTGGCAAAACCCAAAGAGCTTGAGGTGCAGGTCAGTGGTAGAGCTCCTGGGTTCAATCCCCAGTACTGCAAAGCCAAAAGAAAAAAGAAGTCATCCCCAGAAAAGCCTTCTCCGACACCCCTGGTAGAGCCACTCCTCATTCATCCTCTTCCTGTGTCTCATTCGTTTCTCCACAGGGCTCACTGTTCCCTTTGCTGTAGTATCTCCGTCTCTCCTGTATGTCCCATGGGGTTTAGAATATGGTGGGCACTGCTCACCACACATCCCCAGGAGGTTCCTGAAACACAGGATAGACCCAAGGAGTCACTAGAGACATCCTGGAGGAAAAGCCCAGGCATGGGGACGTGTCAAGGAAGAGTGGTCAGCAATGCCCCATGCAGCTGAGAGATCCAGTGCCCTAGGAATGATACCCCTTGGCTTGGACCTTGGCTCAGTGGTCCTGTGGGTAGTGTGAGCAGAAGCCTCAGTGGCTGTGGTGTGGGGTACCAGGGATTGAACCCAGTTAAAGGGTGCTTTACCACTGATCTACATCTCTAGCCCCTACAGTAAGTTCTTTAAAAGGAATCAGCTTGATTTGATGGGAGGTACTGGGGATCAACCTATGGCTTCATGCATGCTAGCAAGCACTCTACCACTGAGCTATATCCCCAACCCAGGAATCTACTTAATTTGGGGGTGGGGTACCGGGATTTAACCCAGGGAGGCTTAACCATGAATTCATGTCCCCAGGAACCCCCTCCCATCTTCAAAAAATTTCGATAGGGTCTCATTAAATTTGAGGCTGGCCTCTAATTTACGATCCTCCGCCTCAGCTTGAGTCACTGGGATTATAGGCGTGAGAGACCACACCTGAGAGAATCTACTTAATACTATCAAAGTAATATACATAAAAATAAAAAAAAATCATTACAAAAGACAGCAGTCCCTCACCTTATGCTCTCAACCCTGGGGCAGCAACCTCGATTCCGCAGCCTTCTAACTGCAGGCCGAGGATCCCTCAGACAACATGCACGATGAGATTCCCTGGGGACAGGCAACCACCAGGCGCCCCCAGGACCCCATGCAGGAGTTCAGTGCACCCGCACTGCGCTCCAACTGCTCGGGTGTGGCCTCTTCCACTCATGGCCACACGTCAGTGCTCAGACTTTTGAATTCTGGAGCATTTCAAATTTATTATTAGAGATGCTCAATCTGCATTTACCTCCACATATCCAAACAACGTCTGCTCTGGAATTCTGAGCCGGTCACAGACGTTTCACCTTCATCTGTCCCTCCCATGGTTCTGTGTGGTGCCGCAGGGTCACCCGGCAGGCCAATGGCGCTCTGCACACACTGTCCTCCTCACACTGCTTGCACACACACTGCCCATTTTGCCAAATTCCCATCGGAACTTTTCTAACCATGGCCTAGCTGATCGGGTTTTTCTGGTTGTCTCTCCGGTGGAAGCCTCTCCTGCAGAAGTGCATTCCGCTGGCCACCTGCATCAGGTCCCTGTTTCCTAGTTCCCAGAGAACCTCCTGGATGCTGATGGACAAGTCCTCCCGCCCTCCCACGGGGCCCCATTCTTGAGTCCTCCAACGCCTGAAGAGGACTTGCCTTTGCCCTTGCTTGCCTGTGTTGTGGTGGGGCATGGAACTTCCTCAGCGCTGAGGGGTTTGCTCTGCTGTCCTCCAGTCTGAGAACCATGTCTTAACTGGCACTTTTAGTCTATTCTCTGTGACCCATGTGGATTTATTTCTATTACATTTAGGGCTTTCTATCTACCATGCTTTTTACTTGCTCTTTCTTTTATATGAATGATCTGGGCTTTTAATTCCCTATTTTTTCCCTCTGTGGGTTTGAAAGCTTTGGATTCCACTGCTATTCTTTTAGGTGGTCCCCCTAAACACTGAACATGTCTACTTGACTCAAAGTCTCAAGCAACTCGATATCCCTCCCACTCTTTTTAAAAATATATATGTACATTTAAAAAAATTTTTTTAGATGTTGATAGACCTTTATTTTATTTATTTTTATGTGGTTCTGAGAATTGAACCCAGTGCCTCACACGTGCTAGGCAAGTGTCTACTACTGAGCCACAACCCCAGCCCCATTAAATACATTTTTTAGTTGTAGATGGAACACATTATTTATTTGTCAGGTGGTGCTGAGGTTGAACCCAGTGCCTCACTTGTACCAGGCAAGTGCTCTGCCACTGAGCCACATCCCCAGCCCTATTTTGTATTTTATTTAGAGACAGGGGCTCACTGAGTGCTGAGGGCCTCACCATTGCTGAGGCTGGCTTTGAGGTCATGACCCTCCTTTCTCAGCCTCCTGAGCCACTGGGATTCCAAGTGTGTGCCACCACTCCTGGCCCTCCTCCTCACTCTTGACAGGGGTCAAAGATCTCAGGAAGTATGAATTCAAATCACGGCCCTCTCACTTCTACGAGTTGCCAGGACTTTAATCTTTAACCCTCCCCAATTTACTGACCATCGCTGATCTATAAGACCTCTCCAGTCTCTGCGTGCCACTCCTTCCTCCAGCACCGAGATCCCTTCTTCCTGGCTACACTACGGTCTGCTGGTGCACAGGCAGCTTTTTCTCTGTGTGAAAATGTTTTTATTTGTCCTCACTGCCAAATGATAATTTAAGGCGGTTACTTAAATGAAGTCAACAACTTATTTTCCTAAGACTTTATTCCATCGTGGTCTGGCCTCTGTTCTCAGTCCGCAGAGTTACTGACTTTGAGTAAAGGTCGTCTGCCTTTCTCTCAAGCTGCTTTTAAGAGACATTCTTTTTCCTTTGGGAGCTCCTGTTAGACCCCTACGGGGCCAGTCATTCTAACTTCTCTTCCCGACTACCATCTCTCCATCCCTGTGCAGGATTCTCCTTAGTGTCTTCAGATCTACTTACTGGCTCACACAGTTCTCTCGAGAATTTATGCTGCTTGCTATTTAACATTTCCACTGGGCTTTTAACTTAATGATTACAGTTAGGGGTTTTGTTTTATTCTCTTAAAAAATATTTTTAATATATTGTGTCTTATTCTTTCCTTTGATTTCCATTCCTCCTTTTGCGCTGTGCCACTTTAAACATCAAGCCCTTGTCTCCTCTATTACTGAGGCCCTTGCGCTGGAAACCTTCCTGTTTCTCGTGGTGGCTGACTCAGACCTCCAGTTTCCACAAGTCTGTAGCTTCCAGGGACAAGTCACCATCTGCAGGATGGCGGCACTCCCGAGGCCCGCATGTGGAAGGCTCACTCTTCAGAGATTTTGCCTTATTTCTGCAAGGAGCTGCGCAGGTGCGGCTAGCTGCCCGACTCAGGGAGTTCGGAGACACGTGGGCACGTGGCTGTGGACCTCACACTTGGCCGGTCCCTGGCTCATGGACCTGTGCAGCCCCATCCAGTGTGGCCCAATGCCACGTCCCCTGGCCTTTTCTCTGGCTCCATGGGGGAGATGTTCCTGTGCTGCTTTACCTGGGGATGGCCCTTTGAGGGGACTTATATTTCAGCTCCAGGCTTTACCTTTCATTAAAAGCCAAGTCTCTATTACCCTTAGGGCCCATCTGTCCACCAGTGAAGACCCTGGAGCCACCCACTCTGCCCTGACTTTAAGTTCCTGCTTGATTTCTGGTGGTTGTCCCCTTTCTTTCCGATAAGCTCGGTACATGCTCCAGGTCCTCCTGTCTCTTCTTCATGGCATTTCTGCACGACGACAGGGGAGCGGGCTCTGTAGCTCCACCCACCACACTGCGACCCCAGCTCTGCTGCAGTCTTCTGGACCCAGAGGTCTGCTCTGCCCACCCTTCTTCAGGTGACCGCTTCCTCCGTCTGAAGCTCCACCCAGTGTTCTGCGATCCCACCACCCCACTGGCGGCCGCCTTCCAGTCACCATTTCACAACAGTGACTCTCTCTGCTGGAAGCATTTCTACTTCTTTGATATGTTCCTGTCCTTTGTTTTCCCTTTCTCTTTATAGACTCCCTAGATTTTGGATTTTTAATTCTATTTCCTAGGAACCTTTGTCAACTTGCTTTTAAAAAATGTTTTTAATTTTTTAAAACTTTTATTTATTTTCATTAACTTTTTTTGACAGATATTTTGTTTAAAAAATTCTTTTCGGGGCTGGGGAGATAGCTCAGTCGGTAGAGTGCTTGCCTTGTAAGCACAAGGCCCTGGGTTCGATCCCCAGCACCCAAAAAAAAAAAAAAAAAAAAAATTCTTTTCATACATGTATATAGGGTAATAATGTCTGTCTCACAATCTACCGTCCTTCCCCCTCCATCCACCCCACCTCTCCCCTTACTCCCTTCTGTACAAAGTTCCTTCATTCTTTCCTACCCACCCCCCACTATGGATCAGCATCTGCTTATCACAGAAAATATTCGGCCTTTGGTTTTTTGGGATTGGCTTATTTCACTTAGCATGATATTCTCCAGTTCCTTCCATTTACCAGCAAATGCCATAATTTCATTCTTCTTTAAGGCTGAGTAATACTCCATTGTGTATATGTACCACATTTTCTTTATCCATTCATCTGTTGAAGAACATCTAGGTTGGTTACAGTTTCGCTATTGTGAATTGAGTTGCTATGAACACTGATGTGGCTGAATGGCTGTAGTATGCTGACTTTAAGTCCCTTGGGTATAAAATAGACACATTGTGGAGTGGAACAGCTGGGTCCAATGGTAGTTTCATTCCAAGTTTTCTTAGGAATCTCCATACTGCTTTCCAAAGTGGTTGAACCATTTGCAGTCCCACCAAAAATGTATGAGTGAACCTTTTCCCTACATCCTCACCAACACTAATTATTGCTTGTATTCTTGATAGTTGCCATTCTGACTGGAGTGAGATGAAATCTTAGAGCAGTTTTGATTTGCATTTCTCTAATTGGAAGAGATGATGACCATTTTTTCATGTTTGTTGATTGACTGTATTTCTACTTCTGTGAAGTATCTTGTCAGTTCCTTAGCCCATTTATTGACTGGGTTATTTATTTTTGGGGGGTTAAGTTTTTTGAGTTCTTTATATATCCTGGAGATTTGTGCTCTATTGGAGGTGCCTGCGGTAAAAAGATTTTTTCCCATTCTGTAGGCTCTCTCTTCGAATTATTGTTTCCTTTGTTGAGAAGAAGCTTTTTAGTTTGAATCCATCCCATTTACTGATTCTTAATTTTACTTCTTGCGCTTTAGGAGTCTTGTTAAGGAAGGCAGGTCCTAGGCCAACATGATGAAGATTTGGGTTGATGTTTTCTTCTATTACGGGCAGAGTCTCTGTTCTAGTGCTTAAGTCTTTGATCCGCTTTGAGTTTATTTTTGTGCAAGACGAGAAATAGAAGCTTAATTTCATTTTGTTACATATGGATTTCCAGTTTTCTCAGCACCATTTGTTGAACGGGCTCTTTTCTCCAATGTATATTTTTTACATCTTTATCTAGTATGAGATAACCATATTTATGTGGGTTGGTCTCTGTCTTCTATTTTGTACCATTGGTCTGTGTGTCTATTTTGGTGCCAATACCATGCCATTTTTGTTATTATTGCTCTGCAGTATAATTTTAAGGTCTGGTACAGTGATGCCTCCTGCTTCACTTTTCTTGCTAAGGATTGTGTCTCTTATTTTTCCAAATAAATTTCATGATTTCTTTTTCAATTTCTATGAAGAATGTGATTGGGATTTTAATAGGAATTGCATTGAATCTGCATAACACTTTTGGTAGTGTGATCATTTTGACAATATTAATTCTGCCTATCCAAGAGCATGGGAGATCTTTCCATCTTCTGAGGACTTCTTCAATTTCTTTCTTTCGTGTTCAGTAGTTCTCACTGTAGAGGTCTTTCACCTCTTTTGTTAGATTGATTCCCAAGTATTTTATTTTTATTTCTGTGGGGCTATGGTGAATGGGGCAGTATTCCTAATTTCCCTTGCAGTGGATTCGTTGCTTATGTATAGAAATGCATTAGATTTATGGGTACTGATTTTACATCCTGCTACTTTGCTGAATTCATTTATGAATTCTAGAAGTTTTCTGGTGGAATTTTTTGGATCTTCTAAATATAGAATCATGTCGTTGGCAAATAGTGATAGTTTGAGTTTTTCTTTTCCTATTCATATCCCTTTAATTCCTTTTGTCTGTCTGATTGCTCTGGCTAGGGTTTCAAGGACAATGTTGAATAGAAGTGGTGAAAGAGGGCATCCCTGTCTTGTTCCAGTTTTCAGAGCGAACGGTTTCAGTTTTTCTCCATTTAAAATGATGTTGACCATGGGCCTTAGCATAGATAGCTTTAACAATGCTGAGGTATGGTCCTACTATCCCTAGTTTTTCTAGTGTTTTGAACACAAAGAGGTGCTGTATTCTGTCGAAGCTTTCGCTGCATCTATTGAGATAATCATATGATTCTTGTCTTTAAGTCTATTATCAAGTCTATTAAGGCTATTGTGATGTATTATGTTTTTTGATTTCTGTATGTTGAACCAACCTTGCATTCCAGGGATGAATACCACTTGATTGTGGTGCACTATCTCTTAAATATATTTTTGTATGCGATTTGCCAGAATTTTATTGAGAATTTTTACATCTATATTCATGAGGGATATTGGTTTGAAGTTTTCTTTCTGATGTGTCTTTGTCTGGTTTTGGTATTAGGGTGATACTAGCCTCACAGAATGAGTTTGAAAGGGTTCCCTCCTTTTCTATTTCATGGAATAATTTGAGGAGTATTGGTGATAATTCTTCTTTGAAGGTCTTGTAGATCTTGGCTGAGAATCTGGTCCTGGGCTTTTCTTGGTTGGTAGGTTTTTGATGGTGTCTTCTATTTCTTTGCTTGAAATTTATCTGTTTAAATTGTGTATGTCCTCTTGCATGAGTTTGGGTAGATCATATGTCTCTAGAAATCTGTCAATGTCTTCAAGTTTTTCTATTTTATTTGAGTATAAATTTTCAAAATAGTTCCTAATTATCTTCTGCATTTCAGTAGTATCTGTTATGATATTTCCTTTTTCATCACAGATTTTAGTAATCTGAGTTCTCTCTCTCTCTTTGTTAGTGTGGCTAAGGGTTTATCAATTTTATTTATTTTTTCAAAGAACCAACTTTTTGTCAAATTTTTGAATTGTTTCTTTTGTTTCAATTTCATTGATTCAGCTCTGATTTTAGTTATTTCCAGTCTTCTGCTGTTTTTGGTGTTTATTTGTTCTTCTTTTTCTAGGGCTTTGAGATGTAATGTTAGGTCATTTATTTGTTGACTTTTTATTTTTTAATGTATGAGCTCAATGCAATGAACTTTCCTCTTAGCCCTGCCTTCATAGCATCCCAGAGATTTTGATATGTTGTATTGGTGTTCTCATTTGCCTCTAAGTATTTTCTTTATTTCCTCTTTGATTTCTTCTTTTATCCATTCATCATTCAACAGCATGCTATTTAGTCTCCAGGTGTTGGAGTAGTTTCTATTTTTTTAAATTTTATTGTTGATTTCTAGTTTCATTCCATTATGATCTCATAGAATGCAGGGTAGTATTTCTACTTTTTTTGTATTTGCTGAGAGTTGCTTTGTGGCACAACATATGGTCTATTTTAGAGAAGGATCCATGTGCTGCTGAGAAGCAATGTATTCACTCAATGATGGATGAAATGCTCTAAATATGTCTGTTAAGTCTAAATCATTGATTTTATCATTTAATTCTATAGTTTCTTTTTTAGTTTTTGTTTGGAAGATCTATCCAGTGGTGAGAGACGTGCGTTAAAGTCACCCAGTATTATTGTGTTGTGGTCTATTTGATTCTTGAAATTGAGAAGGATCTGTTTGATGAATGTAGATGCTTCATTGTTTGGGGCATATATATTTACAACTGTTACATCTTGTTGATGTGTGATTCCCTTATGCAATATGAAATGTCCTTCTTTGTCCCTTCTGATTGTGGTTTGAAGTCCACTTTGTCTGATATGAGGATGGAAATCCCTGCTTGTTTACTCAGTCCATGTGAGTGATATGATTTTCCCCAACCTTTTACCTTCAGTCTGTGGATGTCTTTTCCTAGGAGATGAGTCTCTTGAAGATAGCATATTGTTGGGTCTTTTTTTAAAAATCCAATCTGCCAGTCTGTCTTTTGATTGCTAAATTTAGGTCACTAACATTCAGGGTTATTACTGAGGTATGATTTGTGTTCCTGGTCACTTTTTTTTTTTTTTCTTTTGGTTTTAACTTGACTTAGTTCTTCCTTTGATTGACCTTTCCTTTAGTGTAGTTCCTCCCTTTGCTGGTTTTCATTGTTCTTATTTTATTTAAAAAAAAATTTTTTTTTCATTTCCTCCTCATGGAATATTTTGCTGAGAATGTTCTGTAGTGCAGGCTGCCTAATTGTGAATTCTTTTGTTTATCATGGGAAGTTTTTATTTCATCTTCAAATCTGAAGCTTAATTTTGCTAGATATAAAATTCTCGGTTGGCATCCATTTTCTTTCCAAGTTTGATAGATGGTATTCCAGGACCTCCTGGCCTTAAGGGTCTGGGTTGAGAAATCAGTTGAGATTCAAACTGTTTTCCCCATATATGTAATTTGATTTTTTTCTCTCGTAGCCTTTAAAATTCTATCATTTTTCTGTATGTTAGTCATTCTCATTACAATGTGCCTTAGTGTGGGTCTGCTGTAATTTTGTACACTGGGGGTCCTGTAAGCCTCTTGTAGTTGATTTTTCATTTCATTTTTATGATTTGGCAAATTTCCTGATATTATGTCATTGAAAAGATTGTGCATTACTTTGGTTAGTATCTCTATGCCTTCTTCTATTCCAATAAATCTTAAATTTGGTCTTTTCATGTTGTCCCATATTTCTTAGAAGTTTTATTCATGGTTTCTTACCATCTTCTCTGTGCAGCTGACTTTATTTTCAAGAGTATATATTTTGTCTTCATTGTCTGAGGTTCTGTCTTCCAAGTAATCTACTTTGTTAGTGATATTTTCTCTCCAATACTATTCTTTATTTTGAAGATCAATCTAACTATGTATTTTCTAAACTCCATCTCTAACATTTCTTCTACTGTGTCTTCTGTGGATTCTATTGTTGGAACATCTTGATTTGTTTGAGGCACTTTGTT
Source organism: Sciurus carolinensis (assembly GCF_902686445.1). Taxonomy (NCBI): domain Eukaryota; kingdom Metazoa; phylum Chordata; class Mammalia; order Rodentia; family Sciuridae; genus Sciurus; species Sciurus carolinensis. The sequence goes on along the minus strand of NC_062215.1, from coordinate 4,879,707 downwards.
CCCTTATTTTTTCATGTTGTTTGTGTGTCTTCTCATCTAGTGGTATGGAGCTGAGGCAGTACAGATTCTACCTGTAGTCCTTTAGTGTCCCTGAAGGCTTCTAGTTCATCATCTTTAAGGGGAAGAGCAATATCAACAAAACCCAATGCAAACAATATACCACCAAATGGCTCCTATTAAGGTGTTTACAGTTTTGTCACGATCGACAGAAATGAAGTGTTCAATTATGGTCTACAATATAAACAGTAAGTTTGCTAGGCAGGTTTACCATTTCAAATGATGAACAATGAGGGAACAGAAGTAGTGTAAGATGTGATGTTTATGTGAGAGGGAGAAAAGATAGAGATAAAAGTATATAGTAAGAGTGAGGGATGAATTAATAAAGGTTGGTTGTTAGTATGAGAAAAGTGAGAAAGAGAATCCAGGTAGGTGAGAGAAAAAGTATGCACAGGTTTGTTTTTTTTTTTTTAAGGTAAAAATATAAGAATACACAACAAAACTGTCATATACTATTCAGACATCCCATTCCTCAGTAAATTGATGCATGAAAAATATTTGGATTCAAAGATGGTAGAAGTGTCAAAGAGAGGGAAACAAAAAAAGAGGAAAGTCTCAATGGAAAATTGAATGACTGCTTCCATTGGATTTCAAAATTTTTCTAAGTTTCCCTTCTCCACCAATAGGTGGGGTGGTCTGAAGTTTGACGTTAGCTCCAGTCCAGTGGGTGCCGGACTAGTTGGATGGGTAGCCCATAGTAAGATGCCTCACGCCCTCTTCCAATCTTCCCACCCATTTTAGCTGGCCCTTCTGTCCTGTACACTTCAGGATTTAATAAGCTGGAGAGAGCCCCGTTTTCTCCAGTTTCTTTAACCTGTGCTCCCCCCAAGGAACTGCCCCTAGTCTCCAGCTTTCCATAGGCTTGCCAGACTCAAACTGGCCCACAGAAACCCAGCTGCAATCTGATGAACCTGAGCTTCAGCTTCCCTAGGCTCTGCCTTGCTGCAGTCCCAAGATCTCAGTGCCCTTTCAACTTGCAGAGAGACCACCAGGGATATGCTCACACAAAGGAGCAACCCTGCAAAGAGGCAGCCAAATGGCAGCCATTACCACACCAAGGAGAAAGACCTCAGGTGCAACCAGACCTGCAGGCACCCCAATATACCTCCAGGCCCTGGCCTGAGTCTCCAGACCAAGTTGGCCATGCCCTAAGATGGGGTGGCTACGCGGCAAACCTGCAGGTCCTGGCTGTTGTCCCAAAATTGCTGCAGTCACGTGTAACCAGGCAATCCACTGGCATTCTGCAGACTAACGGCAGATGATTGGCAGGTGGATGTTGGGCAGTGGGTGATGGGAAGGTGAAAGGCAGGAGATGGGCAGGCAAACTGGCAAATGATGGATAATAGATGGCAGTCAGTGAGCAATCTGCTTCAAATGGTAGGCGATATGCTGGAAGACGGCAGGAAATTGTGGTGGATGAATGGGGTAAACAGCAGAGGATTGATGAGCAGCAAAGACTGCCTCACAGAAAACAGATTTTCCTCCGCTTGAATCCTGAGCCACAGAGTGACAAGGAATGCAGCCTCCCTCTAGTCTGCCATCTTGGATTTCCAAAATGTTTTTAATTTCCAGAACTCTCTCATTATGACTTCTTTTTGGTACTAGGGACTGAAATAGCCCTTTTTTAAAAAAATTTTTTTAGTTGTTGATGGACCTTTATTTTTATTTATTTATATGTGGTACTGACATTTGAAACCAGTGCTTCACGCATGCTAGGCGAGTGCTCTACCACTGAGCCACAATCCCAGCCCCGAACCAGCCCTTTTTTATTTAGAGACAGGGTCTCACTAAGTTGCTTAGTGCCTCACTAAGTTGCAGAGGCTGCCTTTGAACTTGCGACCCTCCTACCTCAGCCTCCCGAACATGGCTTAAAGGCGTATGACACCATGCCCAGCTCATTCTGACTTTAACACCATCCTGTTTACTTATTGGATAAAACAATGGCTCTAATTTCTCTGAGAGTACCATCCACATGCTTTCTGGGTTTCTCCTTGCAGAATTAACTGTTTCCTCTGAGATAAATTCTTCTCTTTGCTTATTCTGACTTATTCCTTTCTTGGTGGGAGCTTTCTGAATACACCCAGTGATCTTTGGCTGCCCACTCTTTTTAAAAGTGAGGAAGCCGATGGGCACAGTGGCGCAGGTCTGTAATCCCAGAGCCTCCAGGTTGCGGCTGGAGGACCATGAATTTGAGGTCAGCCTAGGCAATTTAGCAAGACTCATTCCCACATTGCTCCCAGAGAAGGGCAGGTAACCGGAGGGCACAGCTCCCTCTGCTGCAGGCCATGCTCACCCTGAGCACACAGGTCCCTTCTCACTGCTCCTCCGGGGAGTCTCTCTCCAGGCACCAGCACTTCGTCCTCTTCTGCTCAGTTTCCATTCACCTCCATCTTCCAAAAATGTGAAATATTTTGTCTGGTACTGTCTTCTCACCCATTCTTTGTCTTTTTGGATTTATATATTTGAAAAATTCTTCTGTTAGGATATATCTATACCTTTCTGGAGGAAATGAGTATAAATGAATGTGTTCAATACATTGTTTACCTTAAGTATGTCAAGCGGAGATTTATTTATTTTTTTTAAAGATGGGGTTGAGATGGGGTCTTGCTAGCTCCTCAGGCTGTCTCCAACTCCTGGGTTCAAGGATCCTCCTGCCTCAGACTCCCCAGTGGCTGGGTCTTTAGGAGCATGCCACCATGCCTGGCTACCAGAGATTTTTAATCTTAATTCTGCAAAGTACTTACATAAAACCACAGGACATATTTGAAGATGAAAGAGAGATGGTAATTAGTCAACAAAACCCAGAAAACCACAAATTCAAAAATTAGAAACCCTTCCCTTAGACACCTACTCGGTGGAGAGACTGTTTATGTGTGGTGGGCTCTTTCGTGTGCTATTCTGAGATCTGAACGGCTGGGAAAAAAGCAGAGATCCTTTAGACAACCCCCCACACTGAAAGGGTCTCCTGTCTGCTCCTAGAAATGGCTTGTTGTTGCAAATGTCAAGGAAATTTTAAATTCCACATACTGCTATGATTTGACCATGACAGCACAGTCCAGGACAAAGCTGGGCTCTTGGTGGAAAAGACCACCTGTCATGTTGTGCAGCAGACATGGGTAATAAACACTTTACACACTTACAAAATTAAATCAGATTCTCAAACACTAAACTAAAAGCAACCACTGAATAAGTCACCAAAGACAAACAGCAGCGCTACGTGTCCCTCAGCCGAGGTCACACTGCTCACACTGCTTGTGATGGAGCAGGACAGAGGACAGGTAAAGCAATGGCAGCTAGTGTGGCACAACCATGTATTCAACTACCAAATGGTTACAGCACCCACTTGGCTACCAATGTACATTCCTGTCCATCGACAAAGACTTCGTCCCTCTGCTTAAGAAGTGTCGGAATCCACACTACAAGAGAGACTCAAAAGACACAGATGGTATGGTCTCTGCCTTCAAAAAACCTAAGCTGTGCCTGTCATACTACTGAGCAGGTGAAGGTAAACATCTGAAAGCCTGCCCACCGTCTAAGGCCTATTTAGCAACTCCTTTCTCAAACCAGAGAGGTCGTGGAGCCCATATTTGAAATAATTAGACCTCTGTTGCTTGAAAGACTGAGGACTTTTAAGTTTTTAAGGACCTGAAATCCTCTACAGTGTATTTAAATAGGAAAGAGGGTCACATACAATTATAATGCAAGACGCCTGACACAGATCCCAATGACACTAGCAGGGCACCTACCACCAGAGGAGGCCCACCTGTCAGACTTTATAGGGCAGGGAAGGTTCAAATCCGAGGTCTAATAAGCAAGCCAACAAATAACCCAATTCAAAACTGGGCAAACAAATTTATTTGAAAAGACAAGTCTTCAAAGAAGATATGTAAATAGCTAATAAGACATGAAAAGATGCTTAACATCATTAGTCATTAGGGAAATGCAAATAAAAATCACAGTGCAGTGGCTGCGGCTGAGCTCAGTGGTAGAGCACTTGCCTAGCATGTGTGAGGCACTGGGTTCGATTCTCAGCACCACATATAAATAAATGAATAAAATAAAGGTCCATCAACAACTAAAAATATAAATATAAATAATCTTTAAAAAATCACAGTGCAATACCACTTCATACCCCTAGGATGGCTGTAAACAAGGCCACTGACCATCACAAGTGCTGGTGAGGATGGAGAGACAGGAGCCCTTCATCAGGACAGTGGTGCAACCACTTTGAAAGCAGTTTGGCAAGTGCTCAAAAAGGTAAACAAATTCTGCTGGGTATAATACCCAAGAGAACTGAAACTACATGCCCACACAAAAATGTGTACACGAATGCTCAGAGCAACACTATTCAGAACAGCTCAAAAGTGGAAACCACCCATGTGTATCAACTGATGAAAGGACACACAAAATTTGGAATGTTCATACAAATGAGATATCACCTGGTCATAAAAAGAAATAAAATTTTGCTTTGTGTTATAACATGGATAAACCTTAAAAGATATCAAGGTAATGAAAGAAGTCAGACACAAAAGGCTTTGTGTCATATCCATCTATTTATGTGACATGCCCAGAACCAGCAAAGTCACAGATGGAACATGGTTATCAAGGGTTGGGAGGGTAAGGGAAGAGGGTTGTAACTGCTAATGCATATGGGTGATGAAAATGTCCTAAAATGGACAGTGGTGATAGCTGTGCAAGTCTTTGAATATACTAAAAGCCACTTGAAGTACATACTTTACAAAGGGATGTAAATTATCTCAATAAACCTATTTTATTTATTTGTTTTAGGACAAACCACGTTGAGCTGTAGTTAGTGATTCTACCTGGTTCCATGGTTTTTAGTAGGATGTTTTCTATTTTCTTTTTAAGATAGAGCCACATCAAATCTCTGTATTAGAGTCTGTGTTTCAAGTCAAATATCAGAACCCATCTCAACAAAATCAGCAGGAAACTACAATCAGCACAACTAACACCTGCCCGTCTCAGATCTGATGTGATTCCTCTACTCTTTTTTCCTATGTCTTAGTCTTTTGTCTGTTTATGGTTACTTTTTTTTTTTTTTTGGTGGTGCTAGGGTTTAGAACCCAGGGCCTTGTGCATGTGAAGCAAGCACTATACCAACTGAGCTATATCCCCAGCCCTGTTCGTGGCTACTATTAACCATCATCTAAACCACGGAGCCACTGAAGTCTTCAGTTCTTTGACTATAAAATAAAGAGGTCCAACAGTCACCCTGTCTAGTCCCATCGTGAACTCTGATGTCTACACACAGCCACAGCTCCTTGGGCTCGGGCTCGGGTGCCATCTGCAGCTGCACCTGACAGTTGAAAATGCCCTTCTGCTCTGATGAGGGCAACACAGAGGAGAAGAGTGTGAGGCTGAGAGCCCGGGGGACATTCAATGTGAAGGAAACAGTCCTATCCAGGTAATTACTGGGCCCACATGTCTCCCTGGAAACTGTTAAGGACAGTCATAACCCTACTACTGTGAGCTATGTTAGCTGAGAAACATCTCACTGGACTCCTCATCCTGGGAGAGGAAACGGAACCCTCTTCATAGGGCTCCATCTTCTGTGAGAAGCTCAGGGGTGTCCCCAGCTTGAACCCTAATCCAAGTGAGCAACTCTAACCAGGGCAGAGTGCTGAGATAAAGTAGAAAGGCACTTGGGGATGTTTCTGAGAGTACTTTTTCATTTAAGCTTTGCTTTTTTTTTTTTTTTTTTTTTTTTTAAAGAATCCCCCCTCACAGGGTCTTTTGATTCAAATAGCCCTGAGTCCCATTCCCCCACTGGCCCTCAGTGATACCCTCTGACTGTGGAGAAGCCCTGTCCCAGGAGGTCTATGGAGCACCCAGAAGGAATACTGGATTCCTACACCATCCCACAAAGAGCAGAGCTGGCCTCTCCCTCTAGTGGCAGTATCCTGGGTCCAACTGACCAGTCTGGCATGAAGGGTGACACTTCAGAGAGAAGGGAAGCACCATGCCTAGACGGCCCTGAGGGACAAGATAAACCAAGTCAGACAGGAACTGCCACAACACGAATAAAGAGAAAGTCTCAAGATGAACCCAGGTGTGTCTGAATCCAACGTTATGACCCTGCAAGTGTAGAAGAGTTGTACCCAAAGTTACTACTTATGGAAAAAATTAAAATACAAGACAGACGCAGAGTGTCTATAGTCCCAGTTACTTGGGAGGCTGAGGCAGGAAGATCATATGAGCCCATGAGTTTGGGGTCAGCTTGGCAACAAAGCAAGACCCCAACCCAAATTAATAAAACAAAAACAAAATTTAGACACACATACTAGAATATGCATAGAAAAGGTCTAGTCAGTGTCTATCAAGGAGGGAAATGAAAGAAAGAAGACAAATATTTCACTACATAGTCTTTTAAACCTTTTGAATGTTGTGTGATTTGCATATATTAGCTATTCAAATATAGAGATACATGTATACATATACAAATAGAGATTAAAATTCAGATTAGGGCTCAGTAGAGCACTTGCCTAGGCACTGCAAAAAATGATGGAAAGAAGTGATAAATGTATAAAGAAACATGTTTAACCTGACAAATATTATACAATGTATACATGTCTTGCAACATCACATGGTACCTCTTTAATATGTATATTTTTATGTATCTGTTAAAAAACAAGGCTGGGTGTATAGCAGGATGGTAATTCTCTAGCATGAGCAAGGCCCTAGATTCAATCTCTAGCACTGCAAAAAAAAAAACAAAAAAAAAAACAAAAAAAACACAGTATCATGGGGCAGAAAATTAGCAGTATTCCCCCTAAACCTTCAATCTTATTTTCAATCATATTTGTTTCCCCATATCAGGGAAAGGGAAGTGGAGCTAAAGTATTACCCAGGCAGCAGTCACTGTTGGTCCGGGCTCTGCCAAGAACCTCTCATTCCACCCCCAACAACCACAGGAGTCTGTGCTCTATCTGCAGACACCAGGCAACCACAGGTTTGCACGCCCATCCCAACCCCATGTACCACCTGCCCCTTCTGGCTCAACCCTGTGTGCAGGCACGTTCCCTGGGCTGATGGCACAACAGACCAGCCTGTACCCCCAAAAAACATCCCAGCACAGGGGACCTTGTGTACACTGCCACAGATCCTCATCTTCATGCAGGGAATGTTCTGAGACGATGGAAAGTAAATGAATCAAAGGTCTTTTTAAAAAATATTTTTTAGTTGTAGATAGACATATCACCTTATTTCATTTATTCATTTTTATGTGGTGCTGAGAATTGAACCCAGTGCCTCACATGTACTAGGCAAAGCCCTCTACCACTGAGTCACATCCCCAGCCCAAATCAAAGTTCTTTTAAATGTACCTAGTATACTCCATCTAGGAATTTATCCTAAGAAACCAAAAGACGCAAAGATGTAAAAGTATAAAATAAAAATGTAACATTAGAATCCCATTATTTAAAATTGAAAACAAATTAACTGGTCAAGGGAGATTGGTTAGCAGGGTGTAGTGGTGCACACCTATAATCCCAGTGACTCGGTACACTGAGGCAGGAGGATTCCAAGTTTGAGGTCAGCTTCAGCAACTTAAAAAGGCCCTAACAACTTAGCAAGATCCTGTCTCCAAATTAAAAAATTCAAAAGGGCTGGGGATATGGTTCAGAGATTGAGTGCCCCTGGGTTAAATCCCCAGTATCAAAAAAAGAAAGAAAGAAAGAAAGAAAAACAAAAAACGAAAAAGTGAAATGTTAAAGAAATCTGCAGTTGTCCCTCTGATAAGACTGTATACATTCAGAAGTCTGTCAAACAACTGTTTTGAAGCAGTAAGTTTCCTGACACAGAAACACCTCGCCTGTGAACATTCAACTCAGGAGCACTGTGGACAGGACCAAAGCCAGAATCCTGAAAAAGAGCAATCCACTAGCCTTTCCCATCTGTGCCAAGTACTCACTCTGTATGTTTAATAAACACTAACCCCACTGCACCTGAAAAGAGCAAAGGCACTGTGTGCTCAAACTGCTGCCCAGGAAGGAATTTGATTATGAAGGTCCCTGAAGTACAAATGATGTCACAAGAAGGCAGGGGGCTGGGACTGGGGCTCAGTGGAGGCAGCGCTTGACTAGCACATGTGGGGCACTGGGTTCAGTCCTTAGCATCACATATAAATAAATAAATAAATAAATAAATAAAATAAAGGTCCATCAACAACTAAAATGTATATATTAAAAAAAAAAAAAAAAAAACGAGGAGGCTAGAAGAACACCACGGCAACTCCAGAGCATGCAGGATGAGCTGGCCAACAAAGAGTGGCCCACAGGTGTGCGGTATCAACCATGCTCTGCAAGGGTTGTGGCAGGACCCTCAACAAGTGCCAGAGGATGACCCATGAGCAGCAGAGCCCCAAGCTCCAGGTAGTGATGAGCACACCCTTAGCTTCCTGTTCCCGTAGCCCTGCAGAAGGCTTGGCACTGAGACCCAGTCTGAGTAAGGTCACAGCGGCAAAGGACTTCTTGATACTGATGTTCTTTGTCTTTAAAACACAATTGGGGAATGATTCCTTTGGTTCAGACCTATGAGAATCAGGGTAATGTCAAGGTGAGGGAAGATGCCAGGCAATTACAGAGGGTTTTCCTGGGTAACCTGCCATGTTTGGGAGTGGGGGGGGCATCTGCACTGCAATAAGTCTGACAGGTTTCAATGCAGGTGACACAGTCTGTTTGGGAAAGATGCCTTGTAGAACACTAATCCACAGAGAGAAGACTATATCTTCTTTGTAGGTACTGCAAAGTGCCCTCCTGAACACCTGCAAACAGTCTTTTGGAATCTGACTCATTCGTATAGTTTGTAAAGAGATCGTATGAGAAGCTAGAGTTAGCACAGTATGTGATTTTCTAAACGGAAACATTTATATGCTTTAAAATGACTAGAGTAACCATCCACTCAAATATGTACTAAAATGCAGTTAGCCATGTGCAGTGGTGCACACTTGTAATCCCAGCAACTGGGGAAGCTAAGGTAAGAGTACTGCAAGTTTGAGGCCAACCTGCATAAATTAGCAAAATCCTCAGCAATTTTTTTTTTTTTTGGTACCAGGGATTGAATCCAGGAGCGCTCAACATTCCCAGTACTTTTTTTCATTTTTTGAGACAAGGTCTCACCAAGTTGCTGAGGCTGGCTTTGAACTTGAGATCCTCCTGTCTCAGCTTCCTAAGCCGCTGGGATTACATGCGTGCACCACCATGCCTGCCAATCCTCAGCAATTTATCGAGACTCTGTCTCAAAATAACAACAGGGCTGGGGATGTAGGTCAGTGGTAAAAGGCCTATCGTTTCAACCCCCAGTACAACAACAACAACAACAACAACAACAACAACAACAACAAAAAGAAGCAGTTATCCTTGAGGTAGAGGGATATAGCTCAGTGGTAGAGCACCTGCCTAGCATGTATGAAGCTCTGGGTTCAATTCCTAGTCCCACCCTGCTCCACACACACAACAAGGCCACTTATCCTTGAATGTAGAATTATAGGTACCTTTTTTAAAAACCAATTTTTGTAGATGCTTTTTTTTTTTTGGTACAGGTTGAATTCCCTAATCCCATAATTTGAAATGATCTGAAATTCTAATACTACCATGGTACTTAAGTTTTGGATTCTATGGCATATGCCTATAATCCCAGCAACTCAGGAAGTTGAAGGAGGAGGATCACAAGCTCTGGGACAGCCTCAGCAACTTGGCGAGATCCTGGCTTAAAATAAAAAATAAAAAGGACTGGGGATGTGGCTTAGTGGTAGAGCACTCCTGGGTTCAATTACCAGTACACCCCCTCCCACCCCACCCAAAAAAAGTTTTGGATTCTGGTGCATTTCATATTTCGAATTTTTCAGATTAGGGATGTTCAATGAATATTTTGCATAGATGCAAATATTTCCAAATCCAAAAAACTCCAAAATCTGAAGCATTTCTGGTCCCAAGCATTTTAGAGAAGAATATTCAACCTGTATTACGGGTATTAAAGTAACTCAGCAATCAGGAAAAAAAGTTACAAGCCTAAGACAAAAGATCTCAGGATTTTTTTCAGTGTTAGATCATTAGATACTGAAAAATGGTCCTTAAACCTGGGCTTTCCTGGCCTGCTGACTCCATGTTCCAAGAGCGAGGCCCACGTCCCAACCCTAGCTGCCATTTCCTACCTCAAACTGGGACCCAGACTGCTTGAAATTTCTAACGTTCCTCTTAGAAAGTGTCTGACATGACCCCTTCTCTCTGGCATCCGAAGCTACTGGCCAGAACCCACCTTCCTGAACAAGTCTTCAGAAAAGCTAACTCCCAAAGCAGAGTATGAAATGGAAAGACCCACTAGGAGGGTAATTCCCCACATGCAAAGGCAACTGTGCTAAATGCAATGCACATCATGGATGGGATCCTGGAGCAGAAACAGGGCAACAGCAGACACAAATCCAAGTCAAAGTGTGCAATTCAGTTAATGGTGGGGGACCAATGTTAATTTCCTACTTTTGACAAAGACACCACTGTGTGTAAGAGTTCAATGTGGGGAAGCTGGGTGAGGACTTTCTGTAGGATCTTTGTAACTTCTATAAATTTAAAAAAATGTTTAAAAAATACAATGATTAGGGCTTGAAACAGGACAGCAATAAGAAGAAAGCAGGGCACACAATGAACACCCATTTCCAAGGAAGGTAACTCTCATCCTGTTGGTTTCCAGGTCATCGGTTCACAGTACATTCAACACAGAAGCTTCCACTTGCCCTGGTCCTCTGTCCACACTGCTGTTTCTATGGGACATTCACCTGACCACACACTACAGCCGGAGTCTCTGCTGTGTTTCCCTGTGTCACTCCCTATGGTAATGACCACGTGTCTACCATGAACATCTCCTACTTTATATCTTCCAAAAGATATAAACTAGTGATTTGCTGAGTTGTTCAATGGGTACAGAGTTTCAGATGAGATGATGAAAAGGTTCTGGAGATGGTGTGATGGTTGTACAGCAATGTCAAGGAACCACTTGCTGCCCCTGAACTTTTCACTTAAATATGGCTAACATGCGGGCTGGGGATAGAGTGCTTGCCGAGCGTGCACAGGGCCCCGGTTCCGTCCCCAGCATCTTTCTCTCCTTCCCTCCTTCCCTCCCTCCCTCCTCCTCTCCCCCTCCCTCCCTCTCTCTCTCTCCTTCCCTCTTGTCCCCTCCCCCTCTGTCACACACACACACATACTAAGGTGGTAAATTTTGTTTCATTTATTTTAACAGAATTAAAAAGACAAAAGAAAAGAAATCTCGGGGTTCCTCATCTCCCTCCTGATTGTCAATAGGCCCAGCATGATGACATTCTGATTCTGCCCTGTCTCCCTCCTCTCCACACATTCCTGGACTGTGCTGCGCGCCAGGCAGTGGAATGTTTGCTAGTCCCTAAACACCCTTCATGCCTTGGAGCCCCATCTGAAAAACCTTCCCAACCACCTTATCTTTACCTCTAACACACTGCTCTAATTCAAAGCTTGATTACAACTGTCTTCCATTCTACACAGTCCCAATTTTACTGGGGAGTTAGATCCCATGGTCAAATTGAGCATCATCAAATTATGCTTGAAAAAACCCCTTCAATCTATCAGTAACCCCCAACACAGTTCAGCTTCTCCTCCTGCTCTGGAACAGATGGTCACTTCTCCACTAGATACTGGATAAAGGGGTGGGTTCACACTTAGGGCCACTGCATTTGAAAAATCAGTACTTTTAACACTTCATGCCACGCAGGTATGTGATATCATGCAAATAAAGGTACCTAAAAAAGCTCAGCTAACACCACAAAGACTTCCTAACTGATCTGCTGGTTCCCCAGCTCCTCCACCCAATCTACCTGTGAACTGCACTCAGATCATCGACAGCAAGTTTGGAGATACATCTTGTTTTGTAAAAATACAATCCTTAGCTCCTGTGCCTGTCATCAAAGACCTACGTGCCACACAGCAAATATGATCCGATGTAGGGTCAGCTGATCAGGTGGCTATGGGTGCAGCCAGGGTTTGACCTGAGCATTTCCACTCACTTCCTGACCTTGGGCAGAGCTCAGAGCTCTCCTCATCTGTGAAACAACACACCTGCTTCACAGGCTCTGCCTTCACAGGCTCTGCCAGTGAAGCTTTAAAAAGTGCACACAGGGCCTATAACACAGCAGCACCCAGAAGTGTCAGTGAAGACTGTTATCTGCACTCTCCCGCTTCCATCCACCACCAGCTCAGTGGTGCTCAAGACCTGGGCCCAGGGTCCAGAGACCTTTTAGGAGGTCTGGTCAGAGCTCTTCCCAGACAACACCAAGAGGCAGCTGTCTTTCGCACTCCATCCTCTCACAGTTCCCAGACGCTTGTTTTCAGAGACCTCATAACGTGTGGCGACACCACCACTAGAGGCTAACGGAGTGTGCTGGAGGTCTTGGGCTCCGAACTTGTCCCAACTCCTCATACGGTGAAACAGGAGTGCACTGGGGTCCTCAAGGATCTGCAAGCTGAAAGAGGCTCTGGGGCCCAAGTGAGGAAGTGCTCAAGTGCACCACTTCTCCACCCTGTCCCACCAACTTCTGGACTCAGCTGCCTTTGTGCAAACTAATCTTCTGGTCTAGGTGTGTGTCCCTCTACCACTGCTTTCCAGGCACTTCTCTTCCACCCCCAAGAAAACTGCTCCTAACCGCCCCCACCATGTTAACACCCATCACCTGGACTCAGCTCCTGCCACTTGTGTGTGGCCACACACTGACCCACTCAGCAGGCCTCCAGAGCACCAGGTATGCAGCAGAGCACTTCCCTTGCCTTCTGGATGGGGGACAGTGAGCAAGACATGGGGCAGTACCATCTCAGATACTGCCAGGTGCTATCAAGGAAGTAAGGCTGAATGAGGGATCAGAGGGCGTCCTCACTCCTACCAGACTAGGTAGGGGTGAGGAGCAGTGCTGTGCAATACAGCAGCCACTGTGGTCAAACAAATGTACAGTACCTTGTTAGCACTTTTCATACAGATTAAGTGTTAATATCGTGAAATCTTTGGGCCAAGCAAAATAATAAAACTACTTTTACCCATTCCTATTTACTTTTTCAGACAAGGCTCACATTACATTTCTACTGGTCACATTACATTTCTACTGTAGTTTGCAGAGGTGGGCAAACTACAACCTGGAGGCTGAATCCAGCTGCTACCTTTTTTTTTTTTTTTTTAAATAAAGTTTTATTGCAACACAGCCTGCCCACTGTTTGCTTGTTTCTGGGGGCCTGTGTGCCATGATGGCAAAGTTGAGTCGCTGTGAAGGAGACAGCAGAGCCTGTAATGTTCAACATCTGGTCCTTTCTAGAAAGTCTGTGGGTCTCTGACCTAGAGGGGACAGGGGTATCTCCACTCTCCACAGCATCTGGTTTGTTGCAAGGGGAAGCTGTATAGCTAGTGAACTCTGCAGCACAAACAATCCTAGGTTCAAATCTGGGCTCTGTCTCTTCCTAGCTCCATGGCCTTGGGCAAGTCATAGGCACTCTCCGCATTTCAGTCCCTCCCTCTCTAAAATGGGGCACATGGGAAGCACAGGTTAATGCTGCGTGGCCTCAAGCAGGAGTTCACCAAGACTGGCTGGATCAAAGCAATTTCACTAAAATGGTGAACAACATTTTCCTCTTGGATTGCTCACATTATATTGCTAATAACTAGCTCATTTTCATCCTAAAAAGAAATGAAATTCAATGAAACTTCTTAGGAACAGTTGGGTATTAATAATAACTGTCAGCAAGCAATGGGGAGGGGAGGAAGAAGCAGAAAGAGCCGCCTGATTATTAGGGTCACCTCATCAATTTCCTGTCCTTCTGTGACCCTTTGACAATTTCTGGTTCATTAAATTGGCACTGGAAAAACAAGAAGACAAAGACCTCAAATCAATTACTTACTAGAATTTGGGGGGAAGATAAATAAAAAACCAAACCTACTGTCATCCCAGGTGTTTTCTGGTACAGGGGATTGAACTCAGGGATGCTTAACCACTGAGCCATCTCCCCAGCCCTTTTTGTATTTTACTTAGAGAAAGGGTCTTGCCAAGTTCCTTAGGGCCTTGCTAAATTGCTGAGGCTGGCTTTGAACTCGCAATCCTCCTGCTTTAGTCTCTCGAGTCACTGAGATTACAGGCATGTGCCACTGTGCCTGGCCGCATCCCTAGTTTTTGAAGAACTATACATGATCAGTGCGATTCAGAGGGCAGTCCCAACCAGCAGCAGCACTGAGCGCTTGTTAGACATAAAGAGAGCCCCACGTGATGGTATGGACAGTGCCTTGGAGAGGTGCTAGTCTAGACTGTATTTATACACATTCTCCTCACTTCTCCCACCACTGATACACGGATAAACAGGGGGATTATATCTTTCCCTTTTTGAACAGTGCTGGGGATTGAACCCAGGGCCTGACATGTGCTAGACAAGGGGCCCTACCCCTGAGCATCAGTCCCAACCCACCTTACCGATTTTAAATACATGGTTCCAGGTTTCTTCAAAGCGACAGGCTTGGTATAACCACTGCAACTCTTGACGGCACTCTCCGCCTCTGCCCCAACCAGGGTCTTTCCTTTATTTTAATTTATTTATTTTTATGAGGTGCTGAGGATCGAACACAGTGCCTCACACATGCTAGGCGAGTTTTCTACCGCTGAGCCCCAGCCCAGCCCTTCCACCAGGGTCTTGACTCAAGCAGAGCACGAAGCCCCAGCCACTGCCCTGGTTCACCTGCAGTTGGGTTGGTATTCTTTCCAGCAGGGGCACCATGCCCCTCAGGTGAGGACTAGGTGATCACCCCTCAGGAAACACGCGTGCATCTGCCAAGTGCTTTCAGGAGGGTTTATGACTGCTCGGCACAACAGACGGGCATTCTCCCCACTGGATAAGAGGCTGGGTGCTCCCACCTGGACCTGGCAGTTACTGCAGAAGCTAGAACTTGGGCTTCTTGAAAATGTCAAACTGGTGAACCTCAGAGCTGTAATGCTGAGGACTTGGTGACCCAGAGCATGACAACCAGGCAGATTTTTCACCGAACACAGCCTCAGCTGTCACCCAGCCCAGGCTCCTGGCCCTGTGGTCAGGAGAGTGTCTCAAATTCTGCTGGAGCTTAACTCCAAACATGGGTGCATTTTCAGCTCAACCAGCCCTGGCCTAGTCCTCTGTGTACACACTAGGCCTAGGAGCCTCCTGATAGAGGTTGCTAAAATAGTAAACTACAATACGGTATGTTTTGATTAATCTGCTCTTCCTAGTATTAAGATGCCCATATGTGCCAGTGTTATTTTTCACTGTGCTCTCAAAAGAGCACAGCTTGAGCAACAATTGACATGGTCAGTTTACCAATATCAGGGGCAGGGCCCGCTGTCAAGGGGTTCACACAGCCCCAGCACAGACCACAAGGTGTCTGAAAGAAGACAAAGATGATGCTACAAAGAATACTTCACAGGTAAGTGGGAAGGAGTAAACTCTGGTCTTTCAAATGTTTCTCAAGAATCTTGGAACTGCGGAGATAGCGCAGTCGGTAGAGTGCTTGCCTTGTAAGCACAAGGCCCTGGGATCGATCTCCAGCACCCCCAAAAAAAAAAGAATCTCCACGTGCATAATTTCAGATTTGCTGTCTCTCCTCCTCAAGAGCTTCCAGTCCAGGAGAGAACATGGATGTGCCACAGGGCATTAGAGGCAGGAACAGCAGCCAGCCTAGCTGGAGTCAAATGAAGAGGCAGGATGCAGCAGGACTACAGGTGAGCAGCCTCAACAATGGACAAGGGTCCTGACAGGGACCAAGCAGCCACCTGGGAGGTCAGCATGTGGTGCTGTCACTGGGCTAAAAGAGGGGCTGGATAGGGAGAAGGTCACACCAGTCCAGGCAGTCAGAGCAAACCAGTGTTCTAGAAAGGGAACACAGCACAGGATGTAAGAGGCATTTTGAAAAAACACTGATGGCAAGTTATAATGGGGGCCAAAGATGGTTCTGATTTTTTGAAGATGTGAGCTTAAGTGCTGAGGGGTGATGTGCCATCATGCCTGCTCTTAACAGAAATGGCTCAGGAGGAAACATATTTACACACATACACACAGATAAAGCTGTACAGCAGTCGACAGCTGCTGACTCATGATGGTTGGCAGTTAGTAATCAGTGGCTTAGTCTTTCAATTTTTCTGTATGTTTGAAATTTTTTCATATTAAAAAGCTGAGGGATTTTTAAAAAAATATTCCACAGATTTGGGGCTGGGAAGGATAGCAACAATCCCAGTTGTACACCCACAAAATGTGAGATTCTAGATGGTTGATGGAGCTATCAATCAGGCAGCTGTGAATGCGATGCAGATGTGGAGTCATCTAAATGCAGGTAGCAGGTGCACTAAAAAAATCAAACAACAACAGGGAGAGATGAGAAGAGAGGGCAGATGCTGGGGAAAATCTCACATCTGGGGTAACAGAATAAGATAAAGGGCAAAAAAGAAAATTTTGGTATAGTCAGGTAAAATGAAACCCCAGAACAGGAAGACAGGTCCAAAGGAGAACCAGGGCTGAGAAAATGTCAGAAAGGCAGCGACCAGGAAGACAGCAGGCATTTGTGCCCTTCGGGAAGCCAGTACATTTAGGGTATCAGAGGTCAAAGGGGGTGCAGGTCATAGGGAAATGGAGCCAGATACCCATTTCTACCTGCAGAGCACTGGGATGCCCCCAAAGTAGGGACAGATGCTTTCCTCCTTGGCTAGAAGATGATGTCATCAACCTTCAGGGCCCTCAAAATCCCTTAAGTAATTAAAAGAAGCAGATAAATACAAGATGCTTCTAGCACTGCATGTGCCAAGTCTGATGCTCTCCAAAGCTACACAGAGACACATGATTTGTAGGTCTATAAACTTCCCACCTGCACTTCAGGGGCTAGCAAACACAGTCCAGAGGACAGTCTCACCAGCCCGCATCCCAACCGCAGCTCCCAGTAAAAAAATCAGAATTACACCAAAGAGGAAGACTGTCAGAGTTGCACTGTGTCAAAGACCAGCTCTCACTTGCAGGATGCAAATGAAGGACGCTCTTTTTGAGGGTGCCTGCAGGAAATCTCTGTCAGTGCTGGCTGGGAATTTTCATCTTATTGTCAGATAGGATTAACCAGCTTTTTTCTTCCAAAGCATGACTCAGTATCTTAATTTTTTCACTTGAAATTGCCAGTCAGACTGTTTCCCAGATATGGCAATGCTATCAATCTAAACCAAAAGTGACCTGGCAAGTGTCTCACTCCCTTGACACAGCTGCAGAATAGTAAAGGCTGCTGCTGCAGTCTCTCAAAACGGGCAAACATGCCAAAAATTCCCTGACCAAATTAATAAACAAGATTTAACCCCAAAATGACATTCACTTCAATACTTATTGCCAGGTGAATACTTTTAAGTGGTTTATCATTTGTCCAAAATATTTAAAACATAGAAAACTGCTTTTCACAATCCTGCTTTAGAAGAACACGGTTGTGCCTAGGGGACCTCTGGGTCACCTGAACGCAAGTGAAGAGGCTCCATTCAACAAAGTCAGCGTAGGTGGAAGGGCAAATGACCCTGAAGCAGATAATCTCAGATAGTTATCCATTAACATGACTCAATTTTATTCTGAGCTACAAAAATATTCCAGTAAGCATTTGCTCTCTCTTCCCTAAACGCATATGCCAGGTGGTTCCTAACAGACCCCTGACGGTGGCTGAGATGTCATGGGCTAAGAAACTGCTACAATGTGGATGCTGTAGCACTGAAGCCACCACCTTTCCTGGGCCTAGTGGCTGCTGCCCAAACAAATTGAGTCCCCTGAAGGTGCTATAGTTAAAACACCAAAATCCTACTAGGATAGGTCAGCCATAGCACATCGTCAACTGGCAAGCCCTTCATAAACATTCCTAGTTGCTGCTCTGCTATTTCTTAGCAGAAGCAGGCTGAACACTGGGAAAGCTCCCGTGGGCCAGAGCAGAAGCTCACATTATGCCCTGACTCCAACTCTGAAGGGACCACCAGGGGCAGCTGACACTGATCATGTGCCCAGCACTGTTGTAATGGCAATTCACATTACACATGACAACTGCACCCCTTTTTAAAAGTACTGACCCTGAACAGGTTCCAGGGGATTCCATGAGGCCCAGTAGCTGGTAAACAGTTTAAAGAGTGAAACAGAGAGAGGGAGAAAGTTCCTCTTGATAAAACAGGAAAATGAAAAAGGGAAAAGAGCAGGGACAACAGTGAAATGGGACGGGGAAGGTACAAAAAGACCTTAAATGTCCTGAAGCAAAAAACACGCAGAATGCAGGGACACTGAAGGAAAGGGACGTGAGCTGGCGAGCTGAGGTGGGAAGCCTCTCCAGGAATCCTTTTGGCCCTGTCCATGACTCAGCAGTCCCAGCAGGATGACAACCGCAGCGGCAGAGGGGACAGGGGGTCAAGCTGGAGTTCCTGACACTGACCACTTTATGTTTTGGTACTGGGGATCAAACCCAAGGTGCTCTATCACTGAGCCACATCCCCAACCTTTATTTTTTGAGACAGGGTCTCATTAAGGTGCCCAGGCTGGGCTTGAACCTGTGATCCTCCTGCCCCAGGCTCCTGAAGTGCTGGGATGGCAGGCGGGACTACCACACCAGCCAGCACTGACTACTTCTAACTGACAGGGCAACGCCAGCTACTGGGTGTCTCCACACTCGTGGGAGTTTTGCTCTAGGAGATGGAGGTGGAGGCCGGTGCTGGAATCCATCAGACCAGAGCTGCTTTCACTCAGTGTTCTGGGGCAGTCAAGAGATAAAACGAGTTTTTGACAGTTATTCTGAAATGAATGAGGGCAGGGAATGGAAAGTGTGGACACAGCAGCACGTGGCGCCAATAGGCCCTCCTCCCTGCCAGCCCCTGCCCATAATCTCCTCCTCCTGCCCACCACCAACCCTTCCAATCCAGTCTCTTGCACCCTCCTTCCCTCCTCCCCTGTAGCTGCCTCCTGCTAATGTTTAAAGACTGGATGACTACGTCAACCAGTTGTAACTCCTGTTTGATCAGGGTACTTGGTCAGGTACAGGTACAGCAAGCATGTATAAATCCTGAACCTAATTATTCTCGGGTGAGAACAAGCAATGTTTACTTCGAATTGTGTTTAGGTTCCTCCCCTTATCAGCGGTGTGACACTGGGCAAGTTACTTAACCTCTTCATCCCTCAGTTTCCTCCTCTGAAGTATGAGGCTAACAACAGCACCTCACTGGTAAGGTTGTTGTGAGCAATAAATAAAGCATACAAGACACTTGGAGTGCCTGGCACATAGTAGAGTCTATAATGTTAGACCTGTTCCCTTAAAAGCAGTACTCTGCCATCCTGGTAATTCATAATCTCATTATCTGTCTTTGAGGGAATTTCAAAAGAAGTCTGCTGTACACTGGAAAGCATACGAACAAACCCAGGTAAATATTCATTCCACTCCCTCTTGGATGGAGGGTGGCAGGTGTTACTTTACAGGTGCATTACTATATTTCTTACAAAGTAGCAGAGGTATGAGGTTCGTGAGTACTACTAGGCAGAGACTTAATTCCGTTTCACAAGGTGTCTCTTTGGTGTAGCACCACCCTGTGAAGCAGGGAAGCAAAGTCCTGGAGGGACAGGGTTAGCTCTGATTCAGATGATCCACATCAGAATTGTCTGCTGATAACCAAGTGGCCATTCCAGGGGCAACACAGCTATAGTTCTGGTTACCCCATCTGTGCAGGCTCATTTCAGGGGCTAGAAGAGAGACCTCAGATTTCAATGCAGGAGAAAATGAAGCAGAGACTTGGCCAAGGTCATTCAGAGCAGTTCCAGCCAGAAGAGCACCCAAGGGTTTTGCATATAATACATGCACCCCTCATCAGGTGAAAAGGCCCTTGAGTCAGGTAGACACACCATGTGGGTACTGAGGCCTAGGAATTAGAAGAGGGGAAACCAAGGGACAAAGAATAAAATCACAGAATAGCTGTTAAGAGTCTCCAAGCTATGATCCTATCTGAATAAAATGCAATTTAGAAGCACTTAGTCCTGCATCTTGGTTAACCTTACATAACTTATTCCTATTATATCACTGAGAACAATTGATTTTAATGGGCCCAGCACCTGGACAAATGAGACAAACTTCTCATGCTATGATGCCACACCTAAATAGCTTTCCCCATGGAAATGCTGGCCTGAGGAGGAGCCAAAAATAAACTAAAAGCCAATTCCCAAGGGACTTGTCATCAGGGATGCCACACACACACACACTGCCTCCTCACAAAAGCAGGATAATCACAAATTGCTTTAACTTAGACACTTAAACCTGGGGAGACCCTAAATATTGAGCAACTTAAAAGACAATGCACAGGAGATGGGAACAGCAAAAGGTGAAAGCACAAGCAGGCCCCTCCAGAAGGAAAGCTGACCTTGACTGACTGTTCTTTCCTCAGAAGTGGCTGCTCTGACCAAGCAAAGCAGGTGGAGACTACGAAGACCCGCCATGTCTACTCAGTGCTCAGGATGGTTTAAGAAGCTGTCAGCATCTGGCTTTATTCCAAAACTTTACTCAAAGGATGACCAGCAATGGGGAAGGGACAAGCCTTTGCAGAGGAGATCCATGCCAGATGGGAAGGGTTTCAAGTGGACAGAAGGGCTATCAGGCTGAAGGTGTCAGAAGATGGGATGAAGAGAGAGCATATAAGAGGCACTGGCTGCAGACTTCTTTTAAGTCCCAGAAGCTTTACCTTGGCTACCAGAAGTCTCAGGAACACAACTATAAATCCCACAGCTTCGTGGAAGAACTGACTTTGTTTCTGCTACTCAATTTCAAGGAGGTAGAGGGAAGAGTAGGGTTTGCTGCCATCTTTTCATCTCTCTTTGTAAAAATGATCACTAAAACATTAAACTGGGCGGGGCATGTAGGGCAGTTGCCCAGCATATGCAAGGTCCTGGGTTCAATCCCCAGCACCACGCACAACCCTTAAATTCAAAAACTAAAATTAAGCCTTTACTCATTACCTCCAATTGAACATGAAAACTACAAAACGTTCCAGTACCTAAGAAACACTCCACATCAAATGAACACTACTGAAAAGATTCCAATAGGTGGCAACTTTAATAAAAAACAAGTTTCTCCAAAATATCACTAGTTTATTCTACTGACTGCTGGCTCTCAGATCTCATAACCTAGATTGATGCGCAGGAACCAGGACCTAAATGCTTGTCTTGGGCTACTGGTCTTTCCTCAAAGCACGCTGCCACCTTGATGGGATGCACAAGGAAAGAAAGGTGATAAGGAAAATCTCCCTGAACCACAGTGCTGCAAGGTCCCAGGACCAACGCTACCACACTGATTAGTGGCCAATAGAGGATATTCAGCTGACCAGAGTCATCTGTGCCTGTAGATTATGGTGACAGTTACCTACCAGGAATAAACTCACACACATACACACGACTGAAAAAGAAATTTTTTTTAAAGAACCAAAACAAACTTACTCTCGAGCCCTTAAAGAAAGATCTGGGACCTGCCACCCTTAATTGGGCACTACATTCTACAACTTCCCGCAAATCCCCATGTCCCTTAGCTTTCTTTACATGCAGAAGCTACAGAAACTACAAAGACAAAGAAAATACCAACACCAGAGACAGAGAATGGGTTCCAACAAACACAAAGCAAGTCACAAAAGGGCAGCTTCAAAATCCATCTAGGGGGCTGGAGTTGTAACTCAGTGATAGATTGCTTACCTAGCACTGGGTTCAATTCTCAGCACCACATAAAAATAAATAAAATAAAGGTACTGTGTGCATCTACAACTAAAAATATATATTAAATTAAAAAAAAAAAAAGAAATCTATTTACGCAGATCCCTTAAAGTTGTTTTCTATTTAACTCCAAAATGGGTATTTTAAACCAAACTTTGTATAATTACACATGGGGTGGGGGGGATGTGGACGGAACATAACTGTAAACAAAGTTAACCACTAAAGTCAAGATGAACAGGAATAACAACTGATAAACATTGCAGCTCCCCACAGTGGGCTGGGCTGGCCTCTCTGAGTTCCAGGGCAGGAGGACCTGGCACACAGGGCACAGGACTCCGAAGTCAAATAAGCTGCGTTCCAAAAGTCACAAACCTCTAAAGATGGGTGGTGAAAAACATTTTAAAACTTAAGAAAGTCACTACTAGTGACCATCTGCTGGGAAGACACACACAGTATAAGGAGCAATAATCATCTTTTCCCAACACAATATTTGTGGCGATTTTTAATATATATTCTACTGCAAAATGTTATACTTTCCAAACACTTTTATGGATGAACTTATAATTTTCTTTCCCAGTCAGAGAAGTTGTTTCTTGATTTGTATTTCTCTCAAGGGAAGTTGGTTCTGGAGTGTGGATTTGTAGCTGTGGATGCATGGGCATTAGTGCAAAAGAGACCCTGCCGGTGTCAGCAGTCACTTCTGCCACTAGGAAATGGGTTACAGGCTCTTCTAGGGAGTGGGCCTTTTTCCTGTCCAAGCTGTTGTCACCACTCCCTTTGTAGTGTGGCACTCAGCCCTATTCCTCTGTAGCCTTTGTCTCCCAGTATGAGAAACCCAGATGAACTTCTAAAGTGCCTCCCCTGAAATCAGACATCTCAACCTCCCAGGGACCTAATACAGTGCAGGCCTGATTCATGCTGAGAAATGTTTTCTTGAGACTGGGGGTGCAGCTCAGAGGTAGAGCACTTGCCTAGTACGTGCTAGGTCCTGGGTTCAATCCCAGCACTGCAAAACAAACAAACAAAAAAACATGTTTTCTTGAAGGACAGGGGAGGAAGGAGAAGAAGAAGGGGTGTGAGATACAGAGGTGTGTTTGTGTGTGTGAATCACTGATAGGAATTCACAATCAGGAAAACAAGCCACCAAACCAACCTTAGTTCAAGGTTTCAGGTGTATGACATAAACCTCTTTGTTTGTAAAAACTGCTATATTCACCATCCTCATTCAGATGCCATATGAGAGTTGGATATTTGCTTAACAGTCTCAGGCCAAGAAAAACCCTGCAGGTTTCCAAACTGGTCATCCTTCTCTATCCATGATTCTATAATTTTTTTTTTCAAGAAGTCCAGATGCACTTAGGAGCCATCGATCCCAGTCACAGCTGTCACAGTCTTCCCCAGTACTATTAATATCATGGTTCTGATTGTAAATGATTTCACTCACAAAGTTCCCCGCAGCAATTACAATGAGGCAGCAAGGTAAAACAAAAAGAGGTTGGGTTGCTGCTTCCCCATCATGCATTCTGCAATTCAGAGAACTTCCTGGGTTTTTATATCGGCTGACATTTTCACCTCTATCTTTGTTTTGGAATGCCAACAAGCCCTCCCCGCACCGACCCGGCACGGCCTTCCTTTCTGGATGCACAATGCAGCACCGAGTTCCTTGGGGGTCAGCAAAACGCCGCACTGGTGTAATGCCGAACGCGTCTCAGAGCCTGAGGAGGTCCCCACGGGAGTCGGTCCACGTCTATCATTCAGAGGCTGACACCATAGCATCTCATGGATCGCAACTCCCCTCCCCCTCGAGCCGGGAAGCCCAGGGCCGGGTCCCAGGCCGGCGGTGCCCAGCTGGCGTGTGCGCCCAGGCTGGCGCAGTGACTGTGCATGGGGCGCACCCTCTGCCGAGGCTGTCCTCCCACCGCGGCCACTGCAGTGGCACCGCTGCGGGCAGTCTCCGGCCGCGCGCCCCGGCAGCCGACCCCCTCCTCCCTCACCTCCAGCCCGGTCCCCGCCCCCCGCCGCACCTTGGTCTCCTTCACATGCTGCTTGACGCCCTCCGGGTACCACTGGACGCGCACGTAGCCGCGGCGCAGCGGGCTGGCCCGGCCCTCCTCGTGGCCGGCGCCCCCGGCCTCGGAGCAGCCCGAGCTGCCGCGGCCCTCCTCCTCGCCCTCCGAGTCCGAGTCCTCGCCGTGGATGAGGCGCACCAGTCCGAAGTGCACCGAGCCGCGGTAACGGCCCGACACCAGGTCGTGAGAGAACAGCAGGCGCTGCGAGCCGGCTTCGGGGCCGGAGTCCGAGGACGGCCCGGAGGCCGAGTCCGGGGCTGGCGTCGGCGTCGGGGCCGGGGCGGGGACTGCGGCCGGGGTCGGGGCCGCCTCCGGAGCTGGGGCTGGGGCCTGGGCGGGCGCGGGAGCTGCGGGCGCGGGGGCTGCGGGATCCGCCATAACTGCTCTGCGCGAGTCTCGGGCGCGGCGGCGGCGGCGGCGGACGAGGCGCGAGTAGGCGGGGCCAGCGGCGCGGGGGCGTGGCCGCGGCGCGCTGACGTGGCCCTACGTGCCGCCGTCGTCAGGGAACCGGGATGCGGTTGCTAGGAGCCGGCAACTCGTCGCTAGGGGACGCTGAAGATGCTGCGGGGCAGGGGCGGGGGCTGTGGGGAGGATGAACTCCACGAAGGAGGGCTGAGGACCTGGGGATAAAAGTAAGGGGAGCGTGAAGGGGCGGGGACCCGGGGCAGAAGTGGAGTGGCCACCGAGGAAAAGGGGCGTGGCCGAGGCGGGGAGGAAGACGGTCAAGTGGCTGTCAACAACTTTTAATGAGCTGTCTTGGCATCCCAGCCTAGTCCTAGGTACAGCAAAGGTTAGGGAAGGAGGATATTGTCCCTGTCCTCTAGGTGTTTACAGTCTAATTGGAAAGACAAAGAAAATGCACATTAAATAGCCAAAAAAACAACTCCAAGGCAGCTTGTAAGCTATAATAGATATGTGAGGAGCGTATGCCGAGTACTAGGGCGTTCCCAGCAAAGCTGGGAAGTTCATGACCCCTTAGGTCCAGGGGCTGGTGAAAGAGGCCCAGAGAAAAGTGAAAAGGAGCCAGGCGTGGTGATGCCTGAGGGTGCTGAGGCTGGGGGATCCTGAGCTCAAGTCCATCCTGGGCAACAACAACAACAATAAGAAAGAAAAGCTAGTGACGGGCACGGTGGTGCATGGGCATGCCTGTAATCCCAGCAACTTGAGAGATCTGAGGCAGGAGGATCACAAGTTGGAGGTCAGTCTCAGGAATATAGCAAGGCCCTTAGTAATTTACCAAGACCCTGTCTCAAAAAAAAAAAAAAAAAAAAAAAAAAAAAAGTGAAAAAGTCTGGGGATGTAGTTCAGTGGTAAAATGCCCCTGGGTTCAATACCCCATACCAAAGAGCGGGAGGGAGGGAGAGGGGGAGGGAGAGAGAGAAAGAGAGAGAGAGAGAGAATGAATAAATAAAAGCAAGTATCAGCCTCAGTGGTTGGCTTCAAACCCATTTAGATGAATTCAAAGCTCTGAGAGGCTTCCTATACATGACAAGAGGCAGAATATGAGGTAGTTGAGCGTGGGAGCTATGGATTCCAATTTTTGGCACTGCCACTTTACTAATATATAAAGACAGGCAAGAAAATTAACTTCTTTTACCTCGGTTTTCTCATTGTAAAATAGGGTTGGTAATAGCAGCAGTTGGGAGGATTAAATGAAGTAGAACAATACCTGGCATATCACTCCCCCCAAAAAGCTTCAAAACCCCCTGCCTAAACTAAATTTCAGACTGCCAGAGCTGTTGTTATTCAGTTATGCTTATGTTAGACTCCATATTGCCATTTAAAAATATAAATAGTAATTCTACTAATTCAATGTATCACTTAAGTGAGTTCTAAAAGTTTTAGATACATTCTTAGAGAAAGATTCATAATGGGTTCTTAAAAAGAAATCAAGAAAACTCAATCATTAACTGAAATTGATTTCCATGCATGTATGAGTTTTTCAGGATGAACCCAACTACTGTACATAACTATAATATAATAATAATAATAATAATAATAATAAAGACTCAAAAACTGGCCCAAATCTTTCTTAGTCAAAATAATTTTTCCACATTTTTCTACAAGACCATCAATGACAGATTAGAGGTGGTTTGATATTACAGTACTTAGGTTCTTCAAAAGAGGCAGAACCCTGTTCTTTGGGTACTTTATAAGCTGCTGGGAATACAGAACTACATTCATAGAAAAATTAAAAGAACACGCATAAAGCACAGATGGCAGCCTGGGTACACAAGAAGCCCTAGACCAAGTACTTATAGAGCATTGATGTAATATTGGGCTTAGGCAGGTTGCCAATGAACCCAAATCTTAGAAAATTCATATACTAAGTATAGAAGAAAACTGAGACTAAAAACTGAAGAGGGGGTTGAATATGATTTAGAGGAAATCTGGGTTCTCAAATCATGGCCTTTTCATCCAAGACTGAAACAGAGCTCCTTCAAAATTGAAAGCAACTTCCTAATAACTGCTTTTCTGTACCTGGAGTTTCCTCCTGATGATGGAGGCTGAGAGCTTGTCCTCTGCACTAGCAGACCACAGGGAAACTGAGACTGTGATGGGTTTCTGACTAGCACAGCCTAGCTAAATCCACACATGTGTGTTCCCTGCTTTTTGCTGCACCAAACCTCTCTCCTCTTATAAAGGCTGTCCATGTGCCTGTGCCCCCTGAAGATGAAGATTCAAGACAGAAAAAGGTCTCTGCTCTCTTCCTCAAGGCCAGCTTTGAATAAACCTGCTTTTCTTCACCTTCCATCATCTGAATTTTAGCAGAGCTGGAGCTGTGGAACCTTCGTTCTGGTCACAAGACCACAGTATAGAATGACCGTAAGAAACCATTGCTAGAAGGACACAGCTCCCTGCGCCTACCCCCACAAAACCCTGGAGGATCTAAGCTCTAACAGCAGCTCCGGGTCCACTTCCCGGGCCCCTCAGCCCTGTTTCATCAACCTCTGATACCCTAACGTTCATTAAGAACACATCATTGACCAGCCATTGTGCCAGGCTCTTGTCACATAGGTGACTTTGTTTGTTATCACTGTTGTGCATACCGGCATTGTTAGCCCCATTTTACCAACACAGGACCCAAGGACTTCAGTGCCTGAGATCGCGGATAGTGATAACTCCAAGGGACTTTTCTAGTTGCGCTGTTTCTTCAGAATTCCCTCTGAGGACCTCCCAAATGAAGTTCATGTGTCCACCTGTCCCTGGGGGTGGAGTAAGCAAATAGGCTGATGGGCTAGGGCAAGGCAGACCCCAATCTGTGTTTGATGTCAAAAACCTAAGTGTGTTTTGCCTGTGTTGGTTGTTTTAATACTTTAAAAAAAAAATGTCCTTTCCTCCCTAATCATTGAGCAAAACTGGCACTCCAGGAAGACTTGCTGTGTTTATTCTGTGGCTTCTGGTAATAATGGCTAATAAT
Source organism: Sciurus carolinensis (assembly GCF_902686445.1). Lineage (NCBI taxonomy): Eukaryota > Metazoa > Chordata > Mammalia > Rodentia > Sciuridae > Sciurus > Sciurus carolinensis. The sequence continues at coordinate 4,852,393 of NC_062215.1, read as the reverse complement.
AGCTGCCACTTATTGAGCTGTAACTTCATGCCGGGGGACTATACTAAGTGCTTTCTATAGATCATCAGGAACCCGCCAGGTGGGAGGTGAGAGTCCTTGATTTCAGATGCTGATCTCTCCCTCACTAGACTAAACTGAGCATTTGGATCACGTCGTATTTGTGTGTATAAGGACCCTGGTGCCTAGTACAGTGCCTGGCAAAGCCCTGGAGCTCGATGATGCGTCATATTGGTGGATGTCAAAGGCCTAAGATTCCTGTACCTCCCTTTGGTCAGTTTCCCATCCCTGCCCCCATGTATATCCAGAGAGTTGAAGCTGGAGACGAGTACTCTTTGGCCTTCCCCTGCTGTGCGATCTCAAAACCTTCCATTTGCTCCCTGACTGAGCTGCATCTGAACCACTTTAAAGATAGAGCCTCCCTGGGCCAGGTGTCACATGCCTGAAATCCCAGCACTTCAGGAGCCTGAGGTAAGAGGATTGCGAGTTCAAGGCCAGCAACTTAGTCAGACCCTGTCTCAAAATAAAAATAAAAAAGAACTGGGGATGTAGCTTAGTGATAAAGTGCCCCTGAGTTCAATCCCCAATCAAGAGAGAGAGAAAGAGAGAACCTCTCCTTGGTGCCTTTCAGACCTGAGATGCTTGAGACTCCTTCTCAGACCCTGAGCCCCCAGCCACAATCCTCTACCCAGGTTGGCTAGTGGAGTGAGTGTGGATTGAAGCAGCTGCTTAGTTTTTATGTTCGTCATTGTTGAGGTATAGGAAGGAGAAAAAAAGCTTCATTCCCTAATGAACAGACACCCTCCTCTCAGGACCCCAACATCCAGCCCATAGACAGAGAATGTCACTCATTTATAGATGTGCCTGCCTGAAACAGAGCCATTCTCTATTGCCCCAGCTGCGTGGGTGTGGAGAGGGTGGAGTGGGGGTAGGCCCTGTGCAGTAGGCAGCAGGACAGCAGCCTAGTTAGCTGATCTGGCGGAAGCAGGCCCGGTCAGGTCCCTATCTCAACTAGCCACCGGGCGCCTCTCCAGAGGGTGCTACACTGCCCCCTGGAGGAGCCACAGCCTGCTTGGCGGCCGCGACTCTCGAGTCCAGGTCAGCCCATAGAGCTCCTCCCACCCTGAAGCAGGTGTCTGGCGCTCTAGGAGGCACCTGGGACTTCTGCTGGGAAGGTGCTGGGAAGGCGAAGTGGGAGGAGAGCCCACCACACCTCCCTGTGGCTGGCAGGAGAAACGCTTCTCCTGAGGCTCCAGCCAGGGGGCACTGGAGATTCATGGGCTTTAGAGTCAAAAGGGCCCTTCTTGCTCCTGGAGTTGCATCCCTCCTTGTACCGATGCCCTGGGAGAACCACTGGTCCTGCCCAAGGTCACTCAGCAGCCCATTCAGATCAGAGCCCAGATCAAGGGCCCTTGGCCCTTCTGACTGCTGCTGTGAGGATGACTTGCAATCCCCCCGGCAAAACATTGTACCGGGGTAACAGCAAAAAGCGGGAGCAGTAGAAGAAGCCCAGGATTGGCTGGCTCCTTCCTGAAGATCCAGGCGCAAGGTGCAGGGAGTCGCTAAACCTGCTCATTGACCGTGCCACCCAACTTGCTACCAACTCCCAAGGCGCCAAGCCAGGGCCCTGTCCCCAGCACTGCCTCTTTCTCATGGTTGTTTCCTGGGTGACCAGCCACAGGCACAGAGTACACGCCATCTTCTCCTCACACGTCAGGTTTCTTCTCTCAGCGTCCTCAGCCACACCCTGGAAAGACTCATGTGCACAAACACACATGTCCTGTCGCTTCCTTTGCCTTAAGCCTCTAGATCCCTGTTCCCCCAGACTGCTGCTCTGACCACCTGTGGCTCCAGAGCACTCACAATGACACCAGTCTGAATTGACATGTGCATAAGTGTAAGGAAATGTACATCTATATATATGCATATAAAACATCCAATAAGTTTGCGAATTGATTACTTGTTGAAATGGCAATATTATATACACATTATTAAATAAAATAAATGAAAATCAAGTTCATCTGGTTTTGCTTTGTTTTGCTTTGTTTTGCAGTGCTGGGGATCAAACCCAGAGCCTTGTGCTTGCTAGGTAAGCACTATATTGAGCTACATCCCAGTCCTCTTGGCTTTTCTTGAGGTTACTAGAAAATTTAAGGTCGTGGACGAGCCTTGTGTGATCTTCCTATTGGGCAAAGCAACTGCACATGCTCAGCTTCCTCCAGAAGGTAGCAACCCTTCCCTGCCTTTGACACTTCCCTTGAAGGAGATTCTGGAAGGTTCCTGAGGAATCCGCCTGAAGAGGCAGGTAAGGGAAGTTCCCCTAGGTGCTGTTCTCCTAAGCAGAAGAATCAGCACCAGCTAACAGATCCTGCATCCGGCCCATATTTTCAACATGGTTTCCATTTGGGGGAGCTGAAAGCTCACTGGGGGACAGGCATGTAGTAGACCCTGTGGTACCCAGCACAAACCCCCCCACTTCAGATCTAAGGAACTGCTTCCCCAGCCGCCCAGCCAGCGTGCGCTGCCGGCAGCTCCAAGCTGCACCTCTTGCCAAGGACTGCCCTTGGCTCAAAGCCGATGTCTCACCTACCCAAACAAAGCCTGGCCCCCTTGCCTCCGTTCAGGACCTCCGCAGAGGGCCGTCTGGACTTCAGAGCACCTCTCGGGCTCAGCAAGGCCTCTGCTGCAGCTAAACACCTCATCTCAGTTCCACCTCTCCCTGTCCCCTCTTCACTCCCTCACGAGTGAGGACTGGACAGCTCTCTCCAATCAGCTCCTCCAGGCAAATCTCAGAGCCTTAAAGTCTGCCTCTTGGGGAATCTGACCTACATAACCGTAGGTGCCTGGGCCTAGGAAACACTCCAGACGGAGTTTCAGAGCTGGATCACCCACCAGCTAACAAGGACCTGTCACTAGTGGCAGGTACAATACGGATCATTCTGACACTCTGTAGCATGCAAATGCTGACTGTTACCAGCAGTGAGTGGGGATGGGTGGGAGGGAAGATAGGGAGGATGCAGCATCCGGGGCTGGGAAGCGGAGGTCGACACAGTAATTAGAGGGACTGCAGAGTCCATGGCTGTTGTTGGGGCATCAGAGAAAGACAACAACAGACTGCAGATGTTGAACTGCCAGTTGAAAGCAAAGTGTAAAGGCCAGAGGGCCACCAGGGCACAGAGGGAAGCTGAGGACCGGGTTCCAGTCTCCATAAGAATGACTTATTAAGCCATTCTGAACCTTAGGGAGGCCATGGCGCCAGGGAAGACCTTGGGTGGGAAAAGTGAGACTCCAAGACACCTAGGGTAGCTAGGTGGCCACACTCAGGAGTCTTAAAGTGCTAGGGTCTTCTTGAACCTTCGGGACCCTCATGGTGTGGCCCCCTCCTTGCTTGGAGACAAGGAGTCTTCCTAAGGAGACACATGCTGTCCCCTCCCAGGGTATCTGTTCCACCTCCCCTCCTTGCACAGACCAGCAACTAGGGTTCAATCACAGCACAACCTGCAGGATGCTCTCCCCTGGAAGAGCTCAGGTAGGTCCCAGGCAGGAACGGGAGAGTGTGGGCCAGGATTGGAGGACAATGGGTAGGTTCAGGATCACACGGTTTATCACCCCAACAATGGCCTGTTGGTGCAAACACACCACTAACTTGGTTTATTTATTTACTTATTTATTTATATTTTTGTACCAGGGGCGCTTGAACCACTGAGTCACATCCCTAACCACCCCACCCCCCTTTTTAAAATTTTAAGACAGAGTCTTGCTAAATTGCTGAGGCCAGCTTTGAACTTGCGATCCTCTTGCCTCAGTCTCCAAGCCTCTGGGATTACAGGTGAGCGCCACTACCTCTGGCCTAACTTGACTCTTGAACACTTGGAGAAAGGGATTCCAGACCACTCTTCCCAGCTGGCCCCAGGCTGATGGTTCCCAGCTGTGTTCTCCAGGAATTGCCCTCAGCTGGAAGAAGCTGCCTCACCCCAAATTGGTGCAGGACAAAAACACCTGTCCTTGCTGGGCACAGTAGTGCACGCCTGTAATCCCTGCAGTGAGGGAGGCTGAGGCAGGAGGATTGAGAGCTCAAAGGCAGCCTCAGCATCTTAGCGAGGCTCTGAGCAACTCAGTGAGACCCTTTTTCTAAATAAAATATTGAAGAGGGCTGGGGATGTGGCTCAGTGATTAAGTGCCCCTGGGTTCAATCCCTGGTACCAAAAAACAAACAAAAATAACAAATTTAAAAAACCCAACCACCACCACCACCACCACCACCACCACCACCAACAACAACAACAACAACAAAACCTGTCCTGATCTCCAAGGCTCCCCAGCTCCGGAACACTCCCAAGAGAGGGACCGAGGACAGCACTGCCCCTGTTCCTCTGCCGGCTGGCTACCTTACTTCCAGCAGGGGTCGCTGCGGCGCTCTCCCTCGGCACCTGCTACCTGCATTTCCAGGCTCAGTGTCGTCCCCTGGGAACCTAGTGCTCCAGAAAGAAGAACACGGGAATGCCGCTCTGTGAGGCAGTCTTTAAGTGCAGAGGAGGAGCTGAGAAAAGCCACCATCAAAACCACCAGAAAACGCACTTACTTGCACAAGCGCCTGGATAAAGGGATGTCTTCCCTGCCCAGGGGGGCTTTCAACTGCTGGGTGGAAAATTGGGGTCTCAGAAGAATCGTCAAGACATCCCTGGGGCTTTTCCCCCCACAGATCTTGACTCTTGGTCTCCCCCAGGTGGACTCTGCTTGGCCCAGAGTGGGAACCGGGCAGCTGACACATGCAGGTGAAGCTCCGGGGGCCTTGGGGCAGTCCTCCCTCACTGGCCCCCTGCATAGGCTCCAGGGCAGCTGCTGCAGCATCTGTGCCCAGGAGAAGCGGGGGCTGCAGGCCTTTCCTCTGCCCGCACCACAAGGTTACGCCCTGCACCTGGCCTCCCCACCCATCCCTCTCTCCTGGAAGAACACTTTAAGGCCTCCTTGTTCTCAGAATCTGAGATCTCTTCCCCATTCTTGGCCATGTTTGATGCTGCTGACCGTCCTGTCCCTGTCCCTTGAATCCTGGCACATGTCCTGATCATTCCCTTTTGCCTTTCTTCCTGTTAGGGGCTCCTCTGCCCAGTCGTGGGCATCCTGAAAGCTAGCCCTCAGCTTTCCTGTGGTGATGCACGGCTGCCTTTGGTTTCCCAGGTCTATCAGGGTTGCAGCTTGTATCAGACTTCACTCCCCTTAATGGCTGAGTGAGATGCCAACGGATGTTTACACCTCGACTTGTTTATCCATACGTCCCTGAAGGGGACGTTGACTTTTTAATATTTATTTATTTATTTTTGTACCGAGGATTGACCCCAGGGGTGCTCTACTGCTAGGCTACATTCCCCAGCCCTTTGTATTTTTTATTTTAAGACAGGATCTCACTAAGTTCCTCAGGCTGGCCTTAAACTTGCGATCCTCCTGCTTCAACCTCCCAAATTGCTGGGATTATAGACATATGCCATCACGCCCAGAGATACTGACTTTTAGAAAATGGATTTTATTATTTAGGTCAGTTTTAAGTTCCCAGCAAACTGAATGGATGGTACGTAGATTTCCTGTATACTACTACTCCCTGTAGACTACCCACTATCAACAACCTCCACCAGAGTATTTATTACAATCTACGAACAGTGCCACAGCATTACACAAAGTGAAGAGTTTATATTAGGGTTCACTCTTGGTATTGATCCTTCTAGAGTTGGACAAATGCATAGTGACATGTATCCACTGCTTTAATACCATAGGTAGTATTTTCACTGCCTTAAGAATCTTCTGTACTTTGGGAATATTAACTTTGCAGTGGGGGTACTGGGGCTTGAGTTCAAGGGTGTTTTACCACTGAGCTACATGCTATATCTCCAGGCCATTTTTTTTTTTTTTTTAGACAGGACCTCGCTAAGTGGCCCAGCTTGGCCTTGGCCTCCCTCAGCTTCCTGAGTGTCTGGGATTATCCGGGTGCACCACCATGCCCAGCTGGGGATATTAAATTTTAATGGATAGACAGGAGAGGAATCAGGAAGAAGACGGATAAAGAGAATCAGGGAAGAAGGGAGTTTCAAGAGGGAGGTATGGTCAGCAGTGCCCAAGGCCCTACAGACAGGAGAGCTTGTACAGGAGAGTTCCATTTTTACCAGCACACCCTGTGCAGTTATTAGGAGCTTCCCATTTCATTCCCAGTTGGAGGAATCACTGAATGGTTCCCCATGGCACTTCTCCCTAACACAGTGGAGCATGATGAGTGCTGAGCAGGGTCCATCAGATTTGTCCACTGAAGACTCTCACAGGAGTGGTATAGGTGGTGAGTGTATTACTAGTTCACCTCCCATTGTATAACAAAATACCTGAGGTTAAGTATTATATAAAGACAAGAGGTTTATTTGGCTCACAGTTTTGGAGGTTGAAAGTCCAACTTGGGTGTCCTCTGGTGAGGACATGACATACAGCATCACACCATGTTGGGGGCACATGTGAGAAAAGAGATGCCATGGTGAGAGAGCAAGCCAGAGATAGACCAGGGAGGGACCAGGTGTGCGCTTCTGTAATAACCCTCGGAGGAGAACAAACAGGATCCCACAAGAACTGCATCAATTCCTTCTGAGGGCAGTGCCTTGCATGACTTAATTACTTCCCACTAGGACCCACCTCGTAAAGGTCCCAGTGCCTCCCAACACTCCTGCACTGAGGACCAAGTTCCAGCATGTGAACCTTTGTGGGACAGACTCAAACCCTGTCCAAATCTGATGGGCAGGGTGGGGGAGCCTGCCGATTGCAGGTTGAGGTGGCGTGTGTGGGTGAGGCACCAAGAACAGAAACCTCGGATTTCCTAGCATATCGGGCTTCACTCTAGGAATGTCACTCTTCTCTGGTCCCCTGAGCCTGGGCAGAGCCTTGAAACCCTCCCCTAGGTAGCCATGGCAGGTGGAGTAGGTGGATGCCCTCAGCTGCAAGGGATGGTGTCCCAGGGGAATGCAGGGTACAGGTGCTGTAAGGTGGGTCTGCACCTCTGTGGAATTCTGTTGTTCGCCTCCAGGGGTCCTTTTTGGAATCCACATTGTCCCCCACCTTGCCCCTGGCAGGGCATTCTGGGGTACCCCACATAACCTGCAGCAGTGTCAGCCGGGTGACTCTTGGTGCGTTTCATACACTCGACCTCTACCCAAGACTCCTCTAGGAGAAAGTGGCCCAGACAGTGGAGCCCCAGCTGTGCGCGCGGTGGCTGGAGCACCTGTGGTGACTGAGACTGTCTCCCCACAAGCGAGACAAATAGGATGCCGTCGCAGTCAGGAGGCTGCCGGAGAGCCGAGCATGGGCTCTCAGCCCCGCCAAGCTTCTGGTCACTGGGGAGCTCCCAGCTCCCGTCCTGGAATTTGAAAAGCAGAATCTCTGGGGGTGACCCAAGTGTGGGAACTTGTTGAAGCTCCCAGGTGATTCCAACTTGCAGCGAGAACCACTGGTTTGGAGTAGGGAGAGCTGGCGGTGGCATCAGGTCAGAACGACTTGCAGCAACAGGTACCCTCCAGGGCTCAGTCCCCCAGCCATGACGTGCCACAGCTTCTTCCTGTCTTCCTCACCACGCTCGCCCTGCTCTCTGCTGCCTTTCCCTTTCCCAGACCTCACAAATAGGGTTGCCAGATTGACTATAGGAGCCCTGTGGGACTTGTCTTTTAGATGAATAGTAATTTTGTAGTTTCAAGCATGTTCCAAGTATCGCGTGGACAGACTTCTACTTAAAAAGATTGTTCATCACTTATTTGAAATTCAAGTTTCACTGGGCATCTGTACTTTGTATTTGCTAAATCCAGCAAGCCTACTCAGAGAGTACATCTTGTGAGTCCGATGAATCTGATCACAGTCCCTTGTGGGGAGGTCGCCCCAGTGCCCCAGCGTTGGGAGGTGGCTGTCTGTGCCGAAGTGCCTCAGAGCTAGAGATGAATGCTGTCATCCTGACGTGGAGAGTCCTTAGATCATCGCACTTGGGAGCACCCTTGTCTCTCTCTGTATCACCTGCGCTCCTCTCATTCCTCATTGTCAGTCGTGTGCTCTCTTCCTGTTGACCAGGATGCCCTGGCCATCGCCTTCCCTTCCCCAGCCCTCTCCTCCCCTCTCCCGCCCCTGGTGAGGTTGGATTTCCCAGCTTTACCACATTTAATATCCTGCCTCATTTTGTTCTCTGAGGTCCCACGTGTCTGGAGGTGTTTACCAGAGAGCGGGCCATGTGGCTGGTCCCTGAGAGGGGATGTGAGGAAGAGTGTCCCCCGGGGCATCTCTGACTGGTTGCGATCAGCCGCCTGGGGAGCAATGGAACCGGGGACTAAGAAAGGATAAAGGCCTTTTGGGGGACCCTGGAGGTTAGAGTTGGGGTGCCCAACTGAGGTCCTGAATGTGTTTCCCCTACCAGGCCCAAAGGCTAAGTCTGAGGAGGTCTCTGGTCAACCTGAGAAGTCGGAGGATCCCCAGCAGGCGAAAGATGGGAAGACCAGGTAGCCCACAGTGGTCAACATGATGAGTTCCAGCAGTACCTGGGGCAGATGGGGTGGGGGTGCTTCTGGTGGGACTGACAAGAGTGGTCCTGAGAGAAGAGACCCCACAAAGAGAAAATATGCATGTGGAGGGTGGGAAGGAGTGTCTGGACTGGTCCTGGGTATCTCCAAGCTCAGGAGCTAAGCCTATGCCAAGCAGGGTTGGCGCCACCGTCCCTCCCTCAGGATCCTGGTTAAGGAAGGTGCGCCCTCTGTGGTGGGTAGTGGGAATGCACCTGTGGACAGGGAGCTCTGGGCCCCGGGGAACCTGGGGTGGGCAGGGGATCCACACTGCACTGAAGGGGCAGAGGTGATGGAAGGAGGGACAGGAGCAGCTCCTGACAGAGAAGGGAGGCAGGATGGAGTGTGAGCCAGAGCCATGTGAAGGACAGAGAGAGGGGTCTGGATTCCAGAGGGAAAGCTAACCCCAGGTGCTGACTGAGCAGGCGGAGCCAGGGTCAAGGCAGTCAGACAGTTTTGGAGTCAAGATGTGAGACAGAGAAATTTCCTGAATATTTAAGTAACTTTACCAGGATCCCCTCTGTGTGGCCACCACCCTGGTCCTAATGTGGGTCGGACTCCTTCCTGGAGCCTCGGTGTGGCTCCTGTCAATGGGCTGGTGTGGCTGGAGGTGCGGGATGGAACACCAGGACGTGAGGTGTGATGGGTATTTAGGTTGTTTCCAGTTCAGAAGTTTTATGCAAAGTGCTGCTGGGAACCTTCCTGCTCTCTCAGCCTTCAGCCTGGCACATGAGGAGTGGGACTGCGCCCTGGTTTCCCTCTCTATGAGATGGGGTTAGTGCTCACCCGGGGCTGCCAGTGATTCGCAGCAGCTGTTTACCCAGGGTGCAGCCCCGAGTGGTGCTATAAATGGTAGCAGAGCCCACAAGCTGCCCGAACAGGAAGGCCCCTTGGAGGCGTAGGAGAGCTGGCCTCTGAGGAACGGAGGGTCAATGCCGGTTAGTCGGTGTCCAGCAGGTTGGGTCAGAGCAGGGATTGGAGTTGGACCTCTAGGGCTCAGCTCGATGCTCTTCCCCAAACCCCAGGGTGCACTTGGCTGCTGGTAATCCCTTCTGCACCCACCGTGCCAGTGCTGACGCTTGCCCTCTGCAGGACGTGGCCACCCTGAAGCAGCGGAGCCGGGCTGGCATAGTCCTGCCTGGCGTAATGCGGGAGGTGGGGTTGAGGGATTAGAGGAGATCACATGCTGCCCCAGGACACCTGCTGCAACCGCCTTGCAGCCAGGAGTCCTGGATTCTCCTGGACTCTGTGCTGGTGGCCGGGCCCTAGGGTGACTGGCTCTGCGGAGGCGATGCTGGGGCCCCTCCCCACAGTCTTGGTAAGTGGGCCTCCTGCCCCTGGCTCTCAGTCTTGGGCTTTTTAAGTGTCTTTGCAGCAAAGGAAGAGATGAGCTCCTCTAAAGACTGCGTATCTGCAGGGCGTCAGGGGAGAAAGGCAAGGTGCCCACACAAGCATGTTGGGTGAGCTGGGGGTGGGGACAGGAGGTGCACCATCCATGCCTGCTGGTGCCCCCTCGCCCGCTGCAACCCTGACTCCCTCAGCCAGCCACATTCCCCATTCTATGTGTGCCGGCCCAGTCTAAGGCCATCTGGGTAAACATGGGGCTCCCTAAGGGGCTGCTTTGATTTGGGGGCTTTTTCTCCAGGACTGAGGGCTGAGGCTGCCTAAAAAGCTCCTAGTCTCCCGATTTCACCCCAACGGGCCAGAGATCTCCATCTGGGCAGGTAAGGCAAGCCCAGTGGATGGCAGTGTGGGAGAACTGGGCGCCCACCCACCCCATGGCTGCAGAAGGGGTCAGAGGTATCATGAGCCTTCCCACCCCCACTCCATTGGGCAGCAGACTCCTTTGAGCCCTGCCCATCCCTCCCATGGTCTCCTGAGGCTCAGATGCACCTGGAGGACAGGGAGACCAGGGTCTGGAGGTTTGGCGGGCTGCTGGGAGTGTACTCTGGCTGCTAAGGGAGGTGGACAGAGAGAAACATTTGCAGTCTCTGGAATCGGCTCCAGGGCCAGGCACCTGAGGAGGGAGCCCATCGTTTGGGGGGCTGGCTCCACCTGAGTTCAGCTACATAGGAGGCCAGATGCACCGCCTCTCTGACCTGCCCCTTGGAGATGGAGATGAGGTCCAGACCCCCAACCCTCACTGTTCCCTGATAGGTACTGGGGACCCTCCTCAGCTGAGGAGGCCACTTCTGAAGCTGGGACGCTCTAGGTAAGTGCCAGCAGCCAGAATGTCCATCAAGAGCATCTGCCACCTAAAACCTGAGACCCTGAGCCTGCCACCTGGGGCCTCAGAGTCCCCAGGCTGCCAGCGGCGACACACGCTCCCAGCAAGCGAGTTTCGCTGCCTCACGCTGGAGGATGCAGTCAGTGTGTTTGAGATAGAGCGTGAAGGTGAGCAGTCCCACGTGGGGTCAGGGTGGGTGCTCTAAGCTGGCCCCGCTGTCTTCTCCCGTGTCCTGGGCTTATGGGCTGCATCCCAGAGGATTAGATCATGTGCGTGCATTCCAGAAAGTAGGGGAAACAACAGCCCTGAGTCACCTGCTTTCCTGGGTGTACAAGTGGCCACTGGATGTGTGGTGGACAGTGGGCAAGTGGCATAGTGAACACCAAGTCACCCACCCATGCCTCCTGCCACAGCCTTTATCTCTGTCTCGGGCATCTGCCCCCTGTACCTGGACGAGATCCGGCACTTCCTGACCCTGTGTCCAGAGCTGTCCCTGGGCTGGTTTCAAGAGGGCCGCCTTGTGGCCTTCATCATCGGCTCACTTTGGGATGAGGAGAGACTCACTCAGGTGAGGGTCAAGCTGTGATGCCCAGCTTCCAGAAGGTTCTAGGAGAGGTTGGCCAGGGTGGGGCTTTCTTCTTCCAGAACCAGAGAGGAATACAAGCCACAGACCCCTCCCAAGGCAAGAGCACCCAGTCCAGCTCCTTGGGGCCTCAGAGGACTTCTGAATTTTCCTGCATGGGGTTGGGAATGTAGCTCCCAATTTGGGGTCCTTCATGGATGGGAAGGAATCCCTGACCAGAGGCACTCAGGGGACGTCAGCTCTGGGCCTGTGCTGGGTTGTCGGGGGTGGGGGGAGTTGGCAGCGGAGGTGACGTGGACCCCCGACCCCTGCTTACCCCAGGAGTCGCTGAGGCTGCACAGGCCCGGGGGGCGCACAGCCCACCTGCACGTGCTGGCTGTGCACCACACCTCCCGGCAGCAGGGCAAGGGCTCCGTCCTGCTGTGGCGCTACCTGCACCACCTGGGCGGTCAGCCAGCAGTGCGCCGGGCCGTGCTCATGTGCGAGGAGGCCCTGGTGCCCTTCTACGAGAAGTTTGGCTTCCAGGCCGTGGGCCCGTGCGCCATCTCCGCGGGCTCCCTCGCCTTCACCGAGCTGCAGTGCTCCCTGCGGGGCCACGCCTTCCTGCGTAGGAACAGCGGCTGCTGAGGCGGCTGCCCGAGGGGCTTCGGGAGATGTGGGAGGCAGGTTGGGGGCTCTCACCCGAGTGTGAAGGGAGACAGTGTGGAGGGGAGAGGTCTGAGGAGCGGGGATGGATTCACCTGGTCCCAGCTGCTCAGAGCAGGGAATGCTGTGTCCTCTGTCCTCATGGGACCCTCTAGAACTTCTGCATTCCAAACTCTGTGCCCAAGACTCAAGAGGAGGGTGGGTTGGTAAATGGAGTGGTGGGAGGTGTTCTTAGGTCCCCACCCGGCTTCCTGCCCCGGTGCAGCATCCTGACGCTTGAGGTCCTTATTCTCCCCAGCCTCATGGATACCTTATTGCCCTCCACCCCTGGGATGGGAGTAGTGAGGAGCAGAGCCCACAGGGGACACTGCCCCCAAGTCCTTGGGCACCCTGTGTGCCCAACGTCCTCCCTAGGTTCTCTTCTCTCCTCAGTCACCCACCAGCCCCTACACTGGCTCCTCAGCCCCTAGTAATAAAGCAGTTATGTCCCCTGCCTCCCTGGTGGCTCTTTGATGTGGTGTGAAGTCTGTGGGTGTGGAGCAGGCACAGTGAATGGACCTGTCCTCTGCCTGGAGTGATGGACAAGTGTCCTGCTGTCTCCCAGGACTGTTTCTGCCAGGACAAGCCACGCTCCACATGGAAAGCCCCCTCATTGTCCTGGACCAAAATCAGAGTAGGCCAGCTTGGGGAGCCCTGGGGTCCACGGATGCAATCTGGTCCTCACAGAGGCCCCACTGAAGTCTTCCACGTGACCCTAATCTGGGATTTTGGTAACTAAGTCCCTGAAGTCCCATGAGTTTCCTACTGTCCCCTGGGCCAAGCCACTGCCTCTGCACAGCTCATGGCTGATGCTCTCACCCCTGAAAGTTCCAGATTCCATTCTACCTGAGGTCTCCATTAAGACAAGGCTTCCATGAAGAGTTTCATTTAATACTTTTGAGACATCATCCATATAAAGTTAGCGTTACTTTTAAAAATTAGGACCATAATATAAATTGGTAAAAACAAAACAAAACAAAACAAAACAAAAAACAATAAAACAGACCTGAGCGAGCCCTGGGAGGTGGCCTTTGTGGTGGCTCAGCCCCACCCCTACTCAGGAGCCCGGCAGCAGCAGGGACACCTGTCATCAGAACCAACCTGCAGGGCAGCATGTGGAAGTGGAGCGTGGGCTAGGGGGCGGGTTGGGGTCCAGCCTGTTGCCGAGAACAAGCAGAGTATCCTGGGGCCCCATCTACTTGCGTCTGCTTGTTCTCTGCCCCACACGACAGCTAAAGCCCCTCCTAACCCAGGAGCCTTGTGACAGGCTCAGGACAGGGAGCAGGGAGAAACAGGAAGGGGGGCTGTGGTGGGGCCCCCAGCCCTGGGGACAATAGGGAGCAGCCACATGTCCCGGGAGGGCACTGCACACTGACCCTGGGGAGAAGGCCCTGGGCTCTGGGCGAGCATGTAGACCCTACAGCAGGGAGTGGGGAGGAAGCTGGGGTCTGAACCTTGGAGAAACAGGTGTCCTGGGTGTCCCTGAGCCCTGGCCAAGAACACAGGCCTGAGAAACGAGGGTCTCCCTCCCAGGAAGCTTGCCTTTGCCGACTGTCCACACAGCCACCTTGCCGGGTGGAGTGGGCCCCGGGCCCAGTGACCCCAGGACTCTGCAGCCCCTGTTGTCAGTGCCCAGCGGGTGGCAGGTGCGCCCAGGCCTGCTGGGCCGGGGTCAGTGCAGCACCTGGTCCAGCTCGTACTTCTCACAGAAGCGGCTGGTGAAGGGGAAGCAGGTGAGGTACTCGATCCAGGGCCAGTTGATGGGGTAGATGTAGAGCCAGAGGACCAGGGAGGCGAAGAGGCCGGCGAAGACCAGCAGCGACACCAGGATCAGCGCCCGCTTGCGGTACTTGTCGCTGGTGCCGAAGGTGATGTAGGGCAGGAAGGCGAAGGCCAGCAGCATGCCGCTGAGGAAGCCGAAGATGTGGGCGATGTTGTCGATCCAGGGCAGGAGGCCGCAGACGAAGAGGAAGAGCACGACGGCCGAGAGGTTGAGGAAGGCCCTCCAGGGCCGCTCCAGCAGCTGCCAGCTCTGGAAGAGCTCCACGAAGAGGCAGGCCAGGAGGCCGAACTGCGACCCGGCCGGGCCCACCTGGGCAGGCCAGAGGCTCGTCACCCGGAGCCAGGCAGGGGGCGCAGCCCAAGGACCCACTCCCGCAAGGGCTGACCGGTCACTTTCACCCTTTAGCAAACAGAGCACCTGCTGTGTCCCTGCCAGGCGTGGGCCTGCAGTTAGCAGGACAGGCCTGCACACAGTGGGGAGGGAGAGGCAAAGGGGGTGAACGAGCGCAGCAGCCAACAGTTAGGCTGAACAGGTCAAAGGACGGCCACAGCTCAGGTCAAGAGCAGCCATGCACGGACACTTCCAAAGACTCAGGTCTGTGGATTCTTAATACGCCACCAGGCAGGTCACGGTAGAAGGTGAAATGAAGCAGACAGGAGGGGCAGGGCAAGGGACAGGGCGAGGGACGGCAGCTCAGGAAGGTCTTTCTGGAGGTGACAGTGGAGCAGGGAGGGGGTTGGGATCCCTGGTGACTCAAGAGTATCACTGGATTAAGGGACGCACTGATAAGCCCCCAGCTTAGCTGTCCATCTGCTGTTAAGCCTGTCACAGGAGGGACCCTGTGTCCCTCTAGCTAATACCAGGTGGGCAGGGCAGGCTGCCATATGCCACAAAGTTTTGGGCTCTACAAGGGGGTCCTGTCCCACCTCCCTGTCCCTGTCCCCCAAGTCCCTACCTCTGCCCGGTACGGGAGGAAGATGGCACTGGCGAGGTTGCCTGTGATGCCACTGAGGATGAAAATGATGGCGATCCGGTGCCAGCCAGCCAGCTTCTCCAGGTCCCGCAGGATGGTCATTTGGAAGACCACAGACACGAGGCAGTGCACCACCCTGGGGCAGGGACACACCAGGCATCGGCCTCCCGAGTCTGCACAGGTGCCGAGCACGTCGGGAGCAGCAGCTCTACAGGCGGGCCAGCTGTGCCCTGGCCCAGAGCCCTTTCTCGGGGCCAGCTGGGAGCCGTCACAGAGGTCTGTGGCTGGGGAGCAGTCAGGAGCCTCTTACCCAGCATGGAGGAACAGAGACAGCCAGAGCCTGTAGAACTGGTCAGGGACCTCGGGGTTGAGGAAGGGCAGCAGCCCACACACCTTGTCCAAGCAGTGCACCTGAGGTGGGGGCACGTGGGGGTCAGTGCTGTCCCCGGAGGCAGGCTGAGTCTGAGGCCCCAGTGCAGGAAGGAGTGCACGGGCCTGGCCTCTGCAGGCAGCAGAGCCCCGCTTCCTCTGCCCAGGATGACAGCCCTTGTTCCCAGCCCAGGGCCTCCCCCCAGGACCTCACTCTACCTGGGAACAGAGCGTCGCCTCTTCATGAAAATAGCCGTGCATGAACTCACAGTACTCGCGAGTGGTGATCTCACAGCTGCAGGGACAGGAAGAAAAAAGTGGGACATCAGGACGCTGAAGAACCCCAGTGCATCTAGGCTGGAGCCCAGCATGGCTGCAGCAGGCAGGAAGTGGAGACTCAGCCCAGCACGGGAGCCGCAGCTCTGGGCAGGTGGCTCACCTGCCCTTGGTGCCGATGCAGCAGGGGCGGCCCTTGATCTGGCAGTCCACGTGGAGAAAGCCTGTGTGGTTGCTCCTGGCCTGCTCCGTGCAGATCTGCAAAGGAGTACCAAGGGGGGAGCGGGTCTGAGCGACTGGCACCCGCCCCAGCCCTTCCCAGACCACCTCTCCCCGGGGATGCTCACCGGCCACAAGGTGATGTCATCAGGCCAGATGTGGGCACCACTGGAAGCTGGCTCCTCACAGGTCCTGGAGGCAGAGGCCAGGTTGGGCAAGATGAGGGAGGGGCTGGGGAACCAGTCATGTCCACCAACCAGTGTCCCAGCAGGAAGCTCAGACAGCCTAGCTAGGGGCCACTCTGGACCCGTGGGTGGTTCCAGGCTGTACCTGGGGTCCTGGTGGCACACAGCCCCTGATGTCCGCTTCTGGCCCAGATCAGACTTGTCCATGGGGGGCCCAGTATCATCTTGCCACTTGACAAAAGTGGCCAGAGTCTCCTGGAGAGTGGAGGTCTGGTCATGTTGTGGCAAGGCCAGCCCATCGGTGCGGGCAGGGGACCTTCCAGGACAGGGCCTTCTTCCCTTTCCCCAGGGCTCAGGTGCACCTCCCAGACCTCTGCCCTCGCTAGCCCTCCTGACATCTGGCTTTGCCTCTTGGGCTGGGGATGCCCCCGTGCTGGCAGAGCGCCTGTGGGGGTGCAGGGCTGGTGAGGGCGGAGAAGAGGATGGAGGGAACGTGGTCACTGCTCCTAAAGGGCCCCTGCCCCAGGCCAGCAGGGGCAGAGTGGTACAGAACCACAGTGGGGCTGTCCCACCGAGCAGTCCTTCCTCTGGGTCTGGATGCAGCCCGAATGGTCATTTTGGACGCAGCAGCCCGAGTCCCGCTCCAGGTCTCGCTCTCGCAGCACCAGCTGCTCGATCTGCCGGTCCTTCCGGATGCAGGGCGAGAACTTGGCTCCCAGGTGAATCAGGTCAATCTGTAGGTGGAGGAGGGCAGCTGGTGACATGGGTCCCAGACACAGGAGGGGCCCGCCACTGCACCTCCACTCCATTCAGAGTCTCCCCTGATGAGGGGGCCGCAAGGTGGTGAGCAGCTGGGGTGACAGGACACGGGGTTTCCTGCTCAGGTGGTCCCGCCCAGCCTGGGGCCCTCACCGAGCTGGGCCCGACCCAGAAGTTCTCCTGCTGGATGTACTTCACGCTCTCGTACACACCTTTGTTCCTCAGCACCTGTTGCAGTAGTGCGAGAGGTCGTCAGAAGAGCAAGAGCCCTGGCGTGGCCGGGAGGGCAATGGGTGGGACGGTGTCCCCAGGGTACAGTCTCTGGGAAGGGGCCAAGCTCTGGTGAGCCCCAAGCACCTCCTGCCTGGGCCAGGGTCTTGTGGCAGGACAGATTTGGTGCCCACTGTGCTGAAGCCTCTTGGGGAGTTTGGGACACCAGGAAGGAGCCCGACTTACCAGCTGGGTGGTGATGTGCTGGGCAAAGCCCACAGGCGCAATGCCATAGGTGCAAATCACCAGCAGCGTGATGATGATGTGGACGAAGGTCAGCCAGTAGGTGAAGTAGGGCCTGTGGTCAGAGGCCAGGTCAACTCAGCCCAGTCCATTCTGCTCTGGGGGGCTGCCCTGCGCTCTCAACTTTGTTTCACCCAATTCGCCCTTCAAAGCAGCTTGTAACATGCATTTCCAGCTTAAAAATTTCAATGGCTTCCCACTGCCTTTGGGATAACATCCAAAATCAGCTGGTTGCCAACGATGATGCCCTGTGGCTCAGGCCCACCTCTCCTGCCTGTCTACCCACCTCTTGCAGTTCCGGGAACACACCCTGGTCCCTGCAGCCCCAGGGCCTTTGCATGTGCCCTTTCTGTTGCCTGGGAGGCTCTACCCATTTCTCTTCACTGACCTTGTGCTGATGGCATCCTCCCCACCAGCTATCCACCTCAACTCCCTATCTTCTCCAGGACACTTGGGGTCCAATGTCTATCAGGTCACACTGTCAATCACACATCGAGAGAATTGCCTTCCCCAGTCTCTGGTTTCCCTCAAGATGTCTATGCCTGGCCTCCTCTAGTTGCCTCACTCTGGGCTGCAGCTGCTTCTTTTTTTATTTTTTAGTATAAGAGATTGAACCCAGGGGACACTCAATCATTGGGCCACATCCCCAACTCTTTTTAGTTTCTGAGACAAGGTCTCCCTAAGTTGCTTAGGGTCTTGCTAAGTTGCTGAGGCTGGCTTTGAATTTGTGATCCTTCTGCCTCAGCCTCCGGATCTGCTGGGATTACAGGCATGTGCCACCATGCTTAGCTTGGCTCCAGCTTCTAACGCTTCTCCTGACCCGTCCTTTCCTCTCTGACCCCTTCTCTTGGGGGCTCTGTTCTGGGGCCTGTGTGTGGTGGCCCTCAATGAACATTAGTTGACGGACAGCCATCCGGGAGCTGGGCGCAGGACACAGGTCCAGAAGCAGGAGATGGAGAGGAGGGAAGCTCTGAGGGCCCCCAGGCTGCATGCATGCTCCCAAGTGTGTCTCCATGCTTGTCACCACCCCCTTGGCCCCAGGACGCCACAAAGCACTTGCTGAATGAATAGGGAAGTGCCCTGGGGCCCGCGAATCCCGACCCCTCTCCCTTGCTGGCTGCCCGCAGCCTCACCGGTGGCTGTCGAAGCTCTCCAGCTGCCGCTGCACCGTGCTGCTGATGCTGCGGCGGTAGCTGCGGTTCAGCCAGCTGCCCACCACGCCCAGGCCGTAGTGCCGCTTCTTCCGGTCAAAGGCGAAGTGCTTCACTTTGGACGCGATGCGCTTGCCACGCCTGGGGGCCACAACTGGGGCTCGGCCACACTCCTTCCTGTGGGGACGGTGGCTCTCAGCCTGACATCCACACACCCCCCTCCTCACCATGGGCTTCGAAGGGGCCGGACAAGGCATGGTGAAGCCCCGAGCTGGGCTGCTGGACTGGGGGAGGGACTCACAGAGGGATCTGCACCCCATCGGGGGTGACGGGGGAGGCCGACTGTGGGATCCCTCGGAAGTAGCTGGCCGAGAGTGGGGGAGACTCAAACACGTCATCGGGCATGGAGCTCATTTCTTCCTGGGGTGAGGGACACAAAAAGACAGTGTAAGTAGTCACTGTCCCAACTACTGCCCCCCACATGCCAGTTCAAGGGCAGAACCAGGCTGGACAGACAGGCTCTTCAGGATGGCAGAGGAAGCTATGTGCCTGAGTCCTAAGGGGACTTTCCCAGAGGCCACTGTCCCCACCAAAGGTCCCTGCTTGGCCCAACAGAAAGTGGGGCCCAACAGCAAGCCCCATGCAGGGTGCACTCCATTACACTAACGGATCAAGGGGCCTTTGACTCTTTTAGGGGCTCCAGGCAGGACACATCAAGGCCAAGGTCACCTCTCCCAGCTCCCAGGCCGCCCCAGCCCCTGTCCCTGAGGGCCCACACGCCATGCTTGCCTTACTAAAGAAGGAGGAGTCGAAGGTGTCTGCCCCATCGACTGCATCCTCCTCCAGGAAGCTGGGATAGGCAAAGCTGCGTTTGATCACCCGGCACCGCTGTCCAGTGGCATCCAGCACAGAGCGCCCCTGGGCATGGAGCAGAGGCCTGGGCATCAGGACCAGGGCCGAGTGACCTGGATCCTCAGCCCCCAAGGGACTGCCAAGTTATCCTCCTGGCACAGCGCCTTGGGAGGAGGAATCCTGCCCAAGGCAAGGAGCATCTGACAGTGCACAGGCCAAAGGGGCTCCTGAGAGCAGAAGGCCAGGCCAGGGCACCAGCTGCTCAAACCCTGCTTGAGCACACACCACTCTGCACAACGTGGAGTCAGCGCCTCCCTGGCAACCCTGCGCTGACCTGAGCAGCCAGCATCCCGCTCCTCAAAGCAACAGTTCTATACCCTCACTCCTGCATCGAACTGCTGCTCCCCAAAGTACCCGCGGCCTCCCCTCTGCCTCCAGGCCCTGACACAGGCCACCCCCCGGCTGAGAATGCTGCTCCCTCCCTGCTCCCCTGATGCCCCCTATTGTCCTGGGCCCAGCCCAATGCCTTCCTGGACACCAACTCCTCCCCTGCACCGACCACCATGAACAGTGACATCCCCCCACTCCGCACACCCCCATGCCCAGCACATGGCAGGGGCTCAGCCAACACAGGTGGGTGAGTGGCGAGTGCACTTCCTACTTCACTGTACAAGTGGGTGCAGAATCCCACTCCCCAAACTCAGGGGGCTGAAGGGGGTTCACGTGGAACCAGGACCTGAAGGACACAATGTGGCTCTGGGCTTCAGGGTCCCCCTGTCCAGGAGGCCCAGCACACACACTGCCCTTGCATGGGAGACACAGCCGGCAAGCTCTAGACCACTCTGGGCGGGGAGAGGGGCAGCGGAGGGAAGTAGCCTGCAGGAGGCCTCACCTTGAGGAGGGCCGCGGCAGCCTGGAAGCTCATGTGGGCCACCGACATCCTCTTGCGGCGGGGCAGGTGGGAGTAGCCAGAGCGGACGCTGGTGAAGGAGGTGAGGGACAGGACTCCCGGGGTCAGCGGTGGGTGGGGGGCGTGGGGCCGGTCCACCTCATCTGGGTGGCGGAAGGCCCGGCCCCGGGCCAGCGGGTCCACGATCTGGAAGGCATGGGAGGTGAGCAGAGCTGACCCGGCCACGGGGGAAGCGGCCCAGCCGCCCTGGGCCCCATGGCTCACCTTGGGCATCTTGCAGGGCTTCGGTGACTCGGTGCCCTGGAAGGACGGCACCTCCTGGCTGGGGAGCTCCAGGTCCCTCTGGCAGGAGGCCTTGAGCCGGCCGTAGCGCACGCTGCAGTGGTGCAGGCTGCGGCGCTGCCAGTGCTGCCGTTTGCCCTCCCAGTCGCCACTGACCCCGAACCACTGGGCTGCGCCCCTGCAGGAGCAGGCGGGACGTGAGCGTGCGCCGAGGGGACGGCGCCTGTGCAGCTTGGCGGGTGCTCCTGCTTGCACCCTTGTGCCTTCGGGGGGGGTCGGCCTTCCCTGAGCCCCTGGCTGAAATCTGGTCAGCAGGGGTGGGGCAAAGGCTGGAGCCCGAGGACCAGGGTGAGAAGGCCCTGCGCAGGGCAGAGGTCCTCCGGCTCCAGGAATCCTCTCAGCCTCACCGTGACTTTTGGCAAGGCACACATCCCGGGCCCTCGGTTTTGCCATCTAGGCCACGGCATTAGATTCTCAGTCCCCCCTCCTGGAAAGGGGCTGCAAGGGCCAGGCCCAGCAAACTCGGGTGCCCGGAACCTGCGGCGGGCTAAGGTGGCAGTGGCGGGCAGGGGTGCTCACTTGCGGATGCTCTGGGACAGGGAGGCCTGGCGGCGGAAGCCAGGGCGCTTCTCCGCGCTGTCCTGCCATCGTGCCCGGGGTTCCTGAAGGCTGACGCTCTTCACGTAGGGTGGGTTCTTGGGCCTCTGTGGGGTGGAAAGGAGGGCGGTGGTGACGTGTGTGGCCCGAATTGGCTTCTGAGCAAGGATCCCAGTGGGAAAGCCCAGAGAACAAGCTCAGCCCACTCCACACCCTGGCTGCTTTTGTGCCAAATTTATTCGCTTACTATTTTTTTTGCAGCGCTTGGGCTTGGGAAGGAACCCAGGGTCTCATGCATGCTGGACAAGTGTTCTACCACCGAGCCACAAGCCTCACCCTTCATTCCAAATTTAACCCTTCTTTTTCTTTCCT
The DNA here is from genome assembly GCF_902686445.1 of Sciurus carolinensis. Taxonomy (NCBI): domain Eukaryota; kingdom Metazoa; phylum Chordata; class Mammalia; order Rodentia; family Sciuridae; genus Sciurus; species Sciurus carolinensis. The sequence continues at coordinate 4,831,097 of NC_062215.1, read as the reverse complement.
TGCAGTGCTGGGGATCAAGCTCAGGACTTCACACATGCTAGGCGAGTGCTCTGCCACACGCTCAGCCTTTCATTCCAAATTTAAAACCATCGCTTTCTAATGTTTTCCAGGGAACCACAGCATGCACTCCCCATCCAGAGCCTTCCCCAACCCAGGATGGTCCTTCCTGTTTTCACATGTGCTAGAGTCCTTGGGGTGAGCGGGTGGTGTTAACATAGCTCCCCTTATGTCCCAGGCTGTGTGGGAGCCCACACTACTTGGGGCCTGCTCTCAATGAGTTCTTTATGTGGCAAAAGTCCACATGCAAATGCCGATTCATGTCCACCCTCTCCAGGGAACCAGGGCTGCAGAGGCAGGCTGCTGGAGCTGCAGGACCCAGGCCTGCTCAGCCCATCAGTCCCCAGAAGAGGCACCGAGAGCCTGGGCCCAGGAGGCTCCCAGTGTGTAGGCTTGCCAGCAAGCCCCCTCCCAGGGACAAGGCTCCCTGCTCCCCAGCGCCCCCAGGAGATGGGGCTCCCGAGCTCCCTGAGACATTTTAGATATTTTAAGGCTAGTTGAGGCTGCGGTTCAGGAAGGAGACCCTCATGGGGAAGTGCAACAGTCCAAAGGGTGTCATGTGGGCACATCTGTTGCCTAGGGCAGGGCAGCGAGCCCCAGGCTGGCCCCTCACCTCAGGCAGCATGCTGTCCTGCTCACTGGGGGCCTGGGCCTCAGGCGGTGGGATGGTAATGGACAGGTTGGGTGGCTTCCGGCTCTGCAGGCGGCTGCCGGATGCAGAAGAGAGACTCCCTCCATTCTTATCAGCTGAGGCCATGGTGGACAGGTGGCTGGAACAGAGACAGAGAGGGGGGCGTGGGCACATGGACAGGTGGCAGAACCCCAGAGGTGTTAGGACCCTGGCATCAGGGAGGCAGCCCAGGTCCAGAGCCAGCCGGCCCCCAGTTAGCTCTATCCGAGCCTGGCCACTGCAGCCAGACTGCAGTGGGTGGGCTGGGTGGGGTGTGGTGAGAGGTCTATTTCTGACCTTCATTTGCATTCTACCTCGGTGGGGGTCAGGAGGTCCCCAGCTTTCCACCTCATTCTATTTCTGCTCTCTGCTTTCGGCAAGAACCACACCAGGGAAGGAGCATGAAAAGCAAGCATGCCGAGCTGGGGTGATCTTGGCTGCCTGCTCGGGCCGGGCAGGGGGCCACGGGTGGCATCCTGGCCACAGGACCCTGCTTTGTCTCTGGGACAGGGTTCATGGAGGGAGAAGAAGGCCCCAGGACAACCCGGTGCACTGAGCCACCAATAAGGTGCCCACGGCTGTCCTGGGCAGGAGACTGCACAGCAAGTGGGGTGTTGTGGGGGTGTGCAGGTGATTCTTGGAGGAAAGATCTCCGCGAGGCGCAGCAGAGAGGGGTGGCTCAGCCTAGGTCCCAGAGAGAAGAGAAACCACCATGCTCACACCCTGTCCCCCAGGACTGTCCAGCTTCTTTTTCAAAGATAACTGAAAACCAAAGTAGTGGCTGGTGCCTATAATCCTAGCTACTTGGGAGGCTGAGGTGGGAGGATCACTTCAGCCCAGGAGTTTTTTATTTTTATTTTTTAAAATGTTTTTTCTTTAGTTGTCAATGGCTCTTTTATTTTACTTATATGCAGTGCTGAGAATCAAACCCAGGGCCTCACACGTGCCAGGCAAGTGCTCTACCACTGAGCCACAACTCCAGCACCCACCAGGAGTTTGAGGCCAGTCTGGGTAACATAGGGAAACTCTTGTCTCTTAAAAGAAAGAAAAAAAAAAGGTAACTGAAACTGCCACCTGTCTGGTACTTTTTTCTGTTCACAGTGACAAAATATTTTAACAATAAAGTGATACGTGATCACTAAGAAATTATGCAGAACTCTGAAGCAGAAAGAGAACCCAGGGCCCATCTTCCAGGACCTCCCCCCTGCCGCTGGAAACAACATGTGGTTTGAAACCTCACACCTCCTGATCTGTACCATGGACATCTATCCCCATCAGTCCGTACAGTCGGACCCACCTTGTCTGCTTTGACAACAGCCATGATTTCATGGAGTGGAACCTGCCAAGGTGGACTTACTTCCCAGTAGACAGTTACTTAGGATTTTTTTTGTGTGGTGGGGGCACCAGGGATTGAACTCAGGGGCACTCAACCTCTGAGCCACACCCCCAGTCCTATTTTGTATTTTATTTAGAGACAGAGTCTCACTGAGTTGCTTAGGGTCTCACTTTTGCTGAGGCTGGCTTTGAACTCACAATCCTCCTGCCTGAGCCTCCCAAGCTGCTGGGATTACAGGCAAGTGCCACCACGCCTGGCTCTACTTAGGACGTTTTGTGTCCAGTGTTGCCACAAACGCCCTGAATATGCCGTGTGCTTGTTCAAGTACTGCAAGACTAAGTTCTAGAAGCGGGCAGCTAGACGGATGGCAAGTGCATCTGGAATTTCAATGGACCTTACTGGATGGCCCCCTGCAAGGAAGTGGCAACTCACCCCATCCGGGGCTTTTCTCTGCTTGTGCCACCAACACTGGATTCCTTTTGGACCCAAGACTTCACACCCTGGGCTGTTTTCTTCTCTTCCTTGCAGCTTCTGCTCCATCTCAGGACCTTTCTTCAGCTAACACTTGCAGCTGTTTTCTCTCCTCTACTTCCCAGGATGCTTGGGAAGCCCTCTATGAGGCCAGGGACCCCACGGCACCCTCTGTCATGGTGCTGACTGGGTGTTCACAGCCTGGAGAGGCTACAGGGGAGCCCTGCAGTCAGGGGCATCTCTGGGTCAAAGTGGGGGGCAGTAGGGCAACACAGCAGCCATAGGTAGCCCCATCTCTGTGTCCCTCCACCTCCACCTGCCTCAACACTACCATCTGCTGAAGCCATGTCACTCCTCCTCAATCCAGGACTTCCTGTTCTCGCTGCAAGCTTCTTGCTGGCTCCATCTCTTCCCACTCTCTTGCTTCCCTCAACCCCGCTGCCCCAGGCTCCCTGCTGCCTTACACTTGCTGCTGGGAAGAGTCACTGGACTCACTTGTCACCCAGGTCCTCACCCGGACACCAGGGAGACTACAGGTCCTCCCTCGGAGAGGCACCCGCGGATTCACAAGAGATCACCACGTCCCTGCTACACCGGGTGGGGACGTTCCAAGCAGGGTTATTCACAGAGCCCACAGGTGGCAGCCACCCAAATGCCCATCGATAGACAGATGGATAAGCAAGATGGGGCAGATCCTACATCCCTGATCGTGAATGTAACTCAGCCACAGGAAGGCCTGAAGTTCTGAAGCAGCCTGTGAGCTTGACAACGTGGTGTTGGTGAAGACCACCTGCTGTGGGACCCCTTCCGTGCAAAGGCCAGGAAATGGGGTCTCAAGTGACAAGTAGACTAGGGCCTTCGTATGGCTGGATCGGAGGGGGACGAGGGTGACCGGCTACATAAGATGCATCATGTAAGACAACGTCTAATGATGAGTTGGCTAAGACGATTCCTGCAGGTCTCCAACTCTAAATAGGAAAATAAATCCTAGGGCTCAGCCCACAGGATCACGGGGCACCATGTGATGCTTCCTCCATGTAGCGTGGCCAGCCAGCCATAGACTTAACTTGGGGTTGGAATCACAATACTTGAAGCTGCTGATGTGAAATGTGCTCCAGCATCAGCATCTGTTTCTACAGCCCAAATGTGGTGGGCTCAGACCACAAACCTAGCAAACCAATGGATATCAAAGCTCACTATTCCTGTAAAATCACAGGGAAGTAACTCTGTGAAATAATGCCAAGTCCAGGTAAAAGAAGAATATATACTCCTGGGTGCCTAGAGAATCAGATTGGGTCTCCACCTCCAACTGGGTCCAGGAAAGTTGCGCTGAGGCTTCGGTAGGGAAGGAGCGTGGTAATACCTGCTGAAACCAGGAAGTGAAAGCAGTCATAGTACTGCTCTCACGAACACTGAGCAGACCAACCATGCTGCCTGACGCTGAGATGGAGCAGGGCTTGGTATTCATAACAGAGGGGATGAAATAAATGGCTGCCAGAAGAGCCGATACACCTGTTAAATGCAGTGGAAAAGTAGGGCTATGGAAGCTCCCTCGTGTGCTAGGTTTCCAGCTAGCGGAGGATACATTGTTCAGCTCCTGCCTCACTTATAAATGAGGAAATTCATCATAGAAATGATGGAGGTCTTAGGCACGAACTTATAATACTTATACGAGGGAGTGCCATACCAGGGGCTCCAATTATTAGAGGGACTAGTCAGTTTTCAAATCCTCCAAGTACGACTGGTTAGAACTAGGAAGAAAATTATCACAAAGGTATGGGCAGTAATAATGACATCACAGAGCTGATCCTCTGCCAGCAGGGCCCCAGGTTGGCCTCATTCAATTTGAATACGGGCTCAGGCAGGGAACAGGAGCTATAATGTTCCAGTGTCTTTGTGATTTGTTGAGAATAACCAGCAACTGATGGGTGGGAGAAGGTGGCTGAGCAAGCATTAGACTGTAAATCTAAATACACAGGTGGAACCCTCTTTTTACCAAGTCCTGAGGTGAATTATCAAACTGAACTGCAAATTCAAAGGAGCAGCTCCAACTCTGCCAGGGCTTCTATTGCCTTTTTTGCCTACCCGGAGGGAGAAGTAGATTGAAGCCAGCTGATTAGGGAATTTAGCTGACAACTAATTTTTTTTTTTTTTTTTTTTTTACACCCAGGGGCACTCCACCACTAACCACAACCCCTACCCTTTTTAAAATATTTTGAGACAGGGTCTCGCTAAGTTGCTCAGGGCCTCACTAAGTACCTGAGGCTGGCTTTGAACTTGCAATCCTCCTGCCTCAGCCTCCCGAGCCACTGGGATTACGGTTGTGAGCCACCATGCCTGGCCAGCTGTTAACTATCTTTTTATGGGTTCAAATCCTATCCATCTAGGATATAAATTATTTATAAGGATTTAGCTTAATTGAAGTGGTTGATTTGCATTCAACTGATATGGGATAGAGTCTCAGGAATTAAATATTGGTGTTATTTGCTTAGGGCTTTGAAGTCTCGTGAACTCCTTAACCCAAATTCCTAGTTTAGAATTGATAGTATCCGTGTTAATGGTAGGGAAAGTGTGGATAAAATTATTAGGGTTGGCAAAAGAGGAGCTAGTTTTGTTTTTTCAAATTGTCATTTCATCTTTGTGTTGTTGGATCATGGGAACAGTATTAGTGATACTGAATAAACAAGTTATGGAGAAATACAAGTTTAATCATGTTATAATGTCTGGATGTTGGCGTAATAATGCTATTGTTTATGACTCTTTGATAATCATTCATTGTGGGAACAAATCTAGTTAGTTGGGGGAAGACCTTCTAGGGACAAAAGTGTTATAAGTACTGTTGAAATTAACAGTGGGAATAAATTTTAAAAAAAGAAAAGAAATTAACAAGTGGGGTTTTATATCATATGTTAGATCTGACAGTGTGGTAGTAGACTTTTTTTTTTTCTCGAAGTTAAATAAATAATAGAAATATTAATTGTAAGTAAGATGTAAACTGTTAGATTGAAAGTTGTTAGTATTGAGTTATATGTGATGACCATTATTATTCAACCTCTGTGGGTGTTATGCTTTGGATGTGAGGGGTCCCTCAAAAGCTCCTGTGTGAGACAATACAAGGTACAGAGGAGAAATGGTTGGTTTGTAAGAGCCTTAACCCAATCGGTGAATTAATCCACCTAATGGGACTGACTGGTAACTGGAGGCAGCTGGGGTGTGGCTGGAGATGGGCACTGGGGCGTGGCTTTGGGTATACATTTTGAATCTGGTGAGTGGAGTCTCTCTGCTTCCTGATCAGCATGTGAGCTGCTTCCCCTCGACGCACTCTTCTGCCATGATGTCCTTCCTGCCTCACCTCGGCCCGAGGAATGGAGCCTCTGTTCTCCTCAGCTTTTCTGAAGTATTTGACACAAGTGCTATTGTTATTGTTAGTGAGAGTTTAATTAATGGTGTTATTTGAAATACGATTGAGAAGGGTGCGATCTTCTGTCATCTTAAAAAAGATTATAACACGATATAAGTGGAACACCTTTAGTGACCCCAGGTCCTCCGGAGTGAAACAGGGTGAGTCCTATTTTTATTGGTGTTGTGTTTTGATGTTTCTATTACCAATTCATTGAGATGAAATCCACATAACAAAATTGACCATTTTAAAGGGCTAGCAGCAGTATCAGGGTTGTGAGTCAATCAGAAATACTGGCTAAAGTTCATTGTCTTGAGTTTGTAAAGCTAATCACCACGGCTGTCATTAGGATTCCTGATGCAGTTATTTGAATGAGAAAACATTCAGAGGCGCCATGTGTGGGTCATGGGTTTGCTTCATTGATTAGGGTGGGAATAACCGCTAACATGCTAATTTCTGGTCCTACTCAGACTGTGGTGATGGTCACTCTGAATGTACAGACGGCCACCAAATGGCAGGCCTGAGGAAGCAAATTGAATGCTGAAGGACTACACCTCAGCAAAGTCATGGAGAAGCCACCTCAGGCAGGAGCACCACAGATACTGGGGTTCCTCCTGAGCTGGTCGCTCTGCCCCTTGGCTACCACCTGCTGAGAGGGGCCCTGCCTGGCCGCCCAGCAGCCCCCTGGCCACCCAGCAGCCCCTCTCCCTCTGCCCTTGTCAGTCTCTGTTGCTCACTGCTGTCTCCTGCCTTTTCCACCTGTACTGCCAAAAGCCTGCAGGCCCCACAGGCACCAGCAGAACATATTTGTTAAAAAACAACCAAATGAGTGAGATGGCCAGCACTTGGCCCAGCCCACCAGGCCACCCGGCTTCCTACCTTCAGATCTGGGCTGGGCCTGCGGCTTCCTGCGGCTCACTGGAAGGTGCCTAGAGCATGTTCCTGCCCGTTCCTCGCTGTTCAGATGCACAGTGGGGAAGCCTCAGCTCCGTGGACAGGTGGACCGACGGCCCAGATGAAGCAGGGCAGCTTTCTCTGCACTCTTGACCTGAAAGAAAGGCAAGCAGGCTCAGGGTCACGCCATCCTTTGGGTCTTTCATCTTCCTGACCTTGGTTTCCCCACTCATAAAATGGGGGTGATCCCACCTGCTCCTCAGAGAAGGATGAGTGGAGATGCGCAGAAAGGGCCCTGGAGCTGAGTTGGGCAGCTGAGGGTCACGGCAGGGGGCTCAGCATGCAGTACCTCCTACCACCTACAGAGGGTGCTGCCTGGAACCCGACGGGAGCCAGATGCTGAAGTCAAGAGGGTCCCAGTTCTTTTTTTGTATTGAAAGAAGCATTCAACTTTAAAAGCCCAGGGAGCGGTGGTTGCCTCCTGATTAGGATTTCTCTTCCATTAGTGTCATTCAGATACTTAAGGCAGCACAGAAATCAGAGGGAGGTGTTTTGTTGTTTTTATTAATAATTTACTGAGATGAAAGCCACATAACATAAAATTAATCACTTTTAAGAGGGCAGCTTGGTGGCATTCCTGTGGGTTTCTAGGAAGTCCTGCACATGCTATGGGCGTGGCACAGCATGTGCAGGCCCTCCTTGAGGTGGGAGATGCCAGGAAGTGCCATGGCAGCTGGGCCGGATTAAGTCCACACGTGCCAGACCTTGCTCAGCCCTGTATAGGCATCGTTCCTCTTGGTTCTTAAAACACCCTTTGAGGCAGACATTATCACTAGTGGGGGAATGGAGGTTCAGAGAGGTTCAGGAACTTGCCCAATCTAACACATCCAGGAAGGGGTGCAGCTGGGACTCAAGACATTGAGCCCTAAGATGGAGGTCCCCTTAAGAGACAGACATCCTCTTTCCCTAAAGTTGGGGTACACTAGGAGCTGGCAGACCCCTCTAAAAGGGCCAGAGCAGAGTCAAGTATGGAAGGAAACTTGGACCAGCATGCTGCGCATTGGCCTGGGACTGCCGTGGGGTAAACTGAGGTGAGGGTAGAGCCACGTCCCTCTGATTCTAGTGGGACTGCCTTAGTGCTTTGCATGTGGTATGAGGCCCTTGGTTGCCAGAGTCCCCAGTCACAGGTGAGGGGTGTCGGGTGAGGACGGGATGCCTGCCTCATGTCTCCGCTTCTCTAAGGCAGGACCATTAGCCTCGGCTTCAGCAGAAGTCTTGACCTCACACCCCTCTGAGATCAAGGGCAGATGACCCAAGGGGCTGGGCCAGGCTGGCTCCGAGGAGCCCGGGCAGTCACACGAGGAAGCTGCTTGGGGACAACCCCAAGGCAACAGTCTCACCTGGGGCCTCCACCAGGAAAGAGCCCCGCCTGGCATCCTCCGGGACCAGGGTGCAGAGAGAGGGCATCGGTGGACACTGCCCTGGGAAACTGGCACCAAGGGAGGGAGGCAGCAGAGAACAGCACAGGTGGCAGGAGGGGCCACCAGAGTCCAGCTCAGCTGCGGCTCCAGGCAGGCAGGTGCCTTCTGGAACCTGGAGCTTTTCGTCCCTCCCAGAGTCAGAGTTCAGGCCTGCCCCACAGCCACCAGAGAGATGCTGGCCCTCTGCAGCTCCCCTGCTCCTGTCTCCTCTCTTCTGAGGCCCTGTATTGGGCACACCAGGATCTACCTGTGTGCTGGCCACCTCACGCTGCTCCCTTAAGGAAAGTCACCTCCTCCAGGAAGCCTGCCCTGTCGCCCCTGCTCTCTTGCAGCACCCACAGATCTGCCCAAGGTAGGTCTTCTCCACCTGGGCCTGGGCAGCACAGTGCCCCACACCCAGCTGGCCCCCATCAGTGGAGATGGGAGTCTGGCGGGAGCCTGCATGGCTGTGGATGGTCAGCCCACACAGGCGCTGTTCAGAAGCCACCATCCTGCAGCCAGCCCAGGAAGCAGCCCCCTCTGGAGAGCTCCTCTGAGGAAGGTCCACCTGCCCCTGCCCCTCTGCTCACTGCAGAGCCTGCTGAATGGCAGGTGCTGGCCCAGGCTGAGTCTCCACTGGACCCCACTCCCTGCTCCAAGGCTGACTGCAGGCCCTCCTTGTAGCACTGAGGAGCCGACTGGCCAGCTGGGAGCCCCACCCACGACACCCTCTGTGCTGCTGGCCTATGTGCTGGTCTCTTGGTGGGAAGGGTAGGCATAACCTAAGACTTGGGCCTGGGCCAGCTCCAAGAGAATCCTGGGGACACCAAAGAGAAGCAGTCTGACCTCAAGAGGGGCAGGTGGGCGCGCCAGCACTGAGAGGGGCCAAAGACTTGGGCGACATCCATATGCAACTCCACCCTGTACCCCAGTTTCCTTCTGTTAATGGGGTGGGGGCTGGACGGGGTCATGGCCAGCTTGACCCCCTGCAGGAAGCCCATACACTGCACCATCATGGAGCAGAAGGCCTGCCAAGACCACCTGCCCCCAACTTGCACAGAAGCGAATGGGCCTCAGAATGTGGGAGGGAAGGCGCTTGGTGGGCTGGCAGATGCCCGGGGCAGGGGTGGGCCTTGTCAGACCCACTCTGGGCTCCTGCACGACCCACACACAGGGCAGACGGCAGAGGCCAGGCACAGGAGCACTGAGCCGTTCCGCCTGCCACTTATCTCCCGCCCCCAGAAATGCTTGCTCACTGCAAAGGAAATTGTGACATCCTGGAACCAGGCTTCCTCTTGCCCACAGTTACATCTGCTGCTCTCTCCAAGACCCTCACGCCAGTCTCCACAGCTGGCCCATGGCTGGGGGGATTGAAGGCCCTAGTCATGGCCACTTGCCTAAGCTGGATCTTGGCCAGGATTCTGGGGAAGGCCTTTAGCCTGAGCTTCTGAGAAGCTGGGAGACACCACAGGGGCCTGGGTAGAGAGACCAGGGCTGAGGGTTGGCCAGACTCAATTTCCTCTTCCCTCAGGATGGTGGCCACCGCCGAGAGAGCAGGCAGGTGGGGCAGTTCCAGAAGAAAAGTCAAGTGCAGCATTCAGATCCCTGAGGTCCCCATGGGTTAAGGCCTCTGTGGCCAGGGGTCAGTGTCCCTCTCCAGGGACCTTCCAGATAGCACCACCCAGCCAGCAGCAGCAGGGATCAGACAGGCGCACACAGAAGTGCAGACTCAGAAACCTCTGCCGCCACTGCCCGGAGAATCCGGTTTCCCCACAAAGGGCGGGGCTGGGCACTCCCAACCAAGCCCTGCAGTGTCGGCAAGGCCACCCCAGGAAGGCCCCAAAACACAACCTGGCGGTCAGCCCAGGCAGGGGGCTAGAGGGCCCTGCTCCCCACTGCACAGGTGGCATGAGCCTCAGCTCCAAGAGTGCTGGCCACCGTCCCCTCCCAGCTCACCCAGGTGCAGTGCCACCTGTACCCAAGAGTCCCCTCCCTTCCTCCACGAGCTGGCCGCCTACACCCCTACACCGGCAGGTTGTGGAGGGTCCTGCATTTCTCCTGGTGGTAGATGGATTCCCCACACCCTGGGCTCTGCGGACCCGATGAGCCAGGGCAGGGAGCCGCAGCTGCAGCCCCCTGGCCTGATGCAAGGGCCCAACCTTGTATGGCCAGGAATGGGGACAGAAGGGAGGGGGAGGCACTTGGACAAGGAGTGAGCAGCTCTGTCCCCTCCACTGGACACAACCAGGAAGCACTTGAGTCCCCTCTGGAGAGGGGACACAAGTCACCTGAACAAAAGAAGGGAAGAAACCACAACCTGGCCCAGAAGTCACTTCCAGCTCTGGAGCCCTGGGTGAGTCCACTGGGTCCCAAAGAGCAGGAGGCCAGGGGAGAGTGGGAGGGAGGGGGCGCAGGGGCTGGATCACAGGATGCTACGAGGGTGAGGGCTTCTCCCCGGCTTCCCTGACCACAGAAACCAGAACTCGGTCTCCGCTCCCGTGGCCCTGCTGGGAACTGGGGCATTTTTAGAAAGCTGCAAAGAGGAAGCTGGGCCCCAGCAAAACCCCAGGTTCTGCTGACCTCAGGAAGTTGTCCAGCCCCTCCCCTCCACAGGCCAAAGGAGGGCTCACATGAGAGCCATCACCCCGTCTCCTTGCACGTGTCCCCCAGCTGACCCTGCGTAGTGGTGTCTCTCCCCTGCACATCTCCTGGACCTGGCAACGGCAAAGAAGGGCAGGAAAGTAAAAAGACTGGCCTGGGGTCTGGGGACAGGACTTAGCCATGAGAGACACAGAGGCATAGCTGCAGCATTGTGCCCAGGTAGGTGGGAGGCCAGGAAGACCACAGGCAGAGGCAGGGCAGCCGAAGGGAGAGCTGGGAGCTGGCTGCCCAGACACGAACTCAGCACCAGCTGTGGGGATGTGGGGACGTGAGCTGTGCCCCATGGTCACCCATGGAGGGAACGTGTAGGCTCCAGAGCCAACAAAAAGCCAGCCCTTCCCCAGAGAGCCCCTAGTTCCCTCTTCCCTCCCTCTTCCAGGGCTGGAGGGGCAGGTTCAGGAGTTGAACTGCTAGCTTCTCTGGACCCTTTCACACCAGATACAGGCCTCGGGCTCCCCTTGATTCAGATTGGCCTGGGCCTCACTGCCCACCACACTACACACATGGGAAGTGGGTGCTAGGCTCCAGGGAGCCTCCAGTGCAGGGTGTGAGGGGGTGAGCCTGGGCATGCTGTGCCAGGGGGCTGGGAGAAAACCCTGGCCTTGCATCAGGCAGCCTGATGCCCCTCTGTTTCCACCCACCTGGCCCTTCTCAGGACCACTTGCCAGCAGGTCTGGTAGAAACGTAGATGCCTTCCTCCTCCACTGGATCCCCAGTCCAGGAAGTGGGCTGAGCTGGGGGTGCCTGAGCCCTGCATCCTCAAAGCCCAAAATACAGCAGTTGCTGATAATATCTGGGGCAGGTGGCACAGGAAGTAGGAATGTGGCCAGGCCTCCCCAGTTGGCCTCCCCTTTGGACTCCAGAAGCTGTTGGTGGAGGCAGTCCAAGTGGATGGCAGCTGAGCAGGAACACAGGTGCCCTGGAAAGGGACTGAGTGTTGGCCTGGGATGTTCACCCAGCAGCCTGGCCTCCTCTGGGGAGGCCGCAGGTCTGCTGCCCCTCCCCGGGGGCCCAGACACCAGGATGTGGGAGGGCTCCTGGAGACGGAGCACACATGGCTGCCACACAGGTTGAACTGTGCTTGCTCTGGTCTTCAAGATTTGCTTTTCTTGGAACATGGACCACTGGGAGTTAGGTTTCCACTTGGTCCTCAGAAGCAGCACAGGTCCATCACATGCTCAGAGGGTGAGGCAGGATGGGGTTCACCTGGGGTGGGAGCAGGGGAGGCCCACTTCACTTCTGCTAAGGACTCCTTGATCACCCCCCCTTGTGCTCACAAGGTCAGAGCCCACCAGCTTCCACCTGCCTCCTCATGGTCTGTCCCTTGACCCAGGAGATAGGGTCACAGGCCCAGCCCTAACCACTGTGTGATCTTTTTTTTTTTAATTTTCCTGGGGGCTGGGGAGATAGCTCAGTTGGTAGAGTGCTTGCCTTGTAAGCACAAGGTCCTGGGTTCTAATCCCCAGCTCCGCAAAAAAAAAAAAAAAAAAATTTTTTTTCTTTAGTTGTTGATAGACCTTTATTTTATTCATTTATTTCTATGCAGTGCTGAGACTTGAACCCAGTGCTTCACACATGCTAGGGGAGCACTCTGCCACTGAGCCACGACCCCAGCCCCCCACTGTGTGATCTAAAGCCACTTAATGACTCTGAACCTGTTTTTTATGCATGTGATGCTAAGTAGCCCCTTGGTGATCTGAGATCTGGGTGGCTTCGTCACCATTAACCACAGCTCCCTCCAGGAGCATGCTCAGTGGAGGTACAAAGTCTCACCCTATCTTACTGAGAGGTAGAGCACCCTGCACAGTATCACTCAACCAGAAACCGACCCTGCTGGCTGGGTGTGAGCTCCCAGACTCCATGGAGCTGCAGGCTCCCCGGCCCCTCCCCTCCACAGGACGGGACGCCGGGCGGCCTCACTTCTGGAGGCCCAGTTATGCTCCTGTCGACAGGGAGCCCCTCGGCGGGAGGAAATATGCCAGACAGACACTTTTTGGCTTGTAAACAGTCATTAAGGAGCTAATAAACCTGATTTCCCAGAACCCTACCCCGGGGCACCCCACTTCCCTGGAAGAGGCTGGGCCCAGGCCTACTGGGCTGTGCCCATACTAGAAGGCTTCCAGAGTCACCTGCCCACTGACCCCCACCTCGCTTTGGGGCAATGTGGGGTTCTCTTGTTGAGGAATGAGGGGGACCTGGGGACAGAGACAGGGCTCAAACCCGACCTGGCCACCTCACTGTGGGGAGACTTTAGGCACATACACATTGCTGAGCCCGTCTCCTCTGCTATGAAAGGGGGTGATGCCCCACCACGGAGGGAGCCAGCCAGGTGACAGAGCCTGAGTGTACGGTGCCTGGCACACAACCGGCAGTCTGTTCTGTTCTCCGGCTGGGCTCTGCCACCATGGCTCACATGGCCTCTGTATCTCAGCCAAGGGCCTCTGAGATGACAGGACTCTACCTGACAGGTGGGGAAACTGAGGCTCAGAAAGGCTCAGTCACCCATCCACAGTTCCACAGCCAGGGAGTGGCAGGGCCCCAGCCCAGCCAGGGGCCCCACATTCTGTGGCACCTGGAACTGGGGAGGCCAAGAGGCACAAGGACATGCCTGGGGGGTAGTGCAGAGTAGTCTGGGTACAAAGGCCATTGGATCAGGAACCCCTCCAGCCCTCTGAGCAGAAGTGGTGACACCTAAGGCTTGGGTGGCACTTCTATCAAAGGGCCTTTAAAGCATTATCTCATTTAATTGAGGTTGAGGGCGGGAGGCAACTGTCATTATGCTCCCTGGCTGATAAGGTCCCAGGGGCTCAGGCTGGGTTCCCCACCCTCCTCTTCCAGGCCTCCCTGGTGGCCACACAGAGGCAAGACTCAGGGAGGCCCACCAAGAGAGAAAAAAGGTGCCCCTTGCCAGAGATTAGGGGCAGGAAGCCCTCCCTGTACCACCTGTGATGCTGGGGGTACAGGTGTGCACCCCTTTTGGGAGGCAGAGGGGAAGAACAGGTCTGGCAGCTTACCCTACTCCTGCCCAGGAGCCTCGGCCAGAGGGGCCCAGCTGAGGGCATCGCCTCTGTGACCCCCACCCCATGCCATCAGGGACACACAGGCTGGCAGGCAGGAAGACTCCTGGTGTGGGCAGGGGATTGCAGTTCAGGCCCAAATGGAAATCCATCCCTCATTTCCCATGGCCCCCAAAAGCACTGAAGTCCCCTGCCCCAGACACAGTCACTTCTACAGAATGCTAATAGAGTGGCCACTCTGGATGAGTGTGGGTGGGCCTCCGCTGTGCCCAAGTCTGCCATGTTCAGCAGCCTTGCAATAGAGGCCAAGATCATCCCCACATGGGCGCATCCTGGCTGAAGGCTGTCCGAGGTCAGCACCGGAATCCTCACCTTACAACCTCCCACAGCGCACTCTGGTGGACCACTGAGCCTGTCAGTTCCGAATCTTCCCTCTTGGCCCCCTGGGCTTGTCATTACCCACTCCATGGCTGCTCACTACGCTCGCTCCTCACCCCAGGCCGGTGGCCCTGAAAGGAGCCTTCTGCACTACCCACCTGGCTCCAACCACTATCCTAGAGGGCCCGGGGCAGCACTGTGGCTGGAACTGCTGCCCAGAAGCTTCCGAACCACAGGCCACTTGTGTCTGGGTCTCCGGGTAAACTTACTGAAGGTGGCTCTCTGAACCTCCCTGGAGATGAGAAGCTGAGCCTTCTATACCTGACTACTTCCCAGCCAGGCCAGGGTGACCTGAGGGGCAGTCGGGGAGGTCCCTGCTTTTGCTCTTCCCAGTGGTGGAGCAGGGAGCAGCTCCTCCTGTGAGGACACCTGCCCCAGTCTGGCTGTGTCCCTTTCCCAGTCACTGAGCTACTCAAGGTCAGCTGCATTCAGCAGGCACTGATGTCCCGCCCCTCCTCCCCCAGCCTGGCTCGACTGGATAGGAAAGGAAACCGGGAGCCACTTCCGACACAGCGCAAGGCATGAGCTCATTCTGGAAATCCCCTGGGGCAGCAGGGCAACACCTCTCCTGCTCCAGAGTATGAGGCACAGAGACCCTAGGGGACATGCTGGGGAGACAAGCCTATCTCTACACAGCACCGGGGTCAGGCAAGGGCAGGACCAAAGGGAAGCCCAGGCGGCTCATCGAGGTCGCTGGGACACTAGGCACTCGCTCCCAGTGCCCTGACCTCTTCCTGCTCTCATCTGGTGTCTGAATGGGACAAAGTTGATACAAGTAGGACAGAATCCTGGCAGAGGCCACAGAAAAATACCATCGCAGAGCTTAGAGCAGAACTGGGACCCCAGGGGCCTTCCAGTGCATTTATGGTGTGACTTACTCCTCCTGTTAGAGGAACAGAAGTCTCCTTTCTGGGCTAGAGAAAGAGAGGGTGTGTTTGTCTTTGAGAGACAGACATCAGGTGCAGCAGTGGCTCAGGAATGAGCTGGCCAGGTGGCAGTTCCTGGGTGGTCTGTTTCCCAGGAACTGGGGGTAGACAACTTTGTACAGGTCTGGGTGCTCAGTCCTGTGCCTCCAGAGGCATATGCAGTGGGGCCACTATTACTGCTTACTGGAAAGGTGGGAGTCTCACTCCAGTCTTCCAGAGTAAGGAGACCAAAACCAACCAGAAACTTCCACCTGCTCGCTCACTTCACCAGGGTTCCCAGGATAGGGAGCAATGGGAAGTTGGGAAATGGAAGGAGGGTTGTGGGGTGGCCAGGGCTCCTGGGCAGGGATATGGCTGCCTCATCGGATCCTGTGTCACCCTGCCAGCCACCCCTCCTGGTTCTCAGGAAGCTGGGAATACATCCCCCGAGTCCAACTCAACAGCTTCGAGTTGGAGCCTGTCGGGCCAGGTTCTGCTGTACTCCATCTCTCACCACCGCGCAGATGATGTGACCAGCAGGGTGCCTCCCTTACCAGCAGCTGAGTCTGCCTGGCCTTTCATCCAACCTAGGGTTCCCACCACGGGGAATTTTTATTGTTTTGAGACAGGGTCTTGCTAAGTTACCCAGGGAGTCCTCAAATTCACGATTCTCCTGTCTCGGCCTCCTGAGTAGCTGGGATTACAGGTTTGTGCCACCACACCTGGCTACACAGGAACATTTTACTGCAGGAGGGAAGACTGGGGAGACACCAAGTCATTCCTTGAACATTACTTTCCTGGTGGGAATCGCTGGAGCAGTTAGATGAGTGTTCAAAGGAAAAATTCCAGCAGGTCACCAGGTAGGGCAACCATTATGTAGTTTTGGGAAGATCTATGGGAACAGAGCTCACTCTGCCCCTCCTCCATCTCCAGAGACATTTCAGCTCTAGGGCTGCCCTGGCTCACCCTGTGTGGGAGGCTGCCCTGGGGTGAAGTACTCAAGGCCCAGGCTCTGAGAGGGCCCCTGTTTTCAGCCCTCCTCCACAACACCCAGATCTGCTTCCTGTGGGTCCCTGTCAAGCAGGGAACAGGCAGACTTGTGGCAGCAAAGCAGGGCACTTCTTAGAGGAATAACTGCCCTCCTAACCCCTAACTTCTCATTTACATTAATTACAAGTTCCTCCCCTAACCACTGGGGAAACTGATGGAGGGAAAAGAAATCAATAAGTACCTGGATGGACCAGGTGCTACAGCTGAGTTTCCCAGCCTCAGCACAGTGCTATCGACTTCTTGGGCTGGACAAGTCTTTGTTGTGGGGCTGTCCCGTGCATTGGAGGATGTTTAGCAGAATCCCTGGCCCTTACTCATTGCATGCCACGGGTAATGTCACTCACTCCCCTCCGGAGTGTGTGACAACCAGAATGTCCCCAGACACTGCCAGACATCCCCTGGAAGGCAAAAGGGCCCCTTCAGCTGAAAAGCAACCGCTTTAAAACAAGCTTCACTTTCCACTCCCTGCCCCACAGGGAGCCTGGAAAGCCTAACAAGGATGCTGGGTTCATTGTGCCACCAGCAAATGTCACACACACTGGGGTCCTATCTAGCCATCTGGGAAACAGCAGCCACTCCACACGTGGGGGTACACTTCCTCAAACACACCTCACCTACACCTTCTTTCATAGCCCCAACCGGAGAACTTTCTCCTTTAGTCCTTCATAGAGTTGGGCAGGGACTGAGACCAGGATTTCCTCCCTAATCTCTAACCCGATGCCCTACAGAAACAGATGGGCCTAAACAGGTATAAGGCAAGCCGAGGGTCCACCTTCCCAAGCCCCTCATTCCAGAACCAGCCTGGCGGTGTGAGCCCGCCCCCATTCCCCACCTGTTACCCACCGAAGCGAGGCTCCAAGCACAAACTTCGACCCCGGGACTCGGGATCGATGCTCATCCGCAAAATAGAGGAGAGGAGTCTGAACTGAAGGCACTTCTGGGTCGTAGGCGGGGCTGCGCGGTCCCGTCCCGGGCAGTCCCCTTCCTCCCTGGGCATTTAAACTTCTGCCCAATCGACATGCCCCACGCCCGGTGACGTGGGCCCAGGACCCTGTCCTTAGGCGTCTGGGGCGAGCCGAGCCCAGGGTCTAGCGGCCCCGGTGGCTCTCTCTGCCCCAGCCTCCGGGAGGGCCCACGTGGCCCCAGGCGCTCTGCAGGGAGACACCCGCGCCGCGCGCCCGCGCACCGCCGCCCAGGGCGGCTGGGGCCCGACCCGCCACCCCTCCGGCGCCTGCGTCTGGTCCCGCCACTCACCCCGCGCTCACCTCCCGCGGCCCCAGTCCCCGGACGCAGCTCAGATCAGCGCCGGCGAGCGGCTGGGCGGTGGCCCTTCGGGGGCGGGGCGTCGGCGCTCCGCCTCTTCCCTACCTGCGACTGGGGGTGGGGCCGGGGGCGGGCCGGGGGCGGGGCCCCACGCGCAGCGCCCGCCCCCTTCGGCTCCCAGGGCTTGCAGCTGGGCCCAACCCGGCCAGAGCCTTGCTTCTTCACTGCTCCTTCACTGCCTGGTCCTCTCCTCTCCCCTGACAAAGCGCATAACCTGGGTCTGAACTGCCAACATCACTCAAGCCTCTTCCTCAAGAACAGCCATGCAATCCTCCCTTCCTCTCCCTCCAGCGCCCTCATCCTCGGGGCCAAGTGCGCCCGTTCCCTCCAGCCTTTAAGTTCAGGGTCCCCTGCCCGCCCACACCTTTCCTCGAAACATATTTGGAACAGCTACGCCCAATCCTGCAGCTTCCGCCTCCGGGAAGCCCTCTCTGATCCCCAGGGCCACTGTCGCTCCGTCACGGCGGTCGCCCCTCAGGCTTCTTCCTAGACTGAGGCTTCCCTCTGTCTTGGCACTAGGACTGCAGCAGGCATCCTGTTGGCAATGTGCAGAGGGTTTGCCACTGGGAGGAGCCCAGTGCTGGGTGGCTCCACACCGGCTGCGGAGTCACCGGGGGCTTCCCAGCAATATTCCCTAGGGCCAAGTAAAATCAAAACCCACGTTGCCTGTGGCCCCAGGACACAACCTTCCCGATGGGGCAGAACCGCAACTCACGCCTCCTGCAGGAGGTACAGAAGGGCACCAAGGCTCTGCAGGGTCCACCTTCGCACAGAGGGGGGCCTCTGCCCCACCCTAATCGCTCTGGCATGTTCTTAATTTTCCAAGCAATAACACCTGTCGGGCTTTCTCACGGGGTTGATGCGTTAATGCCATTAGCCGTATCCGTAAAACCATGTTAGCTAATGGAGTGTCATCAGACAGTGCGTGTTCAAATCCCAACCCTGCCAATTACCACCTGTGTGGCCTTGGACAAATCCTCAATCTCCCTGGGCCTGAGCCTCTTCCTCTCTCCTCTGTCATGGGGTGGTGGTGGTAGTAATAGGCCCTGGCTTGTTCTTCTCCCTACCTATCACCCTATGCCACCCCACTCCACCCTATCCCATCACACCCTAACCCTAAGTGCTGGGGATTGAAGCCAGGGATGCTCTACCACTGAGCTGTGTTTCCAACCCTTTTTCGTTTTTTATTTTGATACAGGGTCTTGCCAAGTTGTTCAGGTTGTTCTCAAATTTGAGATCCTGCCTCAGTCTCCATGGAGCTGGGATAACAGGCATCTGCCATCCTGCCCAGCTCTCAGTTGGCTTTTGTAAGAAGCCCCTGGAAGGGCATGTGCTCATAACTAGCAGCTGCCATTATCATTATTACTGTTGGCTTTGTCACTGGAAGACTGGACCTCCCCTCTGTGGTGAACTAGAGGCCTTTGCCATGTACCCCTCATCTCCAGGTGCACTGGCCCAGAGAACCTGGGCTGTGATTCCTCATCTACCCCTTGCACCCCGAAGCCCCTCCCCTAGCTCTGTGGCACCCTTGGGTTAGAGGCACTGCCTCAATCCTGTTGGCCTCCAGGTGCCCATCCTGCAGGGATCTACCCCCGTGTGCCTAGTGCTAGGGCCAACACTAGTCCTCTCTAGCAAGGACCCACCCAGCTCCTACGCAGGCAGGAGAAAGTGGGAGGAGGAGTGTCACCAGCCACATTCAGCCCCCTGGCCTAGGTCTGTCTGCTCTGGTGGCTCCTTGTCCCTTCACCTGACTCCAAGGGTCTGGTCTAGCCTCTCAATTTAGACTAAGCCTTACCTAGTCTGATAATAGGCTCTACCTTGATAATAGGCCCAGATGAACACAACTGGGTGGGGGAGGTTTGAGAGGGAAGATGGGACCCACACTCCAAGGTCCCACCCTTCCCCCTCAGTAGACCTGGCTCAACCAAGAGGAGCAGGCTTTGAAGAGAGACTCAGGCCTGCAGGGATGCAGTGGTGCTGGTCTCAAGCCAAGACCCTGGCCCCTCAGAGGGCTCAGGAGCTCCCCTTGTTCCCTACCCAGCACCCTGATATTCATCACTGGTGCTAATGGGGCTGGGAGCTAAGAAAAGGAGGGGGCAGGGCTCCTGGGCATTATCCAGAATGACTCATCCCTGCCCCCCCCACCTTGGAAGGGCCCTGTCTGGGAGGAGGAGTGGGCCAGGTCTGGGGGCTTGCTGCTCAATAACAAACGCAGGGACTCTTTACTGTGCACTAGCACATTCTGGGGTTCCAGGAGGGGAGCAAAGCTGGCACTGTGCAGGGAAGGGAAGGGTAGTGCTGGCCATCCACAGGAAGGGGAAGGGCAGCTAGCCTCTCTGGTCCTTCTATCCTAGCCCTCTAGTCTGTCATCTCACTGAGTCCCGGTCAGCATTCCATGCAGTCAGTACCGTGATCACCTTTCCCATTGTGGATGAGGAAACAGGCAGAGCGAGAGGTAGGTGCAAGCCACGGGGTTGCGCCAGGCAGTCTGGCTTTAGACACTGGCAGGTGCTGCTACCACACCTGTGCCCTGTCCTCACCCCGGGGGCTCTAAGGAAAGCTCCACTGGACCCCCAGGAGAGGAGGAATTCATGGCAGTGTTTAAGCTGATGTCAGGGATTTGTGCCACAGAAACATGACATGCTGCCCAGTCCTGTAGGCACAGGAATGCTGGCCACAGCCTTGGCTGCAACACATGCACCTGTCCAGCTAGAGGAGGGAAGAGTGTTAAATAGACCTGGACTACAATTTGCAGTAACATCACACAGCTGTTAAGAGCAACGAGGCAGCTCTCTGTGTGCTGATAAGGAATTACCTCCAAGACATGCTAAATGAAAACAACCAAGGTACAGGTGGGCATTGCAGCGCCTGTAATCCCAGCAGATCAGGAGGCTGAGGCAGGAGGATGGCAAGTTTGAGCAACTTAGCAAAGCCCTAAGCAACTTAGCAAGACCCTGTCTCAAAATAAAAAATAAAAAGGACCATGGGGGTAGCTCAAGGGTAAAGCACCCCTGGGTTCAATCCCCAGTACCAAAAAATAAACAATAAAACATCAAGGTTGTGCATTTTGTAATGTTTAGTATAATGCCATTTACCTAAATTTAAATCCAAACATTTTCTGGGTATATAAAGAGGAGGGATATAAAGAGGAGAGACTTGATTTTCATTCCATAGCACATATTTTATAACTTAAGGAAAAGCAGTTTAAACTTTTTGTTTTAATGGACCTGAGGGTGTGGAGGACAGGATGAGGAAAGAGGCTTCAGGAGGAAGGAGAAGAAGACACAGCAAGGTAAACCCTGGTGCCCTGGTTTGCAGCTCTGCAGGATGCACTAGAGGATGATGGGAAACAAGGCTGTGCATCCAGATAAGGGTTCTTGCTTCCTCCCACACACAAGCCCTGGGAGAGGGAAATTCAGCCCAGGATCTTACACTACTGTGGCCCTCTGAAAAGCGCATTCGCAGACACGATTTCACTTTTTAAAATCTTTGTTTGTGGTGCTGAGGATTGAACCAGGGGTGCTCTACCACTGAGCTACATCTGCAGCCCTGTTCATTTTTTATTTTGAGACAGGGTCTTGCCAAGTTGCCCAGGCTGGACTTGAATTTGAGATCCTCCTGCCTCGGCCTCCCAAGGAGCTGGGGTTACAAGCATGTGTCATCACACCAAGTACTTTTAAAATCTTGAATCTTGACAGTCCTGCAAGGTAGGCAGGGCAGCCTTTACAGATGAGGAAATAGAGTCTTCAGTAGAATAAAGACCATGGACTTGAAGTCTTTAAATGGGAAGCCCTTTATAAGCAAGGCAGGAGAATGTTCCCCAGGTAGGGCCCTGGGCACCTGCACACTCTTAGACCCCCTGCAGACTCTCCTTGTGACCCTGGGAAGGAAAGGACAAAGGGACCTTGATGTCATAAGTTAGCAAACTCAAAAAGGCTCTGGTAACCGAACTTGGAAGGATGTTCTGGCATTAGTCCAAGGAGTAAGGCCTTGGGGGTCTCTTTGTCAGCTGCCATCTTTTCCTTTTCAGAAAACATAGTGAATTAGGGTTAGGGAGTGGGGCAAGAATGGAGGAAGGAAGGACTGTATAGAGGGAAAAAGAGGGGTAGAGGGGTGGGGGAAAGGGAAAAAATAACAGAATGAATCAAACATTACCCTATGTAAATTTATGATTACACAAATGGTATGCCTTTACTCCATGTACAAACAGAGAAACAACATGTATCCCATTTGTTTACAACTAAAAAAAAGATTTCATAAAGAATAAGATAAAGTAAAAAAAAAAAAAAATACATAGTGAAGTTCTATGGAAAGTGGAGATGCTGATGTCCTTATCCGGGTTTGGAGGGGTTCAGGGCTCCACAGAACAAAGTAGTTGGAGAGCTGTTGGCGAGAGTTGGACCCAAGGCCAAACCCTTTCCGGCCATCGCAGCGGACATTTCTGGAATTTCAGAAAGGTCATTTTGACTGTGCTCAAGACAGAGTGGTCAGGGTAGCAAAGCCAGTGAACAGCTAACCCAAGCACAAGCCCTAGGAGTGGGAAATTGCAACCCAGTATCTTACGCTCCTGTGGCCCTCTGAAAAGTGCACTCACAGACACTATTTCACCTTTTAAAATCTTTGCAGTACTGGGCATTGAACCAGGAGCGCTCTACCACTGAGCTACGTCTTCAGCCCTTTTCGTTTTTTATTTTGAGGCATCATCTTTCCCTCAGCCCCACCGCGGGCCTCCGCCACAGCGGGGGTTGGGGAAGGCAGGGGTGTGTGAGCAAAGTCAAAGAGGAGTCCAGCCGCCTGGAATTGAGGAACGCGAGAACCACAGCGGGTGTTGAGCCATCGATGGTGCAGCTTCGCCATCTAGTGGAAATACGGGGCACTACACCGAGGAACCCCACCTGTTCCCGCGAACCTCCGGGCTTTCTCACCAGGAAATAAGGGGGTCTGGTCTCAAAACTAAGGTTGTAGGGGCTCAGACTTTCCCTTAAGAAGGCTTTTCGGAGGTTAGTAAGAGGACAAGTCCTGCTTAACTCCTCTCCTGGCCACCTGCCTGCCCTTCAGGACATGGTGCTTCATGCACTCCAAGACCCTGGGCACCCTGAGAGCTGCCGGCCACCCAAGGGGAAAGTAGGCATCCAGCGTCCCAGCAGCAGGGGAGGAGGCTGATATGGTCAGTTGGAGCCATGCCCTCTCCAAGGCAGGCTTGAAGTCTCTTCACACCTTCCCAGAAGCCTGCTCCTCAATATGCTGCTCCCCCGCTTATCAGCCCTCCACTGGGTCATCCTAGTCTCAACCACGGCTGGCCGTTCTGATGGGCCTCTGGGAATGCACCTTGAACGCTATTCTAGAACCCCTGTTACCTGCCATGTCTCAGTGGGGCTCACCTCAGACCCCAGACCACAGTTGTATCTTCCCTCCCCCTACTTGGAGGCAGCAATCCCCTCTGGGGATTGGGCAGTGTGGCCTGGGGAAAAGGGCACTGGCTTTGGGGTGCACTCAGATGCTCAGGTATACCCAGCTCGCCATTAACTAGCTCATGATATGAGGCAAGTTATCTAATCTTGGAGTGCCCAGGCCTCCCCGGAAAGACATGCCACCCAGAAACCACAGAGCAAAAGATCCACAGATGTGCGGGGCTTGGTGGTGCATGCCTGTAATCCCAGCAGCTTGGGAGGCTGAGGCAGGAGGATTGCAAGTTTGAGGCTATCCTCAACAACTGAGCAAGGCCCTAAGCAACTCAGAGAGACCCTGTCTCTAAAATAAAATTTTAAAAGGGCTGGGGATGTGGCTCAGTGGTTAAGTGCCCCTGGGTTCAATCCCTGGAACAAAAACATGAATATAAAATAAAATAATAAAATAAATATTGACAGATGTGACAATGTAAAAACTTCATACCTCTATGCTACAAAAGGCATGCTAAACCAAGTTAAAAGCCAAGCAAGCTGGGCATGTAATCCCAGTGACTCAGGAGCCTGCGGCAGGCAGATCTAAGCCCAGCCTAACAAAATCTCTCCTATAAATAAATTAATAAATAAAAAATAAGGCAGATGGGATGTACCTCAATGGTAGAATGCCCTTGGCTTCAAACCCCAGTTTACAAAAAAAAAAAAAAAAAAAAAAAAACGGCCAATCCAGGGTGAGAGAGAAAATGAGGCCAATATTCAGAAACCAAAAGAGGTTCCACCATTAAAAAATTACAAAGTAAGTGGGTGCAGTGCCGCACACCTGTAATCCCAGAGGCTCCGGAGGCTCCGGAGGCTGAGGCAGCCAGCCTCAGCAAAAAGCGAGGCACTAAGCAACTCCGTGAGACCCTGTCTCTAAATAAAATACAAAAAAAGGGCTGGGGATGTGGCTCCATGGTCAAGTGCCCCTGAGTTCAATCCCTGGTACAAAAAATGTAAAAAATTACAAAGTAAGCTGAGTGCAGTGGTGCATGCCTTTAATCCCAGCTACTTGGAGGGAGGGGGCTAAAAAAAGTGCCAAGTAATCTAGTAGAAATTTCTAGAAAGGATAAAAAGGTCAATGAACATATGAGAAGATGCCCCACCTCCCTGGTCATGAGAAAATGCAAATTAGATCCACGAGGACCCCTCGCATCCAAATGTAAATCTCTGTGTCTGAATAGCAGGGTCCCCGCAGGAACCAGGACTCCATGGCCGGGCACCGACCACATGGGGAACCTGGGTCTGCTCGCTTGTGGCAGAAAGCAAGGAGGTGTCAAAGATGAATGGGGCCAGGCCACACAGACCTGGGGATTAGCTGGAAGGAGCTCCCCCGGCCGACTGGCAACAATTGCACATTAAAAAGAAAATTGATGGTAGGTGACTGAGATGCATTGGATCGTTGACAATTCGTGTGTATATTCCTGAGAAACTCAAACCGGAGAAATCCAGAGAGATTCTTGGGACCTCACTGAGGTGTTTTTAAAACTAGAGTTTAATTTTATTCCCATTTTCCATGTTGTTCTCGTTTGTTTCTTATTTCTAGTTGACACATAGTGATTGTACGTATTAGGCATTTATTAACTCGAGGTCATCCTTTGAGAATTGATGACTAGAGGAAAGAGTGAAGCATGTATCCTGCCTTTCTGTGGGAACTGTACTTCCACGTAACCAGATGGCCCCAGCTGATGAAGGAGAGCCTTTCAGAAGGGTGTCCCGCTGGATGACATTTTTACAGCCACATAACAAATCCCCAAAACTGAGTTGTTTAAAATAACACAGTTATTACCTCACATCTCTGGGTGTCCTGTGGCTCAGGGCCTCTCATGGGCTGTAACGGAAGTGTGAGCCCATCTCCAGGCTCCGCTGGGGACAGACCACCTCCAGGTGCCTGCTGGCTGTTGTCCAGAGCCAGGCCCTGCTTCCTGGGCCCGTCACCTGGGCAGCAGCACAGGGAGGGCCCTGTGCTCGGAAGGGCTCAGTGCCTGGGTCAATTCTCTGCTGTCGCTGGCTTGAGATTCTTGAGAATCTCATCTTTGAACTTGCGTTTGTAAATGACATCTAGCAGGACAGCGGGGTACAGGGTGAACAACCGAGGCGCGTGCCTAGTGCCCCCATCATTCCTGGCCATCTGTTCTCAGCAAGCCTTCGAAATGGCCCAGGAGGGCAATAGTTTGGTAGACCCACATCATGTGGGGCTCAGGCAGGATTCAAGCCATGTCCCAGGTGGGTGGGTTAAGGAAGCCAGAAGGTTGTAGAATCAAGAGGTGAAACAGGCCCAGCACAGTGCACCTGTGATCCCAGCTACCAGGAAGCGAAGGCAGGAGGATCCCTAGTCCATGGCCAGCCTGTGCAACTTATCGAGACCCTCAGCAACTTAGCAAGACCCTGTCTCAAAAAAAAAATTTTTTTTAAAGGACTGGAGATGTAATCCAGTTGTAATGTACCTCTGGGTTCAATCCCCAGTACCAAAAATACTAAATTAAATTTGAAAAAGTGTTGGGGATATAGTTCAGCCTAGCAAGCATGAAGACCTGGGTTCCATCCCCAGGGCTAAAAATAAATAAGTAAATAAAGTGAAATAACACCAGTTGAGTTGGTTTTGTGTAGTGTTTCCTTGTTCCATGAGTGTGGTGTATGTGTGTGTGTGAGTGTGGTGTGTGTGTGTGTGTGTGTGTGTGTGTGTGTGTGTTTTGCAGTACTGGGGATTGAACCCAGGGGTGCTTAACCACTGACTCACATCCCTGGCCCTTTTCACTTTTTATTTTGAGACGGGGTCTTGCTAAGTTGCTGAGGCTGGCCTGGAACTTGCCTTCCTCCTGCCTCAGCCTCCTGAGGTGTGCACCACCACGCCTGCCTGGTAAGAACAGGACCCATTACAGATGTACGTGCAAGCCACAAAATACGAGCTGTGTAATTTTGCTGGTTCTGCATGTGAGTGCTTACATTTGTTTGGCAACACTGGCTTTGTACAACATAATCATGCGAATAATTTAACTCTCCTGTGTGTGATGCTGGGGATAAGGGCCTTGCACATGCTAGGCGAGCACCCTACCATCCAACTACCTCCCCAGTTTGAGCATTTAACATTTTATTTGAAAATGACACTAATAGATAACATTAAGTAGGAAGTAGAAAACATCGTAAGTCAAGTGAGATCAAGGAATAAAGGAAAGGCGTGGGTTTCTACTTTAGGGCCTCTGCTGACATGGGTTCCCCTGTTTTTGAACCAGGGACCCCACGTTTTCCCTTGGACTGCTACCTGGAAACAGCAGTCCTGGCAGACGCCCCCCTCAGCTCCCTGAGGCCTTTCCACGGGGATTCACAGCGCAGCAGCTCCCCTGGGGGGAGAGGGAGGGAGGCCTGGCAGGGTGGAAGCCAGACTTGGTAACTCTCCTTTGCCCTGTTGCATGTGGGTCCACGCGCTGGGTGGAAGAAGCCAGGCAGGAAGGCCACCTCTGGCATGATCCCTTGATGTGAGATGTCCAGAAGAGGCGGGTGCCCAGAGACAGAGTAGACTAGTGGTTTTCAGGGGCCGCAGGGGTCCGAGGGGGTGGCACTGCCTAACGGGTGTGGGGTTTTCCTTTGAGGAGATGAAGGTGCTCTGGGCTAGACCCCAGGGCCTTTTGCACGTTAGACCAGTGCTCTAAACTTCCTTCCAGATTAAAAAAATAATAGTCCAGGATTCACCAGTGGAGTCCCAAGCCTGGTGGCAGGCAGGGAGGCAGATGCTCAGGGATGTCATCCATCAGAAACACAGCCTTTTCCTTTCTTCTGTGGTCTCGTTTGACTTGTGGTGTTTTCTACTTCCTACCTAATGTCATTTATACATATCATTTATTTTCAAATAAAATGTCAAATCATCAGGCTGGGGAGGTAGGTCGTCCCGGGCTAGAGCACTGGCTGAGCCCGCGCGAGGCCCTGGGCTAGGCTCTGGGTTCTGGGCTGCGCACCACCGGGAGGGTACCAGACGTCACTGAATCGTTTAAGACGGCTAATGTTATGTTGTGTCCGTTTAACACATTAGAAGAAAAATCACCAGGTTCGTGTATGGGTTGAATCATGTCCCCCAAAGTCATATGCTGAAGTCCTGACTCCTGAACGACAAATGAGATTTTGTTTGGAGATAGGGTTGTTGCAGATGTCATCAGTTAAGGAAGGTCATTCTGGGTAGAGTGCCCCCCCATCCAATGACGATGTCCTTGGGAAAATTTGGAGGCAGAGACGGAGGCACGCGGGAAGGCCACCACGTAAAGACGGAGGTTCTGCTGCCACAAGCCAAGGCATGACCAGACTCTGGGAGAGGCCTGGGGCAGAGCCCTCTTGGGTGCCTCCAGAGGGACACAGCCCAGGGGCACTGACCCAAGGACTGTGGCCTCCAGACTGAGGCCAGGAATTTCTGAAGTCACCTGGTTTGCGGTACTTGGCGGCAGTAGCCCTAGCCAAGTGATACAGGCATGGATTCCAGGAGGCGGGCATCACTGGGGCCACCTTACCAGCTGCTGTGGCACCAATCAATACCTGTAGGAGGAGTGATAAACAGAGAGTGTCATTTTGCATCACCGAGTCAGGCCATGAGCATCATATGCGTCAAGATCATTACGTGGACTGGGAAGTAGACAGACATTTGATGACAAAGCAAAGCCACAAAGATGCCTTTCGGGGTCTGTGTGGGAGTATCAGGCTGTCATCAGCCTGTTCCAGGGGTCAACCTGGGTATTACTCATGGCGGGACACCAGGTGTCTCCCATGGGTGGCTGTGGAAGGCATGCGGCTTCCCTTTGCTGACTTCTGGTCACGGTTGTTTGAATGGACTCAGACTTTAGTTCTAGCCTCCAGTTTACAGCAGACTCCAGGGGTCTCCAGAGGAATAAGACAGGGGACCCTGACCAAGCAAGCAAGCAAGCAGACCCCTGCACTGGGAGTCCAGCCACACATGGGTGGGATGGAAGAGGACTGAGCCCCCTGCAAGGAGACTGTGGCGACCTGCAGACTGCATCCTGGCTTAGATAAACTGGCTAGGAAAACATTTTGAGGCAATTAGGGAAATATTAATATGGATATGCGGTGACACCAAGGGATACTATTTATTTTTATTTTTTTATTTTTTACAGACTGCATTTTGATTCATTGTACACAAATGGGGTACATCATTTCGTTTCTATGGTTGTGCACGAGGTAGATTCACACCATTTGTGTAATCATGCATGTATATGGGGTCATGACGGCTGTCTCATTTCACCATTTTTCATACCCCCCATTTCCCTCTACGTAATCTAAAGCTTACTATTTATTTTAATAACTGTGAAAATGTTACTTGAGCCATAGAGAAAAATAATTTCATCTTTTAAAAGATCCATACACTAAAATTATTAAAAATTATGGTAAACCTTCAATAGGTGAATGGATACACAAACTCTGGTCTATCCAGACAATGAAATATTTTTTAGCAATAAAGAGAAAGGAGTTAGCAAGCCATGAAAAGATGAGGAGGAAATTTAAATGCATATTACTAGTGAAAGAAGACGATCTGAAAAGGCTACTTTCTATATGATTCCGACAATGACATTCTGGAAAAGGCAAGATTATGTAGACAGTAAAAAGATCAGTGTTTGCCAGGGTGTGGAGAGACAGGGGGAGGGATGAATAGATGGCAGGCAGGTCATTTGGGGGACTGTGAAACTCTGTATACAGTACTGTCACAACAGATATAACAGCATTCAGCATTTATCAAACCCATAGAGGAAAAAAAAAATAAAAACCCATAGGAGCCAAGCATGGTGGTGCACATCTGTAATGCCAGTATTCAGGAGGCTGAGGCAGGAGGATCACAAATTCAAGGCCAGCCTCAGCAATCTAGGGAGACCCCTAGCAAGATAAAAAATAAAAAAGGACTAAGGATGTGGCTCGATGGTAGAGCACCCCTGAGTTCCATCCCCAGCACCACAGCAAAACAAAGCAGAGCCAGGGAGAGGCATGACAGACAGTGAACTCTGGGCGGAGCTTGAGGTTAACGATGATCCATGAGTCTTGTATCACAAATGGTGACAGATAAGTGTGCTATTGCAAGACATTAACAGGAGGGAAACCGGGGAATCAGAAGTCGTTCACATGTATTTTATAAATCCCTTAAATCTTGTTTCTTGTTTTTTTGTTTTTTGGTACCAGGGATTGAGCCCAGGAGCACTTAATCACTAAGCCGCATTCCCAGCCCTTTTATATTTTACTTTGAGACAGGGCCTCACTAAGTTGCTAAGTCTGGCTTGGAACTCTCGATCCTCCTTCCTCAGCCTCCCAGGCTGCTGGGATCATATGCATGTGCCATTGTGCCTGGCTCCTTAATTGTTTGTGACGAATATCACAGGATGAATATCCTATGATGTCAGATTATACACTGTATCATTAACCACAGGTGGGTGATATTCTGTGTCATCAAGGACATGGGTAAATAGACACTTTCCTGCACTATCGTGAGAGTGAACAGCTAAAGTTGCCTTCAAGACATCTGTGCACTTTCTGTCAAAACCAAAAATGTCCTTGCATTTCAGCTAAACAATCCACTTCTAGGACTTAGGGACACTAAAATGCTTATCGCCACATTCTTAAAGAGTGAAAAATCTGCAATGTAAATGTCCATTGACAGGAACATTTTAAATAGAAACAGTCCTGTGCATAGGGCAGAGTACCAAACTACCAGGTAATGAAAGATGTGGCAAGCCAGGTGTGGGGACAGTACCTGAAGTCCCAGCTACGCGGGGAGCAGAGCAGGATGGGGCTGGGAGACAGCGTGGCAGACCTGCACTCTCTGACTTGGAAAGCTCTCCAGCACACATGTGAAGTGAGACCTTGTGCCTAGAATGTGGTCCATTTAAATAAGAGAAGCGTGCTGTGTGTTTGCGTGAGTAGACTCCGTACAGAGAAGGGACTGGGAAGACACTCGCATTCGGGGTACTGGAACCCAGGGCCTTGTGGTTACTCTGCAAGGGCTCTGCCCCTGAGCACCAGCCCAGCCCTTGTTATTCTGAGATGGTCTCACTAAGTTACCCTGGCTGGCCTTGAACTTGCGATCCTCCCTCAGCCTTCTGAGTAGCTGGGATTACTGGTACACACCACTGCGCCTGGCTAGGAAAAAGAAAAGAAAAGGTGAGTTGTTTTATATAAGCAGCTGGTAACTCCACGGGGTGGGCGCTGGGTCCAGCTCAGGCTCTCCACCACAGAAGAACATCCCCAGCCCCACGATTTTTGCTTTTAACAATGAACGATGAAAGTTCTGTCTTTGGACTTGAACAAGGTCAAGGCTACACACACACACACGCCCTGGAGAGCATCTCCCTTCCACCCAACAGTCTGCTCCTCTCCTCTGGGCGGAAAGGGAGAGGAGGCAGGGCAGGGGGATGAGTTCTCAGGTCCCTGGCTGGGATTTGGGTCTATTTTTCCTGAGAATACGGTAAAACAGCAGCTGTGGTGGCTGGCGTTGCAGCTCAGGGCAGAGCGGCTTGCCGGGCATGTCTGAGACCCTGGGTTCCATCCCCAGTGCCACGGGTTGCTCAGACCTGCTCACTGTGAGGGCTGTGAGCCGGGTCCCATCACAGGACGCCCTGGCCCTCAGAAACTCAACGCTGCCCAGGGGGAAAGTGCCCAGGATTGACTGCTCTCGCCTCAAGGCCATGGACGCCCCCTGGTGGTCATCGGTGGCCTGGATGGTCTGCCGCTTCCCATAATGAATTCGTTTTCTCCTCCAATTCCCTAGCCAGCCCACACCCGCGACTGCTCAGGAAGCGAGTTGGATGCTCACGTCACGGAGGAGCATTAGCCAGGCCTCCCGTGGGCCCTCCAGCCTGGACGGAGCCCAGCTCCCCCTCCCCAGGCACGCCCTGCTGTGGTGAGAACGCTCGTCCCACCCCAAGTCCACGTGCCTCGTCTCAGCCCAAGGTCCTGGTGTCAGGAGGTGCGGCCCTATGAATGGGATCCGTGTCCTTATAAAAGACTCCAGAGAGACCCCCCACTTGCAGACCAGTTGGGGACACAGCGAGAAGGTGTGGTCTCCCAACCAGGAAGCGGGCCCTCCAGACGCGGATCTGAGACTCCCCGTCTCCCCAGCCGTGAGAAATGAGTTTCACTGTTCATTAAGTCACAGCCTTTGGCAAATCCTTCCAGCCGCCCAGATGGATGGAGACCCTCCTCTGTGGTCTTGAGGGTCCCCCTGTGGCCCCCACACTCACCACTGCCCCCTGGCGCCTCTCCCCTGGCCCTGTGCTTGTCTCCGCCTCACCCCGTCTCCACCCACCCTCCCTCCTGCGGCCTCCTCAGGTCCCCAGGCACTGCCTTGCCATCTGTCCTGGAGGCTCTGGATCGGCACTGCCACAGCTGGCCACGGCCAGCTTCCTGGCCCCCTCCTCCCCCTTCCCGCCCCTCCCTCCCCCCCACCCCAGGCCCTGGGGCCTCTTCCCTTCCCACACTCTCTCCTCGGTGATCTCATCCAATCCCAAATTTAAATCTCAGCCCTGACGTCTCTGCCCTGCTCCCGGTGGGAGCGTCCCTCTGCCTCCCGGACACCCTGTGTGTCCTGTGCCAGGGGCAGATCTCCTGCCCACACCTGTTCTTGCAGGGTGTTCCCCTCAGGCAGGGTGACTCTGTGTGCCACATCCCCAACCCCCGGAGCCCTCCTGCCTCCCACCCCCCACGTCCCATCCAACAGTGGATCATGCTGGACCGACCTCAAGACTCGGTCTGAAATCGACTGCCTCCCAGCCTCTCGTGCTTCCAGGGTCCCCGCCGCGCCGCTGCCCTCTCCCCGCCACCCTGTCCTCTGGCCACGAGCCCCAACACGGCCCAGTCAGGTGGAGTTACTCCTCTCAGACCTCCCGAAGGGGCAGAGGCCACACGGGCAGGGACACCACGCTCCTGGGGACCTCCCCAGCATCTGAGGAAGGCACCTCCCCAGGAAGGTTCGGAGAAGGTTCTGGCAAGGAGAGGCACCATTGCCATGTGTGGAGAGACCAGGGGAGGAGGCTGCTGGAGGTGAGAAAGACCCAGAGCCCAGAGCTGGACAAAACCAAACGTGTGGAGGAGACTGGCCAAGAGTCGGCTGTGCCAGCTTGGACCAGGGAAGGATGCTGGTTCCAGGTTGTGGGGCTTTGATAGCTGAGGTGCTCGGACTGTGTCAGTGTGGCATCCTGGAGCCACTGGAGACTCTTGAACGGGAACAGTGTCGGATGCAGCTGGCAGCTGGGTGGAGGAAGGCAGGGAGGCTATGCTGGGGTTAGGCCTGAAATAGCAAGGGCAACTGAGGGGAAGGGAAGGCAGGGGGCAGAGAACACCTGTGACCAAGAAGTTAAAACCAACAGGAAGCCATCTGGGATGGTGTCTCTGTCCTTTGCCAGGAAATATTGAAATGAGCCCTTGGTGCTGGGACTGTAGCAGTAGCCAGCTTATGCAGCACATGGCTGGAGCTGAGCTTGGTCCACCTGCAGATAACAAGAAAAGTCATATCAACAGCACCTTTCTGCTGAGGAGACAGAGCTGGTTTCTCAATGGTGGAAGGAAAGGGAAGGCCAGGAGCCCACCTGGGAGGGGTGGAGATTCAGAGACTTCAGGTTATGTGGGGTCAGCTGAGGGTCCAGAGCTTCACTCTTCTAGTCCTGTTTGGTTTCCTGGGAAGCTGCTGGGGTTCTTCTTTCCAGTAAGCTTGAATTATGTGCTTTTTCCTGAGCCTCAGAAACCTGATTCCCTTTTTTCCAAGTCTGTCCTTGAAGGACGCCCCGCTCACTTTGAGAGTCTGAAGAGGCCTCTGTTCCAGCTGCAAACAGCTCCTGCTCAGTGTATCCAGCCCTAAGGAATTGCCAGAGCCCGAACTCTCACCCTGCTGTGATACATGCTTTCAGCAAAGGTGTCCAGTGAAAATCTGAGAACTGTCACCCTGTGGGGACAGAGGGGAGGCCTGCTTGAGGTAAAAATGGGGTGCTCTTCATCCTGGCTCCCTCAAACAGAACACACTAAGACGGCCCAGGAAATGGGACCCAACATTTAAGGGGGATAGTAGTCCAGAAAAACAATATTTGCATACACTATTTTTTTAAAAAAAATTGATATTAAACCAAAAATATCCACAAGGAAGAAAAACTCACAATTTTAAACAAAGACAGGCTTTTGTTGTTGTTTTGAGGTGGGGTCCCTGTGCTGCCCAGGTTGGTCCTGGGCTCCAGAGCTCAGTCCTCCTGCCTTGGACTCTGGAGGAGCTGGGATTTCAGGTATGCACCTCCCCACACCTGTAATCCCAGTGGCTCTGGAGGCTGAGGCAGGAGGATGGCAAGTTCAAAGCCAGCCTCAGCAACTTAGTGAGGCCCTAAGAACTTAGTGAGAACCTGTCTCAAAATGAAAAATCGAAAGGTCTGGGGACATGGTTCTGTGGCTAAGCATCCTTGGGTTCAGTCCTTGGTACCAATAAATAAATAAATAAAGAAGCAACGTTTACTAACTTTTCTCACTTGGCTCAAACCGTGGAGTATGTTTCCGCAGGTGTGCGTGGGCTGGGCATTTTTCCTTCTGTGTCAGGCTCCTAGGGGGCTGTGGCCCCTTTGAAGTGAACAAGTGCGACCCCCAGAATGGGAAGTCGCTTCCTCGGTGAAGTTCCCTCTGCTGCCGGCAGGGGTCACTGTGGAGTTGTGCCGCCAGGGCCTCTGTTACCGAGGCGCTGCACCCCCAGTCCTGACACCCCACGGCTGGCGGCTCACCACCGGGAGCTGATACAGTGGCTCAGCTCTTCGTCAGGAAGGCCAACTCTGAGGTAGATAACAGAACAGCCCCCGTGTGGCCCCCGCCTAGCTGGCAGCCCCCAGGTCAGCTGGCCCAGGGTCCTCTCGCGAGGTGGGGAGAGGGAGATCCTTTCGCGAGGGCTGCATCCCAGGATGATGACCCGCTTCCCGCAGGTTTAGCCAACTTAAGTGAAAGGGGAAGGGTCTTCTCCCCAGGAACCCCACCCACCTCTCAAATGCCTCCTCTCCTATGGTTGCATGGCCACCCGTGGCTCAGGCTCTGGCTTGAGCTGAGCACCCCAGGGGCCCCAAGGCTGGGGACTTGGAGGGTGGGGTGCTGCTTCTGCCTCTCTTCTGGGCCCTCAACCTCTTGATGTTGCCTTGGTCTGTCCACCTCCTTCCTCCCTTTCATCTCTGCCCCTGCTCTCAGGATCCCTGTCAGGGCCTAGTCCAACTGCCCTCTTCCTTCTGTTCTAGGCTTCTGGTTGGGCTGACGTCACCTTCCCTCCCAATCCCCTGACCCCAGCCTACGTGAAGTATTATGTGTATCCTTCTCTCTTCCTGGTCCCTGTTTCACAAGGCAGGCTACTTGTTCTCTCCTTTTAAATCAGAGGTGACTGTGGCTCAGAAATGTTGAGGCATTGTTTCCCATCACACAGCACCAAGAAACTGAGTCTGAACCTGGAGCCCTGCCCCATCTTGCATGCTGCCTTCCGGAAAGGCCTGGCCCGGCTCACCCTCCCGGCACCCTGCACCCTCTTTCGGTTCACATAGCTCACTCTTGGCCCATGTGCTAGCCTTGCTTTCTAAGAGTGATCTTTATTTATTCTTTGGATTTCCGTGCAGTACTCCACTGTGCCAGGCCTGGGAGATGAAGTTCGTAGTCTGGGAGACAAGAGTTTTCCTGTGTGTCAGCTGAGTCCTCCCAGACAGCTCCAAGCCTTCCCAAGGGGCAGAAGCTGTTTCCTGCTTCTCCTGCAGCTCCCCCACCGCCCGTGTGGTGACCTCTTCCTCCCTCCTGGGGGAGTCGCTGCTGCTGACTGTGGTCTCCTTTGGGAGTGGGGGCTGGGCAGGCCTGATGCAGCAGGGTCTGGAGCTGAGAGCTGGGGAAGGGGGTTCGGGCTGATTCCAGCAGACTTCCTTTCTCAGACACCCAAGGGCTGATCCAGCCCAAGTCAGAGGAGCAGGAGGGCCCTGCAAGGGCTCTCTGTGTGGAGCTGGGTTTGGTCTGGGTCAGGGTTCAATCCTTGCCCCTATTCCTGGAGCACTCAGACTAACCGGGCCCTTCTGCTGGACGTCTCTCCCATGCTTACCCCTTGGTCATCCTAACCCTTGCCAGATTTCCAGAACAAAATCTTAAGAGCCCCCTGCTTTTTGATCAGGACAGCCACCCTCCTGGCTCCCACGAGGCCCAGCTTCTAGTTTCCAGCCTCGTGTTCCTGACTAAACAGGTGAGAAGACCACAGCAGTCTTAAGTTCCCACTTGGAGAGGGTCACTCAGGCAGCTGAGGTTGAGCACAGGTGGGGGCGTCCCAGGTCCTGGACCTGGAACGAGGGAGGGGAGACAGAGGCACAGGCAGGTGGCGGGACAGACGTGCGGATGCACGGGCACAGGAAGAATGGGTCCGTTTAATGTCACAGCTGGGTCTGGTTACAAACATCAGAAACTACAAAAGGAGGACAGGCAGTTACAGGATGACCGCACGAGGAGGGGGCAGGAGGGGACGCAGGCACAGTAGCCACGGCAGCAAAACATCTTCAGGACGATATACGAGACTAAGGGGCACACATGGGGGGCCCCAGCCAGGCTGACGCGCGGATGGGGGATGGGACTGACTGGCAGCCATGAGCGGGGTGGGGACGGGGAGGGTCCTCAGCCCGCAGAGCCCAAGGGGTAGACTGAGGTGCCCGTCCTGCTGCCCAGCAGCCTGGATGCCCAGGGCTGCCTCAGTGGCCAGCAGATGGGGCTGGCACGCCAGGTTTTTCACCGAGGCCCTCCCCTGGCCGTCATCCTGTCTGGGGCCCTGGTCTGCCCTTGCCCTAGTCCATTCTAGGGCACATGGGTGAACCCGATCCTCTGTGGAGGAGAGGGAGGGAACCAGCTCCTTTTTGCCTGGAAGTGGGAAGCAGGAATCTGGGGAGCTGGTCAGAGAGTGGGCGGGGCTTTGCCACCAAGCCAGGTCACCCCAGCCCTGCCCATCCAGGCCCCATCCTCTGAGCTGCTGTGGGACACTTGTGCCAGGACACTCTGCTGTCTGCCCAGGGCCCTGTGCCACCAGAACCCTGCTGGTCCCACACACTGCGGGCAGAACCGAGGTTCTGGGCCCGCGGGTACACATGATAGATATGTGGGTGTGTATATAGATATTTATATAGACTGTATATAGAATATATCTGTGTATACGGTGGACGTGTGCGCGATGCTTTAGATGGTGAGGTGGAGACCTGCATGCTGGTTGGCAGAACCAAACAGGGCTGCTTCATTCTCGGGGACTCACACCTGTCCCGCTTCCCGCCAGCTGCTCCGCTAGGTCCCTCTAACGGTGAGTAGAAAAGCTAGGAAGAGTGGGCCCCATCTGCAAGGTGGAGGGGTCCCGCCCGCCGCTGCCGCTGCGCCGGGGTCAGCATCCAGGCAGCCAGCGCTGCCTCCTGGCAGCTCGGGGGACTGCGGCCACGGTGGAGGCCTCCTTCGGGAAGACAGTCGGGGTTCCTCCAGCTTCCTTGGCACCCAGAAATGGAGGGTCAAGGAGGGTCTTCAGAACTCGGCCTTCTGCTCAAGGTGCTGCCAGGGAGGGGGAGCTGGGAGGGGTCCTACGGCCCCGAGGAGGGCAGCGTGGTGGGTGGGCTGTGGACGAGATAGGAGACGGAGGTAAGAGGTTACAAGGGTCAGGGAGGGAGGCAGGGAACCCGGGGCTGGCTGGGGCGACAAGGCTCGGTACTTCCTGTCGACAGGCATGGCGCAGTGCAGTTGAAAGCAATCATCAGACCCAGGTGCTAGTCCCCCTTCTGCCATGATCTTGCTGGGTGACCTCGGGGACGTCCAGCACCCCAAGAACAGCCCACATCTTCTCTGAAACGTGAATGTCTGCCTTACTTGCCAGCACGGGAATCGGGTGACATCAACTGTATAAAACGGTGTTTTGCAAACTGCAAAGCACCACACATGAGCTTTTTTTCTGTTCCTTCTGAGACGTGGTGCCTTCTGTCCGGCCTGCCTCAGACCTCCCTTAGCCAGCCAGCCCCGTCCCCTGCACACAGTCCTGCGCATCACCCGCTGCCACGTCCCGCACCCCACCACCCCTCCGCCCACATGGAGGCACACACGCCCTGAAGCAGAGAAAGTTCAATAAACAGCGGCGTCCGGCCCACCACTGCTGCCCTGTAGGAGGAGTTGGGCAGGGGCCTTCTAGAAGTCGGCTCTCACTCCATCCCGCCCTCTGAGTCCAGCTGGACCCTGGCAGTAGGTCAGGTCTACAGACTGGGGACCAGGATGATATGTCTTCTTGGGGGCCCACACCCACGCACCCAGGAGACGGAGGCTGGAAAGGGATGTGGGGACAACCCTGTGACGTGACAGCTGATGAGAACCTGAATGTGGGCGCCTCTGCCCAGGCAGGAGGCGGCTGGGCCCTAGCCAGTCCCCAGGGCGACCCATCTCCACTCCGTCTGTAGGGAGCAGAAACCGGGCAGATGAGGCAACTGCGGTGGTTTCTGAATGTTTGGGGTTTGGCGAGATCTGAGTCTCCGGGGTCCAGCTGGGGCAGGGGAAGCAGGGCGCAGGCCATGTGTTTCTAATTCACTGGGACTCAACTGCCAGCTCTCTCTACAGTCCCTCCAGGCCCCTGTAAAAAAGTGCTTTTCTCGAAAAGCAGGAAGTCTTGTCTCCTGGCTGTAAACAAACTCATCTTGGGCGGCAGAGCCTGCCTGGGGACACAAGTGGGAGGGAGAGTGTGCCCCTCCCTCCTGTCCCACTGGCTCCTCCCTGGCCCCTGGGGGTGACATTCAGTGGGAAGGGAGGGAACCCAGCTCTCTGAGTGCCCTGCTCTGGCAGGTAAAAGTCTCCTGCTGCTTGTGGTCCACTGCAGGGTCTGGGGCAGGCCAGGGCCCAGCTGTGCACATCTGGAGCTGGCCTGGCTGCAGCTCACAGTTCCTGTGAGCTCCCATCTCCTGGGGTGCCGCCGACCGGGGGAGGGGAGCCGCACAAGCTCAGCCTGTTGGTCAGCAGCAGGAAGGGCAGCGGGCCTGGCCTCCCCGCTGCCCTCGGGGGACGTCCCTCATGGAGCTAGCACAGGAGGACTGTGAGCAAGAGGTCCGGCAGGCTTGGGGGCTGCACAGAGCTGGGGAGGGGACACTGGCCTTTCCATGGGAAACTGCTGGGAATGTTTCTCCACAACGCGTGTCCTGAGCCGCTGGCTGACCCCTGCTTCCCATTCCCGCCTCCGCGCCTCTCTTTCCTTGCTACTCCAGCCCTGCCTCCGCCCTCCCATTCAGCTCCCAGAGTCAGCCACCCCTCAGGGGCCCAGGGAGGCCAGAGTGTTCCCAGCCGTCACATGGGGGCGAGCCCTCCCCTCTTGCTCCCAGTCAGCTGGAGTCACTGAGGCCGGCCACCCTCCTAGAGCCTAGAACTGGGAGCCGGCCTCTGGGTCAGCCTGGACGTAAACATCCCTGGGTAGCGTGCGTGCAAGCGGCACCCGTAGGTCCCGCGTGGGCCTGGGCATGTGTGCGTGCACACCCGTCCTCGTGATCCTCCTGGCTCTGTCCCCGGTTGAGGCAGAGGGCGGACGGGAGCCTTGGTCAGCGTTAGATGAAAAAGCAGGCCCATGTGATTGGTACCCAGGGAGGACGTGGCCAGAGCTGGCCGGGCTGCCTCTGAGCCTGAGGAGCCGACCTCCCCACTGGGGGGACTTTGGCGTCTCTTGGCCGGGGGAGCCGTGGCCTTGGGTGCTCCAAGGGCTCCCTGGCACTGGGGAAGAGGAAGGCTCTGCCCAGGGAGAATTCCCAGGGCCCGGGTAGGAGCCGGCCTGCAGTCAGAGGGGCCCTGTCTTGAGGACCCTCTTCCACTGCACCTATTCTTAAGTGAGCCGGCCTGCCCTGTGGTCAGCCCCAGGTCCCAGGAGAGGTGGGAGATCTAGGGGACATAAGAGGACAGAGTAGGGAGGCTGCCCAGCCCACCCTCACCCCCTCCTCACGTGGTGGCGTTGGGGACCTGCTGTACCCAGCCCACTTCCTTGTAGGCAGCGGTCACGTGGCTGTAGATGAGGCCACGCAGCTTGGCCCAGGCTCTCTGCGTCTCAGGTGGGAAGTCATTGGCACACTCCTCGGCGATGACCTCCAGAATGACCCCAGAGAGGATCTGGGGGCAAAGGGAGGAAGGGGAGTGAACACCTGGCGCCCACCCTCCTGCACGACCCCTTCTGTCCCAAGTTGGCCACGTGGATAGTTCCTAACCCCAAGGCCTGCTAGCTGTGGGAACCGGTCCCTCTCAAGACCAGGGCTGCCAGACTCTGCCCTCCACACCACAGCTGCTCCAGGGGACCGGGCTGGGCTGCCCAGTGGTCACCTCCGCTGCCCCGGGGGGCCCTCCCAGAGCCTGTGGGCTGCGGGTGGCTGTGGTCATGGGCTCGGGGGCTCTGGGGCAGAGCAGGTAGGCAGGGGCAGCACCGTCCAGGGCGTACCTTGAAGTACACGGGCTCCACCTTGTGCTTGAGGGCGTGGGCTTTGCCCACAAGGGCCAGCACCGAGGACACCTTGTCAGGGTCGTGCAGGTTCTCCACCACAGTGTTGAGGGCCCCCATGACCCTGCAGGCGTGCTTCCGCAGCTGCGGGCTCCGCTCCATTTCCAGGGGCTCCTCCATGTGTTTGAACTGGCTGAAGTACTGCTTGGCCGAGGGGAAGTTCACGAAGAACCTGGCAGGTGGGAGGACGCGGTGCTGGAGCAGGGGCTGCCTCCCGCCGGGACCCCCAGGTGGGGGCTGGGAGGCAGGCGCTGCTCCGCCCAGCAGTGGTCCTGCAGCAGGTCCAGCGGGCACAGCTCTGCCCTGCTCTGGCAGCTTCCTCTCCCAGCCTCCACCTTCCTGGCTCCAACCCCACCCTCCCTTCAGGGCCTGCTCTGGTCCGGCCTGGAGGGTGAAAACTCGGGTTCTGGAATCGCCTTCAGTTGTTCAACTTTTTTTTTCAGATGGGGTCTCACCATATTGCCCAGGCTGGCCTCCAACTCCAGTTTCAAGTGATCCTCCCGCCTCAACCTCCCGAGTAGGTGGGACACCCCCAGCTTTAGCCTCTGTATCCGGCTTGTTGTTCAGCTACCCTGAGCCTCAGATTCTTCATCCGTAAAATGGGCATTATTGTTCTATCTCGAGGGTCGTCTTAAGGATGAAATGAGAAATGGCACATCCTCTCCAGTGTCAGGGGCAGGGGGCTCAGTAAACACTGGCCTTTGTTATGGCAAAGGTAGAGCTCTCTTATGAACCAAGTGAGGCCTGAAGGCCACTCAGCCAGTGAAGAGAAGACACACGGAGGCTCAGACCTCCTCCCAGCTCAGCCTCTTCCTTTCTTGCTACCTGTCTCCCTCCTCGGCCTGCAGGATTAACTGGCTATTGATTTTACCCACCTGGTGGGTGAATCTTAGAATCTTCCTGTCTGTGAATCTTAGCTCTCCAACGAGCCTGTGAACCTCGTGGAGCAGACCCCAGGCCGTCCGAGCTCCAGCCCTTTCCCTCTCCAGTTTATCTGCAGTTGTCTAATCCCCCAACATAGTGCTTACAGGACTTTCACTAAGTCCTCTCCTGCTCAGAAACATTGAATGGCTCCCTTTTGCCTCCCAAAGTCGGGACTCCTTCACTGGACACTTGAGGCTTCCTATAAACTGTCCCACTACCCTTCTCCAAACCTCTCTGTCCAGTCCGGCAGCCTTATCCGCCGTGGGTAAGGCAGTCCTCAGGTGACCAGCCTCCCTTTCCAGAGTGGAAGGCCTCCTCAACTCGCAGCCTCTCCCTGAGCTCCCTGGCCAGCCATGGCCACCACTTTCTCCTCACAGCCATTAGTGCCACTCAGGTGGCTTCCCTTGCCCCTGTCTCAGTCAGGCAGAAGTTGGGTCTCACACAACCTCTGATCCATCGCCCAGGGACAGGGCCCTGCAGCATGCAGAAGGACCATGACATTGGTACCACTTCTCCCGACAGGGGCTGGGCGTCCTGTGAGACACATGCTGGGACCCAGGCAGAACTTGCATGACTTAACAAACCCTCAGAAGGTGTGCAGGGTGTCTTGGACCTGTTTGGTCAGGTGTTTGTCCCCTTGGTGTGCCCCCTTCGTGACCAGGGAGAGCTAATACTTTGCCAGGCCAGTTGTCTGGTTAGGGGTCAAGTCTCAGATGAGAGTTGGGTCAGAGGCAGAGCAAGCATCTGCTTTTGGTGGGGGAGGTTCAGGCAGTGACCAGAGCACGGTCCACGTGGAGACCAGGAGGGCCCCACTCCAGGCTGAACATGACCTTGGGAAAACCAACTCTGCAGAAGTTGAACTCTGGAGCGGTCCTGCTTGCTCCTTCACAGATAACCTGGGGAGGCAAATGAGCAGAAGGGTCTGCACAAATACACGTGCAAAGCCAGTCTGAACTTCAGTGAGCGTCTCAGACTGCGGGACCTCTACACTGCAATAAAAATAATGACGTTTTTATTTGCCTATCATTAGGATTTGCAAGGTACGTCCATCTATCATACTGTATTTAACTGCCACAACCAAGCAGGTGTTCTGTTCATTTCACTGCTGAGAAAATAACAGGGAACATTTATTGAACACTTACTGTATGAGCTCAAAATCCTTGCAGTCTCCTGAGGTCGGCAGTATTTTTATCCCTGTCTGATGGGCTAGGGATTGATGCCCAAGGTTGCTCAGTAAGATGGGCAGTGGCACCAGGAAGAAACCAGGTTTTTTGGGCTTCTACAGAGTGCCCAGGGAGACTGCTGGGCAGGGGGCTCATGGCCTGGGACCAGGAGAATCTCCAGCGGAACATCAATTCTGTGTTGTGATTTTGAGGAACAATGGTCCCCCAGAAGCAGGGCTGTGGACCAGGAGAGTCTGGGGGCCACCAACTTGCTCCTGCTTCCTGGCTTTACTTCCCAGCCTCTGTGTTTCCTCCTGACACCCCCCACCAGACTGTCCTGTGCTGCCAGGGAGAAGCCTCACAGCCAGCCTTGGGGAGTTTCTCAGCTACAGAGGCATCTGGGCTTCCAAGAGCCTGAAATAGGCTCCTCTGAGTGTGAGGGGGAAGGTGTCAGCGTTACAACCAGGAGGGAGGGTGGGTGTTCCCTCTGGTCTCCTCCCCGGCAGGGAGTGGAAGTGTGGTCTGCCTCAGGCCTTAGGTCAGCTCCTCCTCCACCACCAACTCTCCAGCTACCTCCTCAAGGATGTGGAAGTGCCCTTCCTCTGCCTTGCCCCCTAAGCTGAGGGGGCAGTGGGGCGCAGGTGGGGAGGTGAGAGTGCTGGCCAGAGGGTCAGCATCAGAGCCCTAACTGGGGCCTAGTTCTGTGGATTTGCGTGTTGTGTGTGGGAAGATGGTCACGGGCCTGGGATCTGAGCAGGGGCCCCGGAGCCCTGAGAAGCAAATGGATCTTGTCCTTACCCGCTTTCTGCTCCTCCCCACTGACCAGACCCTGGGGTGATGGCAACAGGAGGAAGACAAGGACAGGAAGGCTGACAGGACTTGGAGCTGGCCAGGCGCAGCTTCAGTCAACACAGGGTGGGGTCAGGGAAAGTGTGGCTGGGGTATCAGCAGGTCAGATCTCACTGTCACCTCAGGCCTTCTCAGATTAATGGGGGCATCTGTCTGGGCCTTGAACATATTGGTAAACACCTCCCCCAGCTGGGCCTGTCCCCTGAGTGTGAGGAATGGACAACCAGAGGGAGCACAGAGAGAGATAAAACCACGCCAGGGCTCACAGGATCCAGAGCAAGGGCCTCTGGGCTCAGTTCCTTTTTCTGCCTGCCCCTCATTCCTGGGGAGTTCCCTCGCTGGTAAATGGCAGCAGCTGGAACAGAAAACCTCCATGGTCCTGTGGGCCCTGTCTGGTTTCCTCCTGGTGACCCATGTGAGCATCCAGATGCGTCGGAGGCCCAGAGGGCTGTGTGTGCCAACACATGGCTGAGAGCAGCCCGCTGGCGATGCAGTCTGGCGCATCTGCGACTCGGCTCCCCACTGTGTGCTTGTGTGGGTGCTCGCACATGCCAATCTGCATCTCCGAGCGTCTGAGGCTTGGGGATCCCAAACCCCTCTTTAGGTTCCTGGGCCTGGGAGCAGCTGGAATAGCCCATTCCTCAGGAATCTCCCTTTAACTTCTCTGAAGTGCTTCTTGCTCTTTTCCTCCAAAATCTGTTCCTAAGTTGGAATCAGGGCGTATCAATGTGGAGCTGGGTAGCTCCCCGGCTTGAGGGAGGCAGAAGGGAGAGAAAGAAGGGAAGAAGGGGAGCCAGAGGCAGGGCCAGGACTGGGAGAGAGACGTGCAGCAGAGCTCTCCTTGCAGAGCGAGGTTTGGCCCCATCTTCACGTAACCAGGCTGTCCTGTTCTGTCCTAGATTTGACAGCTTCCCTCTGCCAAGGACAGGGGGCTGAGGACAAGAGTGGTCTGGGCCTCTCCGCCTGTACCCCAGGGACCCGCACGTGTGGGAAGAGTCTAGATTTGATCTGTAGCTATCATCAGTTTTTAGCTTGTGGGGCTAGGGGACATCAACTCTGTAGGAATGGTGTGTATGGACCCATGTGTGGGTGTGAGAATATAACCCAGGCTGGGAGTGTGAGGGTCCCTCAGGGGCACTGGTGCCTGAACGAACTAACCCTGAGCCCCCAAACGCTCCATGTCCTCCCTAGCTGTGGGGTTCCAGGGCGGGGCCCTGTCTCCTTCAGCTTCTCTCTTTCTGTACCAAACTCAGCAGGGGCTGTACTCTAGGGGACTGGTGGCTTTTCCACTCACCTGCGCCTCACCTGGAGCTCCCTGCTGGCCCTTCCCCTTGGGACAGGAAGCAGGCAGCTGGGAAAACTGAACCTCAGTCGCGCACTCCTGACCTCTACTCTCCAGCCCTGGGTTCTGTTCCTCCAAGGGTTGGGCTGCAGAGAGGGGTCTGCTCCTCTCTGAACCGCACTTGTCTGCGTCTCAGTTTCCCCG
Organism: Sciurus carolinensis; assembly: GCF_902686445.1. NCBI lineage: Eukaryota > Metazoa > Chordata > Mammalia > Rodentia > Sciuridae > Sciurus > Sciurus carolinensis. The sequence goes on along the minus strand of NC_062215.1, from coordinate 4,787,066 downwards.
CTGTCTCTCTGAGGGGCTGGTAAATGCGTGTGCATACAGTTTCTAGGTGGCTGGGGTCGCCGGGGAGGAAGAGCGGTGGAGCCGGGAGTGTCGAGGCCAGGGAGAGGAGGGGGACTGATGTGCCCTCCTGCGTCTGGTTCCTAATTGCCGGAAGATCCCTGCCCGGGCTTGGATCGCCCCAGGGCGCCCCACGCTGCCCGCCCCCCACCGGCCCCAGCCCGGCCCCCATCACAGCTGGGGAGGTGGCGCCGGAGCTCGGACCCAGTCGAGCCCGCCTCTGCCCGCGCCGCTGCCGCCCTCCCTGCCCTGGGCCCGGCCGGGCCGGGGCGACACCTACCTCACCAGGATGGCCACCCCCACGTCCTCACAGTTGGCATACACCCGGGCCCACGTAGCCTGCACCGCCTTCCTTTCCGCCTCGGACAGCTCCTCGCTGCGCTCCCTGCGCTCAATCTCCATCTCGCCGGGCACTTTCTCCATGAGCAGCTCCCAGCCCAGCCCGGCTTCGCTCGGCGGCTGCAGGGCGCGGGGCGCCGGGCTCGGGAGCCGGGGCCGGCTGCGTGCGCGGCGGGCGGGCGAGCGAGGGGCAGAGCGCCGGAGGGAGGGAGCGTGTGTGCTGTGTGCGCCGGGTGTGTGTGTGCGCGCGTGTGTGCAGGGTATATGTGCGGGGGGCGGGGGCCGCGAGCGGGGGGCGGGGATGTGGTCTGCTGGAAAATGTTTAAAAAAACAAATCTGCCTCAGAGCCCCAGTCCTGTGTCGGTGAGCCAATTCTGGCAAGGTGAAGGCTGGGCGGGGTGCGGGCGACGCGGCTGGCGCCTGGCCGCCCACCCACCCGCAAGGCCACGGCGGTCCCCGCCGGTCCCCGCCGGGCGGGGCAAGAAGTAGGTGTGGCCGATGTGCTGAGGGGTCTCGGGAGGATCCGGCGGTCACGCGGCGCTGGGCGGCGCGGGCCGCCAGGGAGTGCGCCCCGGCGGTGCGGGACCGGGAACATCGTGCTCCGCTCCCACAGCGCGCGATGCCGGGACCTGTGCGTGTGGGCACTCTTCACGTGGCGGGGAACTGTCTCAAAGTCACACACTCGCAGGGACTTGCGGCGTGGCTGCCAGTCGCGGGTCCGAGGGGGCGAACGCGAGCCCCATCGCCGGCAGACAGGTTCAACTGGCTCCGCTGGCTCCTGAGTCGCCACTCGCTGAGCTTGGGACCCCTAGGCTCTGGCAGGTGTAGAACGGGGTCGTCTCCCCACCGACCTGCCGCCTCGGGGAACTTGAGCACATCTCCAGTCTTGGGTCCCAAAGGCCTGTGCCCCTCTTTCTTCTGGCTGACACCCCCTCTCCCTTGGTGCACGCACGTGGCTGAAAGAAGTCGGCCGTCGGCTGATTAACGACACTGGCAGGCAAGAACCAGGCGCTGCCTTGAAATCTAGCTCTGGCGGTGTCGGAGTGAAGTCTGAGGACGAGGCAGCCAGGTGTGGCAGAGAGGACCTGGGCTCAAAAAGACATGGCAGGCATCACCAAGGTCCAGTTCTGAAGGCTGAGGAGACAAACCCTTCACCCTGTTGGACTGCTCAGGGAGATGTGAGATTGGGCCAGAGGTGGGGACTGTGCTCCTGAGACCCAGAATCCCTGTCCAGCGGTTGGCCAGTCTCTGGGTAGAACTGGAAGACTGAGGCCACAGTGGGCTTGCAGCGTCTGCAGATGTCAGGGTACATGTGGAGTAGCTCTGATTCTCCTTAAGACTCCCTACTTACCCTTACTCTGTTCAAATATTGGGCTCCCACTGCCCAAGCACGGCCAGGGGATGGCTCTCCTCTTTAACTTTGATTCATGGCTTAATATTTTAAAATCCAATTTCAAGATCCAGAACTAAGGGAAGCAGTGAGAACCTGGCAGGCTAGGGGCCAGCCTGAGTCCTTCCTGGAGCCCAGGGTTCAGGTGCCTGATGGGACCTCTGTGCAGGAGTATGCTGACACTGCACCCACCTCACCTCAGTCAAGGGAAGGAAAAGCCAGTGCTTGGCGTGGTCTTGGAGGAGGAGAAGGAGAGGGGCGCGGAGGTCCTCACATCACTCAACTCATGTCCCAGCCCTGCCATGACTTGCTCCATGATGTACACACACCAAACTCCCCTGACAGTTCCCACAGCTGGTGTGGAGACTTTCCCAAGCAGCTGCCCAAGAGGGCCCCCTGGGATGAGGACAGAAGTTAAGAGGAGTCTTATTGATTTTCATCTCATCCTTCACAAATTCTATATCTGTCTTAAGGTGTAGGAATGTATTTGTACAGTGGTGTGTAATTTATAAGTTTATAATTTTTATCTAAATTATATAAGGTAGTTATATAAGTTAGAATTTATAATTTATATCTTACATTCTGCCTTTTTCTGAGGAGGGTGTGCAATCAGAAAAGTTTGAAGAAGGTTATCTGGAAGGTGGAGCTGAGCCAGACCTTCCCTCTCTGCTCTGCCTGGTCTTTCTGGCTTCATTTGAATATTCTTCCCCTCTTCTCCTCTTCTCCTGGTGCCTCCTCTGTGCCCCACTTCAGCTCCTGCTGCTTTCCTGTGAGGTGTGAGCAGCCGGGGCAGAGTCTTCTGAGGTTCTTCCTTGAGCACCTGTGACTTCAGATTCCTCAGCTCTTCTCTAAAGCTTTCCCTGGTGCCTGCAATTCCCAGAGTGCTCCGTAGATACCTTTCATCTGCCTAAGTCACTGTGTTGCAGCCAGCTGCTTAACTGGACAGCACATCTGTCTAGACCATTAGCCCCTCAAGGGCAAGGCTCAGGTATAACGAATCTCCCTTCTGGATTGGTGTTCAGTGCCACTGCACACACCTTCCAGGAGGTGGACTTACCCTGTTATTGGAGGGGAGATCTTGGGTCCAGTGAGGTTAATCAGTCTTCACAAGGTCGGGGCTGCTGACCCCACTAATCAGCTTGATCCTCCTAATCCATCCCCAGCAGGAGCCTCAGGACAGGCGGCAGTGGCTTGTGAGAGCTGGCCAGGGCCACTGTGGTCCCTCGCCTGTGGCCTTCTTCTGCAGCCTCCATCTGGGGGGATGGGGCAGCTGAACCATGTGCACCACCCTCTTCCTGCTCAGCACCTTGGCTATGCTCTGGCGCCGCCGATTTGCCAACCGGGTCCAACCGTGAGAAACTGATTGGGCTATGGGTTGGGGTGTGCATCGGGGTGTGGGGGGTGGTTACCGGACTGGGCCACAGGCAAGCTGAAGGTGGGCAGGGGCTGAAGGTGACCTCCATCAGGTTGGGGAGGGGATCTGAGAGTCACACACTCAGAGCAGGGGGCTGGGCACTGCATACAGCTCTTCCTGTCTGCTCTTCCCTCCCACAGAGACCCCAGCGGAGTGGATGGGACGGTTACGGGCAGCAGCAGGGACACAGACCTCCAGTCCTCGGGCAGGTGAAGCAGAAGGGAGTCAAGGGTGGAGGAGGGAGGGTGCTACCCAAGGAGCTTTTGCTGTGTGTGCTGGGGCTGTGAGTGTGTGCGTGTGGGAGTCCCACTGTAATTCTGGCCTTGGCCCTGGTCACCCTGTTCCCTATTTCACCAGGTAGCAGTGGGAGCCCCAGCCCCCTCCTCTGGACCAAACTGCGGCTTTGCTTCTCTGAGTGCTAGTGCTAGTGGGGCAGTCCCCAGGAGCACCTTCCGTGGAAGGTGCAGGGAACCGGGGAGAGGGAGGAGGCAGAAGCTGCTCTGTGTAGCTTTGCAGCCGGGCCTTGCCCTTCCTCCCCCCTGTCTCCCTCTGCCCCCACCCACCCGCCTCAGCAGCTCCACTGCCTGAACCTCCAGCAGGATTCGCTGTCCAGTCCCCAATAGAAGATGCAGGAGGAGCATGACATCATCGGCACTGAGTGCCATTGGTTGGGCAGCCCCTGCGGGCAGGACGCTGTCTCCAGTGGCCAGAAAGTTAACTCTTCCCTGGACTGAATCCATGTGACCTTTAGGGGGCCAGGTTGTGGGCACTTCTAGACTTTTCCTTCCCTGGATGACTAGTGTCTTTAGATGATAGGGGCTCCTGTGCTCAAGAAAACACTAAAAAAAAGGTCAACTACTATCTTACTTAATTTATCTATGTGTAAGAGATTCTTTATGTGTCTATGAACCCCCCTAGCATGGGAGACACTCTGAAGAGTGACTCTCTTATTCTAGTAAAACTAAGGGGAAAAAAGATCCTATCAAGTGCGTGGGCTCCAGAGCCCACTGGCAGAGGGTGTCTTCACCCAGAGTATATCAGGTGACCTGCCAGGGGTCCTCCAGGTCTCTCTCTGGGCAGGGAACCTGTTGTCTCCTGTCATCTCAGTCATGGGATTCTCCCAAATCTGGATAGTCAGAGGGCCCATGCGAGGCCCTGGGCACATATGGGAAACACAGCCATTTCCGTGACACCCTTCTGGGCTCCGCAGCTAGCTGAGATCATAATAGTGTCTGGTCAATATTGCTAATTAAGAGGGCTGATATACATAGAGTAACCTGGCCTCACCTGAAGGAGGCACTTGGATGCTGACTGAGCCTCTTACTGAATTGGGGTGTGGAGTTGTTGGGCAGTCAGACTGTAAGTCCTGGTCCCCCTCTTACTACCTGAGAGACTTTGAACAAGTTATATAATCACTTCATTTCTTGAAAACTAGGGTTAGTACAGGGGCTGTGAAGTTCTTGGGAAGGCAGACTAACTGCTCAATGAATGCTAGCTATTCTCTTGTTATTTTACACCCGATCAATGCTTTATTATTCCCTGGAGGTTTCTCACAGTCCCTCATTTAGAAGTCTCCATAATCCCTGAGGATTGGCAGGACATTAAAAAAAAAAATCTCTTTAATGGTTGAGGAAAGTGAGGAGCAGCAAAATTTGAATGACTTGCTCAAGATTGTCTATCTAATTTATAGCTGATTTGGACCATCAGGCCCCTGACTTCCAGGCAGTCTGTCTCTTCCACATGAAATGGGCCTGGACCTCCTGGCAGGCTAGGAAAGGCCAAATCTGGGGACCATCTGGCCAGGCTAGCCTGGAGTGTGTGTGACTCAGGCAGAAGGAAGCAGTTGCCTATTAACTCCTTGGGACCTAGTTACCTGGGAAAATCGGTCCCACATAAAAGAACTACCTGCCTATGATGGCTGCCATAGAGGGCTGGCCAGGGTTGGCACAGGGGTGAAGTCTCCCGTCTTCTAATTCCACAGTCTTAAACCCCAAGTTGTTTTTTAGGTGCTGCTGTTCCTCAACGCTGGCCATGGGGGCAGGAGGAAAAGGGGAGCCAGGAACATAGGAAGTTCATCCCCTTCAATCCTCTGACTCCAGTGCTTTCCTCTGTTCAGGGAGAAAGAACATCTGAAGTAAGCCCTCCCATCTTCAGGTGGGACTCTGCTCCAGGAACTGGGATCCTCTGGCCCAGGCAGGTAGGGAAGAGCAGGGAGCCCTGGAGGGCAGAGGGTAGGGCTGGGGACAAGGGAGAAGAAATATGTAAGGCTGGGCTGTGCTGCACAGCGGTCTGTTTCCAGCTCTCTGGTCCCCCAGGCAGGCTGAGCAGGAGGGTGGCTCCTTCATTCAGCTCCTGTCTGGAACCTGTTCCCTTCCAGGTCATGGGGCAAAGGTTGGTTTGAAGAGAACTGGCCATGGTTCTGACTTATTTTCTAGGGCTGGGGATGAGGTGGGGGTGGTGCTGGGAATTTAGGGCAGTGCTGGAGGGTTTCTAAGGGAGAGACAGTGCTCTGGGATGTCCATTCTGAAGTAATACAAGTCCTGTCTCTCAGCATCACAGAAAGTGTAGATTGGTCTTGACTTTCTGTTTCAGCTCAAGTCCTGGTTTGGCCCCTAGCCGGGAAGGATGCTGTGGGGGCAGAAGCCGCAGCAAGCGGGAGATGGCAGAAACAGAGGTGAAGAAGGTAGGCTTGTCCCTTGGAGTCCCTGGGTGGGGCCTAGCTGTGGGCCTTCTGAGCAAGACCTGACTGGGGTTGGCAGGAACAATAGAGATGTCCTTGCTCTTGGCTTCCCTTCCCACTGAGTTCCTGAGCCTCCTCTGAGAACTGTGGAGTCTGAAAAGCCTCAGAGAGAGGGGCTTGCTGGGGTCTACCAGGTTAATTCTAGGGCAGTCCATCAGCCCAGGCAAGAGGCAGGGACAAATGGAGATCCACTTTAGAATCAAGGGATGTCTGATAGCTTGCATTCACACATCAAGGGCTTCTATTCATTTTCTAATTCAATCCTCACCTTAACCCATAGAGACTGTTTAATTTCTATCCATAAATGAGGAAACACACAGAGAGGTTTGCCTAACATTGCCTGGCTATTAAGCAGGGGACGTGACTCACCTGAAGGCTACAGAACCTAACCCAGTTTGCAGCTGCTTAGCCAAAGGTGGGTCCTGTTGGCCTGGCTGGCTGCTTCTGTCAGCTCTGGAGCTATTCTGCTCAACAGGCTTGTGGGCCAGGGCTCTGCCGGTGTCAGTCTGTCATGGTGGCACTTACTTCCCATGGCATTGTCCTCTTCCCCGTCCCCAGAGCTCACCCTGTCATGGGCTGCTCTGCTGAAATGATCAATTAGCAACGCTGGTTGGCTCCGTGGCATGTCTGCCTACAGCTGGATAGGAGCAGCCACAGCTTGTCCTCCGAGTGTGTCTTCTGTGTGTGCACACGCGTGTTCCAAACGGGCAGTAGCATGTGGGAAGGCAGAAAGCCTGGCACTTGTTTTGGTGGATGTGCTGACTGCTCAGTAACGTGCAGCCCCCTTTGCCCCCAGCTGCTCTGCCATTTCTGCCTCTTTATAGCCCTGCCTGATCCTGAGCAGAGATAAAAGCAGATTTCCACTTCTGCTCCTAGATCCAGGCACAGTCCCTGCAGGCAGCTGCTCCCAACTGTCTCACAGCCGTTAATCTTCAGAAGCCCCCCGCCCCCCAAGCCCCATGCATGTGTCTCCTCCCCAGCCAGCCCCCCACAGCGGGCCCAGAAGCCAGGCCTGGCTGGGCCCTGCCCTTAACTTTCAGGAAGAGGAGGAGGAGCGGCAGCACCCCAGCCTCTGCTCCACATCTGAGGCCAAGGGAGAAGGGCAAAGAGGCCGCGGCCCAGAGGGCAGCCACTCTGAGGTGCTGGAGGAGGAGGCCACAGCCTGCTGGGGGGCCTGCTGATACCACAGGGAGCCTGGCTGGGGTGAGTGCGCAGAGGTTCCGTGGGAGCCTCTCAAAGTAGGGCAGGCAGGAGGCAGAGGAAGGTCACACCAGGGGAAGGAGCCTGCCAGAGCCAGAGTGCCTGTCTGACCCAGGCCTTGAGCTCTGGGCCACCTGTCTCAGCTCCTGTCAGCCTGTCTTTCTCCTGGGAGGCATGAGTCTTCCTGGTGACAGGACTGCCAGGCTGAGGGCCAGAGGGCGCCGTTCCCAGGACCCCGTCTGTGTTCCGTGATCTCATCTTTGCATTCATTCTCCAGTCTATCTGCCATGTTCCTGTCACCTCGTTCTTCCCTCTGCTCCCTGCCATTTCCACGTTGCCTGCCTCTTTCCAGTGGTCTGAGGAATTGTCAGGCCAAGGTCACGGAGTAGCACCCGGCGGGCTCCAGGCCCAGACACACACCCACAGGGTGGCACCCCTTTGTGGCACCATCTATGAGCCTGTGCAGGAGATGGTGGCTCCCCCAAGGATCCATTCCAGATGAAGGGTGGGAAAGAGGAAGGGGCTGCTGGCAGTATGGGGAGGCGGCTGCCTGGGCTGGGGGTTGCCTGGGCCCTGGCAGCTGGGGCGCCATGTGGGCTGGGAGGGAGGGGCTCTCTCCCCCAGGGAGCAGGCTGGCTTTGGTGGGAGCAGATTGTGTTTACACCTTCCCCGCACACCCAGCCCACGCTCGCCTCTTATTCCCGGGGCCTCTCCCGCCCCTGGCTGTCTGCACAATCTGCACGTTTGCAGCTCCTGCTGCAGAAAGTTGCCTCCCTCAGCCTAGAACTCCTGTACGGGAGACTCCCGGGACCCAGGCCCCACTCCTCAGGCCACTGGCTCTCATCATAGGGTGGGTGTGAAGTCTGGGTTGAGGCTGGACCTTTTAATTCCTGACCATGATGCTGTCCCCAAAGAGGCTGAGTCCCCTTGCCTTGAAAAGAGCCTCTGCTTCCAAGTGGGAGTAGGAATGTTCAGGGATTGGTGGAGAGGGAGCTCAGAGCAACTAGAGACAGCTAAGGTGGAAAGCCAAGGTGCTGGCCCTGACCAAGTGACAATAAAAGATCTAGGAGCAAGAAGTTCAGAGTCTGAGCCCCTGGGTTTGAACCTTGACCCCATGGCTCCTCTGTAGCCTCGGGAAGGTTACAGCAAGACCCTGTGCCTCAGTTTCCTCATCTGTAAGATAGAGATAGTAGTACCTGCTTCTCAGAGTTGTTGTGAGGGTTAATAAGACAACGTGTGTAAAGTGCTTAGCACGCTTTCCCATGTGCGTGAGCTAGTGTGGTTATCTGTGAACTGTAAATCACTACATAATGGTAGATTCAGAGCCTCTGGGGTCCTCCCCTCCTCACCCCGTGGCTCTCCTTCCCTGTCTCTCCACAGACGCAGTACTGGGCAATGGGCAAGTCTGAAACAAATCAGAGGAGGGGAGAGGGTGGGACTGTTGGGGTGGGCAGAGCACCCAGTGAGCCTGGACCAGAGAGGACCACCATGGCCTCTCTGTGCATCCAGAACTGTCTCAACCTCTCTGGGGGCTCGGCTTGGATACCTCCCCCGACCTAGCTCTGCTTTCTGAATGAATCTCAGCTTCAGAGGAAGACAGGCGCTGGTCACCCTGATGCTTTTCCTTGCTCATCTGAATGCTAATCTCTCTGCTGGTGAGAGCCTGAGTGACAGGGAAAAGGCTGCTCTGAGCTGCAGGGTGGCCAAGGGCAGCAGCCAGAGCAGGAGCAGGGAGGTGCTGCCGTCTGTGACCTCTGCGGCTGACACTCGGAGTTGCTGCAGGTCTCTCCTGGAGACTGGAACATGACCAGAGAACTAATGAGCTGTGTGGAGGAGCAAGAAAGTGGGCAGGGCAGCTGCAGCAGCTGCTGCTATCCCGTGTCACCCTGGGGTACAGATGTGGCTTTGGAGGTGTACCCACCCGTCCCAAATGTGTGATGTATGTCTGTGTGCGCGGAACAGCCCTGAGAAGGGCATGCAGCAGGGGTCCTGGCCCAGGGCCAGATGGGGAAGGCTGGCGCCCGATTTACCACAGGCATAGTGGTACAAGAGCAGGGGACCCCACTGGTCCCACAGGGACCCAGGGCCCTTTTGTAGGGCCTCACTGTTAGGAAAAAGCCCAAACCCCTGAGTTAGAGGAAAGTAACGCCTCTTTGTGAGCCACAAAACAGGGAGAATGGCAAAGTGGCTTACGCTAAGGTTTACATTAAATAATGATAATGACACTAATGATACTATTAATAATGGCTAACATGTATCGAACACTTATCATGTACTAGGCACTGTGCCGAGTGCTTTTTTCACAAGCACCATCTCATTTATGAGGCAGGAACTGCTGTTATCCTCATTTTCCCAAAATGGAAAATGAAGTTCACAGAACTTGCTCAAGGTCACTTAGAGCTTGCAGTGAAGCAGGGACCTATGCCTGGGAAATCTGATGCCACAGCCTGGGGCAGGGAGGACCCGAGTCTGGAGTCCGACTGTGAGGAGATTCCTGTGTGACCTACCTACAAGGGCAGAGGGCTGGAGCCTGGGCCCTCCTGGCCACGTCTTGGCACGTGTGCTGGTGCTGCAGATTATTCCCACTGCTTTCTCTTGAGGGGTGCAGCAGTCGCGGGCACACCAGACTCTGGGCCCTGCAAGGCTTACCCCTGCCTGCCAGCTGAGGGGAGTGAAGAGAGCTGGCTGCAGGAGGCAGTGGCCCCTGGCAGTGACTTAGGCCATCACTGACAGTGACTGCCACTCTGCTGCCTCCTTCAGCCAGGGGCAGGTCCCTGGGGAGAGGACAGCGCTGAAGCCAGCAGCCAGGCTGGAGAGGAGGGAGCTTGAGGGAAGGTTGTTTTGATTTGTTTGTGTCTGTGGCAGGAGGGTGTGAGGCACAGAGACCAAGGAGGTGGCTTCACCAGAGACAAGCTGGAAACAAGTCTTTGTGCCAAGGACCACAGACCCTCTCTGAGATACATGTGCCCCCTAGTGGGGATTAAGACAAGAGGGTGGATAAGAAAACAGCACAAAACAAAACAAAAAAGATTTCCTGAGTCTCTGAGCCCATGAGCCTGGTAGGAGGTGCCACGCCTACCCCTGTGAGGCACACAAGGTATCATATCCTGAGGCAGGAACGCTGAACTAAGCATTAAACGAAATGTATCCATTTACAAGCTTGTTTACAAGCATGGATTGTGAGCCTACATGGCCCAGTGTGTCAGGTATTGGGAGTGACACAGGAATGTAAGAGGCAGTCCCTGTCCTGCCACCTAGACGAGGGGAAGATCCTAGCCTGGGAAGCCTAGCTCTGCCAGTTCAGCCCTCCTTCTCATGTGACATGTTGACCCAGGTGGGCTGGTGCTGAAAGGCAGAGGACCGATGACCACCTCCGGAAGAGAACCATGTAGTGACATGAAGGGGATCGGACAGTTGATGGGGGCCCACAGATTTTCTCCATCGAGAGCAATAATAATGGATCATGTGCGGAGGTGCAGACTTGTCCATGTGACCAACAAGTACGGAGTGCCTGTGTGCCAGGAACTTTGGATACGAAAACGAATCAAGACCTCCTGCCGCAAACAGCCTGGAAACTGGCAAAATATAAGACACAGACACACGAAAACAGGCAGCACCAAACAGTGAACCCATGACCACCTCAGCCCCTGCTCAAAGACAGCTCCCTGACTACGGCTCAGGGAGGGGAAACTCAAGTAGGGGAGGAGACCGGATCAGAGGTCAAGACGTGTGATATCCATGAGGACATGCACAGATCAATGGACCCCCCCAAACAGAAGGACTGCATAGATCAATGGGACCCCAAAACACAAGAAACAACAGTGATTCAATGGAGACAGAAAGGTCTTCTCAATAGGATATAGAAAGCACTGCCCATAAAAGAAAAACCAATTAACTGGACTTTATCAAAATTAAACTTCTGCTTAATTTAATTAAACTTAAAGACTGTGAGAAAATATTTGCCAAATATTTGCAAACAGACTTGTATCCTGAATATATAAAGAACTTTTACAATTTGATAATAGTAAGATGGCACAAATTTTTTAAATGGCAGAGGGAAGGTTTTAGTAGCCACTATATGAATAAAATTTGGCCAATAAACACATTGAAAGATGCTCAGCATCATAAATTATTAAGAGAATGCAAATCAAAAACACAGTGGAGGCTGAACACAGGCCAGGATGTGGAGCAACTGTAATCCCATAATATCCTGGGGAATTAGTATGGTGGTTTCTTATACAGTAACCCGAGAGGAATGGAAACTCACATCCACCAACAAATTTTACAAAAACTTTCACAGCAGGGTTATTTATAGTAGCTAAAGAGTGGAAACAACCCAAATACCCCCCAACACGGAATGGATAAATTGAGGTATGTTAATAGAATGGAATAATACTCAGCAATAATGAGGAAATGAATGACGGATATAAGCAACAACATGGGTAAATTGAGAAGCCAGACACAGAAGAGTACTTCTCATATGATTGTATTTATGGAATTCTAGGACAGGCAGAACTAATTGATAGTGACAGAAGGCAGAGCAGTGGCTGACTGGGGCCAGAGCTGTAAAAGGGTGGCCGATACGCTCTGCATCTTGATCAGGACTGTGGTTGCATGGATGCATGCTTCCTGTACTCTAACATACACGTTGAACAGATGCATTTCATTATATGTACTTTATGCCTCGACAAAGATGACTTAGCTAAACACAAAATGAATGAAGAATTGATCCTTGTCTTGCCTACGGTCTACTAGAAATGCCAGACATGAAAACAAGTAACCATAAACAGCAGGGTCAGTGCTGGAGGAAGTACATCCCAATGGGAACTGCCCTGTGTTCAGTGCCAGCCTTGTGCAGGCCTGTGCTGGTGCTCTGGATGCACAGCCCTAAGGTTCGGATGATCATCCCCCTCGCGCTACACGTGAGAAAAGAGACTCAGACAGGTGAAGTCATGTGTCCGAGGTCACTCAGCTAGAATCAGCGAGCTGGCACTTTCCTCCAGGTTGGCCTGATTGCAGAACCTGTGCTCAACCACCTGCCATAAGAAAGGTATCACAAGGAAGCAGCTTGGGGATTGCTGCAGCGTCACAGCCAAGACTACGCAGAGGAGGAATTTAAGGATGAATGTACCAAGCAGAGAAGAGGATTAGGGGAAGGGAATTGCAAGGCAAAGGGAGCAAATTTCCCCAGCAGCAAAGGTTATGCAACAGTTGTGAGAAGGCAGGGGTTTCCGGGAATGCAGAGACATCTCCAGAGAACAGCAGATGAGATTCAGAGTATTACATGCTCTTCCATTTTATTTTCACTTTTTAAAAATCAGTTTTTCAAGTAACAATTTTATTATAGGCAGAGCAGACAAGTGAAATGAACACTATTTGTGAGCACAAAGAAATAATCCACAAATCCAAGTTTGTCTATTCTCAATAAATGGGGTACATGTTGTTATATTTCTCTTCCTCCAGAAAGGTAAAGCTACATTCAGGGATCCAGTTTTTGCTGAGCAGGATTTGTGGCAATATTTCATGGTTCTCAGGGAAAAAAATCCTCCATGTTTTCATCATGGGTTTTCTAAGTGGATGAATTGAAATCACTGCAGTTAGGCAAAAATATTCCATTGTCACACTTTTTTTTTTTTTTTTTAGGAAAAACAGCATGGTGGTTGTTAGCTTTCCATTACTATAACAAAATACCTGAGATAGTTAACTTATAAAGAGAAAAGTGACTGGGGATTAGAGCAGTGGCAGGACACTGACCTTGCATTTGCAAGGCCCTGGGTTCACTCCCCAGCAACACGCACACACACAATTTTATTTTGGTTCATGGTTCTGGAAGGTCCAGTCCAAGATCAGGGGCACCTTTGCTTTGGAATTCTAGGATAGGCAAAACATATTGATGAGGCAGTGCATTATGGAGGGAGTGCAAGGTGAAGCAACTGTGTGAGCAGGAAGCAAAGAGCAAGGGGGAAGAGGCTGGGGTTCCACAATTGCTTTCACAAGCAGGCCCCCAATGACTTAAGGACCTCCCACTAGGTCCTACATCCTAAGGTCCCACCACCTTCCAACAGAGCCGCCTCAGGACCCAGCCTTAACATATGGGCCTTTAGAGGACGTTCAGCATCCAAGCCATAGCAGTGGTTGAGACCATCAGCTTTTGATTGGATTGTCTGTATTCAGATTGCAATGCTTTCACTTAAAAATTCCTTTAACTGTTTTGCACTTTGGCTTCCTCAGCTGCAAAATGGTGCAGGGGGTCGGTAACGACAGGCTGTACTAGACTCAAATAAGACAGCATATGAAAGGTGCTACTGCAGGCCTGGCAGAGTAAACGCCTCGTGTACGTGAGCTGCTGCTGCTTCAGGAAGTCAGCTTGCACATGTCACATCGTTTTCTGTATTTCGTCATGATCCACTCTTCCTGGGAACTATTATATACATAAAGAAGATATGGGAAATCTCAGTAGCATTTAGGATGATTTTGACTCTAACAGACACCAAACTTAAAATGACTTAAATAAGGAGATTTCTTTTTAAAATCTCACATTCAGCACTTCACCAAAACTAAGATTTAATTGCTCAGAAGACACATCCCACATTCAGAAGTATTGAAATGTAAAAATGTGTCTCTGAATCAAAACAAGAGGTCTGAAGGTCAGGGCTCAGGGACTGTCTGTTTCAGCAGTTCAATGGCATCTTGCCCCTCTGCCTTCACAGGCCTTTGACTCTTGCTTTGAAGAAACCTCATGCATGCAAGATGGCTGCAGCCATCTACAAACATCACATCTTTATTATGTCCCAAAGCCAGAAGAGAAACTATTGTTTTTAAAAGCAGTACTTTCCCAAACTTGGCCAGAATTGCACTGCAGACAAGATGGAGGAGGAACAGCTTCCAGAATGGCCTGTGACAGTGCCTGCATCCAGGTGCACTTCCTATGAAATTGCTGGTGCAACCGCTCCAAGTGTAAGCAGCCATCTGTTTGGGATTCCACCTACACTCTGTGTTCTTATTAATAAAATTAAAGATTCCTTTCCTGATTAAGAAGTCAACCTCGATGTGGCAAAGACTGTTTTCTATTATTGTGGGTTTCAGATACCACATCTTAAATCCTGTCATTGTCACACTAGCACATCAGGCCAGCTGACTAGATTTTCCCTTTGCACTCAAGAGCCTCAGCAGCACTGGGGACTCCTGCTCTGTTCAGTTTGTGATCCTCTTCTGTCACTTGTCATTAATCTGTCTCTCTTTCCATGCCAATAAATATAGATCTGCACTAGTCTTGTATAATGGCTATATAACAATTCCACTGACTGTAAAACTCAAACGTACCAGATCTCACCAGCAGAGTGCAAATGAGATCACAGTAGCATTAACACTCCAAGCCTAGCAGCTCTGCCTTGGCTGCTCATTCAGGGATTCGGATGCTGTCTTTGAAGTTTCTCCAGTAATTTCTGCACTGCCTATGCAGTTGCGCCTCACACATGCCCAGGCACCAGGGCTCTTGTATTTTGCTCTAGCCTCTGAGCTACTGCCTGTGCCACCCCCATTGGTTTTGAGCCTGTCGCTGTTCCACTAAGCACAACCGTGCTCTGCAGGAGAAGCTGTGCCCTCAGGTGTGAAAGCTACACACTGACCTTTGGCAGCGTGGAGGACTTTCAAGACCTTGCTGCACACTGGGTGGCAACTAGCCTGGGGACAAAGACAGTCCTTTCAGAACCCAGAGCCTCAGAGTCCTTCACAAACTAGCTCCCGTAGTCTCATTCTCACACTCTGTGCCACCAAGTGGCTTAAAACAGTGGAGCAGGTGCCCAGCATTCTCCTTTCAACATTTTTGATTTGTCTCCAACCATTTTTTTTTTTGGTGCTGGGGATCGAACCCAGGGCCTTGTGCTTACAAGGCAAGCACTCTACCTACTGAGCTATCTCCCCAGCCCCAACCATTCTTACAAACACAAATTATTCTTCTCTTCCCCCGTAGTGCCCCCCCCCCCAAATTCTTATATATTAGATCAACTCATTCATGCTGCAGAACAAGTTAGTGGTAAAAGCATGAACTCCAGAGGCTGGGAACAAATCCTGATTCTGCCAGTTACTAGAGTAAATTTTGGGCATGTTACCTCGTTTCTGAATGCTTTTGTTTCTTCATCTGCACAACAGGATAGTGATGTGTACTTCACAGTGCAGCTATAAGGATTAAATGAGTTAATATACATAAAGACCTTCATGTAGTGAACGCATCCAGTAAACACTATGAAGTATCATCTACCATTACTGCCTGTAGCAGATCACTTGCCCACTAGTTTCACAGTTTTTGGCAAAAAGAATGCCCTCAGCAAGTCTCAAATGAAAGGAACTTAGTTTACAGGGAGAGAACACTTTCTTCCTTTCAATAATAAACAAAATAATTTGTCTTCAAGGGTAAAATGGAGAAACCCAAAGGCTAAAATTTTTGCTGCATGAATTAATAATCACTGCTTGTTAGTATGAGCAAGGGCTACTGAACGCTCTATTCAGTATTGTGAGGAAATTAAAAAGAAAAAAAAATGATTAGCCAGGTAAGATAGCACACACCTGTAATTCCAGGGATTCAGGAGACTTGAGACAGGAGGATTACAAGTTCCAGGTCAGTCTCAGCAATTTTTTTTTTTTTTTTTTTTTTTTTTTTTTGGTGCTGGGGATTGAACCCAGAGTGTTGTGCTTGCGAGGCAAGCATCCTACCAACTTAGTATATCCCCATTCCTGGCCTCAGCAATTTAAGGAGACCCTCAGCAACCTAGTAAGACACTGTCTCAAAATAAACAGGGAGGAAGAGGATGTGGAAGGGAAGGAAGAGGACGACAATGATGACTCGGGATGTAGCACCCCTGGGTTCAATTCCTGCCCACTCCCCACGCCAAAAAAATGAAAAAGAGGAAAAAAGAAAATGAAAAAAAAATTATGATACTTCTCCCGCCCCTGAAAAACTTAGAATCAAATTAACGGAGGTAGACAAATAAATATTGTAATTTGAAAATAAAGACCTGAAACATATTACCACATACAGAACAAAATAGTCAAGGCTAAACGCTTCAGAGATCATTGCTAACAGGTCCATAAGAATGTGGAGAGGAAACTGCATGACGATCTCTGCAAATTTAAACTCCTTTCCAAAGAGGCATAAATTCTGGCCCTAACCTAGGGCTCAGTCTGCCCTACTCAAAATGAAACCCGGCCTGAGCTCAGGCACGGAGGGGCATGCCTGGCATCCCCACGACTCCGGAGGCTGGGGCAGAAGGATCGCCAGTTTGTGGGCAGTCTGGGCAACTTGGCAAGGCCCTGTGCCAAAAATAATAAGAAAAAAAAAAAAAAAAAAAGTAAAGGGCTGAGGATGTGGCTCAATGGCAGAGGCCCGGGTTCAATCCCCAGCACAGAGAGAGAGAGAGAGAGACACAGACAGACAGAGTGGTTGACTGAAAAATGACACTCAGATCAGGGGGCGCTCCTGCTCTTTTCATAGTTCAACTTGAGGCTCCGTGTCGCCCCCGGCGGCGTCCAGGCCACACGCGGGACGCGCCCGCGCCCTCCGCGGCGCTCGGAGCAGCCTCGGCCCGCCCGCGCCCTCGGGCGCCCCCCGCCGCCCGCTGAAGGTCTCCCCGGACCTCCCTCCGCGCCACCGACCCGCCCGCCACCCCAAACGACCCTCTGCGCCCCAGACACGGTCGCGGCGCCAGGAGAAACGCGGTGCGGCCGGGCCTCGGCTTGCTCCTCGGTCCTGCCCCTGGAACTTCCCGCGCCTCCCCAGTCTCGGGCCGGGGCCGCCTGCGCACTGCGAAGCTCAGCGACCTCCACCTCCGCCACCTGACCGCCGGCAGCCACGGGCCCCCGAGCCCGCGCCCTCTGCTGCCCCTGGCGGCCGCCTCCGTCTCACCGCGGCTCCGTCGGCGACGCGACAACATTTCCCATCAGCCCCTCTCAGCATCGCGAGAGCTCCGGCGAGACCGCCGGGGAGAGTCGCGCGCAGGCGCGGCCTCGCGCTCTTTCCGCGGTCAGCCGCGTGTCTGGAAGGCCTGGTGGCTCGGGTGGGCTGTGCTCCGTTGAGCAGCCCCGGGCTTTAGCTGATGGTAAGGTCGCGGAGGTGGGGGAATGGGGCTTTCCTCGACACGGGGGTGGCGCCTCGCGGAGTGGTGGTGAGGGTTGAGGTTCTGCACGAGAAAAACGCTTTCCAAACGGCGAGAAATTGTGCAGGAAGAGAGCCAAAACCTGTTTTCGGCGTCGAAGGGCGCCTCCTGGGAGAGGGAGGTCCTTGCAGTCTGCGCGACCCCGTGCGCCCACCGTGGTGCTGAGCGTGCACGCCCGGAGGCCCCGGGTCTGACTCCCCTGTCCGCCCGTGGCCCTGCTGAATTCAGCATCGGGGGTGGGGACGCGTGAAAGCACCCCTTCCACTTGGAGTGCCTTGAGGACGACCCAGGCGGTCGTTTTTATTTAACAACCTCAGATGGTAGTGAAAGGAATTGTAGACTTTGGAAACCTGGTTTTATTATTTTTTCCTCCCAGTACCGGGGATTGAACCCAGGGGCATTCTGTCATTGAGCTACAGTATTCATTAGTTTTAAAATTAATAGACGGGGTCTCGCCAAGTCGCCGAGACCTGAATTTGCGATCCTCCTGCCTCAGCCTCCCCAGTCGCCGGGATTACGGGCGTGCACTATCACATCCAGCTGGAAATCGGTAGTTTTGACAACAAAACTTTATTTTCATTTCTGAAGGGCTTTCTGGCATTTGCAGAGATGAGAAGCAGGGCTGCAGATGGCAGTTTAAAAGTAACGGATGGAACCCCAAAATGAGTAAAGATGGATGCAAGCAGGTCTGGGTGGTTACCAGGAATGAGAAAGCAGAGTGGCATAATGTCCGGTCACATCCACCTCATGGCGCTGTTCAGAAGTTAAGTTGAACTGTGAGTGCAC
This sequence comes from Sciurus carolinensis, assembly GCF_902686445.1. Lineage (NCBI taxonomy): Eukaryota > Metazoa > Chordata > Mammalia > Rodentia > Sciuridae > Sciurus > Sciurus carolinensis. Next base: position 4,768,989 of record NC_062215.1, on the reverse strand, counting down.
TTTGACAGTTAAGTCCATTAACAGTACAAATGGGGAAGGTCTGTGTTAGTGTAATTTGAGGCCACTAGGTGTCACTGTTTGAAATCAACATGGATGCCATTGTATATGGGGATGAAACAGACGTGGAAAGTAAGATTTGGAGGGCTGGGGTTGTGGCAGATAAGTTTTGGTTGCTGGGATTTGGGAGTTTGTTACTGGTTGAGCTGAGGAGGATTTAAACTTATCCCTGACTGAAGTGACATCTTTTGTGAAGAGTTCTGACTTAACTGAGCTCAACTTTTTTGACACATTTTGAAAACAAATGCCTGAACGTAGTTGCTATTTGAATGAATTATGACATACTCATTTCTCTTTTAGATCAAAGGTATTGGCTATGGACTTAGAAGAAAGTCATGTGAAACCCATCATCTTAAAGTATTGCACTTGAGGATCTTTGTGATGAAATTTCTGTAAATGGTAAGATGTTAGCTCTGATAGAATTGCACAGGTTATGGTCCCCTTTAAGTATTGGTCTTTTAAGTTTGGGGATGTGGGAGTCTTCCAGGATTGTGGTTGGCCAGACAAGGGAAATACTATGAAATTCTTTCTGCTTGATTCTTTGCCTAGCATACTCAAAAATGGTATTTATATTAACAATCCTTATGAGGTAAATTCCCTCCCACCCCCCATATACACAGTCTGCTGCCGAGTAAATAAATTGAAGCTTAGGGACTTCAACTATTTCTTGAGTTAGGTTGTATCATTGATCCTCAACTGAGGATGGAGGATGCTCCTGGTATCTGGTGGATGCTGCTAACTATGTTACAAAGCACAGGACAGCACCTGTGAGAACTTTTCCACCCAAAATGACAGTAGAGTTGAGGTTGAGAAACCCTTGGAAACTTCATGTTAGATTATCTAGAGGTCTGGGTTCCAGTCTTGTCTTGATACCAAATAACAGCACCAGGGCTCTTCATTTGCAAAACAGTGTTAGTGGTTTTCAAACTTGGTTATATGTCAGAACCACCTACAAAGTGTTAGAACGTACACATTTCTGGACCCCACTGCAGCCATGGATGAGAATGACTCTAGAGGGTGTTCCAAGAATCATGTGTAGCCAGTTCCAGAGCAGGTGTGTAGGAACAGTTAGGTGCTCTGATCTGCTTTGAGCTCGAGGATTTTATTATAGCAAGATTATAGTGATGGCTATTTTTAAGTAGCTTGTGGGGCAGATGTCTAATCCTCTATCTCAAAAAACTGAAAGCCACATGCTTGCTCTGCAGGATAGTTTCATGCATTCAGATGGATGGAGAAATGACCTTGTGTGGTATTGTCATCTCCTGGCAGCAGGTGCTGTTTATGCAGCTGGCCTTCAATAGGCTAACTAAACCCATGAGTGATCTGCACCTACTCAGGCGTTTTACTGACATCCTAGAAAGACAATGGAATTTTAAAAGGGCAGGAATTGTCAGTGAGCCAGGTCTGGAGCATTGACTGCATCCAGACACTAGATATTAAAAACTTTTGCCATGGAAGGAAAACATATTCTAATAAAGTAGATGAGGCTGATGGACAGTTCTCATGAAGGAAGTAAAGCAGGACTTAATAAGAAATCATTGACCTGCTCTGGCAGGCGGTGCTGTAGGCTAGCGGTGAGCTGAGCGCATGATGATGTCAAGTTATCCCTGACTGAAGGCAAGGAAAGGCCTTTCTGTGTGGAATGTGGATATCTGAAACTCAGCTTTGCAAGTTTGCCTTATGAGAAGTTCATGATTTTAAAGAGAACTACTTGAGAGTTACTCTTCTTATATCTTCTTTAGTAGGTTTTTTTTTTTTTTTTTTTTTTCTTCCCTCTTCCCCCAATTTCTCTTCCTCACCAGGTGCAGTCTCAGCCTCAGTTTCTGAACCTGGGAAAGGATCCTCTAGCACATTGTGGCAGCCACCATGGACCTGAACCCCAAGTGAAATGTCTCTCATGTAAGCAGAGAAGTCCTTCTGGACAGGCTTGGGTGAGGGGTAAGCTCTTTTTGTTTCCCCTGCCCTGGACTTAATTAAGGAGGTGCTGAGCAGCAGGGAGACTTTAACATACTTTTGTTTTCATTGCTAGGTGTCTACTGAGTGAGGCAACTGTAAACTGCTTTGCCAAAAGGCAAGTGAAACAACTCCTCTCCTGTTGTAAACTTTGTTTCTATCTTATGTGTCCCTAAGAAGCCCCACAAGCCTATGATGGTTAGTTATCCCTGTCTGAAAATCTCAACTGAGGGAAAATAACCTATTCTGAGGCTTAGGGGTGTGGCTGCATGTTCCAGAAGTAGTTCAGGCTTTATAAGGATCAAATTGAGTGGACTCCACAGGGAGCTGTGTGCGCCCTGCTGAGATTCCAGTCTAGCGATCATCCCTTCAGACCTGAAGACTAAAGTTCTGGTTGCCATATTAACATCTGTCCCCTTCAGTGATGGCTCTGAAGGCACAGGCTCTGTGAGATGGCAGAAATGGACAAGCAGCCAGTACTTACTGTGGAAGGAGAATGCCTACCACATATTTCAAGGAAATGAATGTGCCCTTTGAAACTGAAACAGGAATGTAAAATATATGCCAGCTTGTGGCAGTAAGAATGCTTTTACTGACCTTGCCTCTGGCAGTGTCCTGACATTTAGAAAAGAAGGGTGCCATGGCCCGGCAGAGCTGTTGGTTTCCAGGGGCTCTGTCAATAGCACCACGGAGCCCCTCTTTCTATCTGAATGGCATTGCTGGCACTGGGCCACTGCTTGGGCAGCAGAGGTTGGCACATGAACAGGAAAGAAGCAAAGTGGTATTGTGGGCGTGATGTCTGTCTTTGTTTCTATTTAAATGCCAGGCTTGAAGTGGACAGATTGCCTTTTCTGATGAAATTGGGAGGTGTGTGTGGAGTCTACATATAAGGTCACATTTTTGTTTAATTACCAGGGAAGTTGCAATTGGGGTGAAATTTAACGAGCCTGATAACTGGCCCCAGTAGCTTAGAGCCTGCAAGTAAAACAAAGTGAAAGGGTAGGTCCGCAGCGGGGAAAGATCTACATTGTTATCTGCTTCTGAGTGGACTTGACAAACCTCAGGTAAACCTTGAGGTTCTTGTCCAGAGGGAGTTGGATATAAATATTCCTGCTGCTTAGTGGGAGTCTTTTCTGGCCACTCCCCTTAAGACACTGGCTCCTTAAAATGAGTCTTAGAACCTCACCAGCCTGCAATGAAACTTTGATAGTGCTTGAGCTCTCCCAGTGCACATACGCCTGTGCATAATGGTTAGAACAGTCCTCTTGGACTGCTTACCTTTTGCTTCTAAATTAATGTTTGGTTGTGACTTACTTAGTTGGCCGTTTACTTGAAATTGTTCTGTTTTACAGGTTATCTCCCAGTACTGCCCAGTGGGATCTGCACAGCCCTGCTTCTGCTAATGCCTATGAGTTAATCTCCCCCAAATAGAATCATTTAAGAATTCTTCGTGTACAACCAGAGAAACGATAGTTGTACCCCATTTGTGTACAATGAATCAAAATTAAAAAAATAAAAGAATTCTTTGGGTTTCATCCTCAGAAATAGCCAAGGAATTTGAGTGACTGAGATCATTTCTACTTTTGGCAGCTAGTGAAGTTGGGGTATAACTTGAAGCATTTGAACTTCAGTTTAGGAGGTCTGGGTGTAATCTTATGTGTAGATGGGACTGCAGTGATTGTAAGCTGAAATTGTTAGTGTGTATACATTGTAGGAAGCTAAGGGAAAACAGATGGTTGGCCTCAAAAGACTTTTCTCAGTGTGTTTCCAGAGAAGTCTGTTTCCAGTTTAAAATTTGAAGCACAATTGAAGGTTTTTTTGTTTTGAATTTTTGATTCACTAGCAATGTGGATTTCAGATTGAGACCCAAAGTTAAGAACATTATTTGTTCTATGACTTGAGAACTTTCTTAGGAGTTTCACAGAATACTGAACCTCAATTACCCAGAATTTAATCTGAATATTTTCTTATTTACCTGCTGAAGTGATTGATTCTCTACCCCATGAATGTATTGCCACCCACATACATGGCTTTCTTTTACCTTAAATCTAATGAAGCATTGATAAAGGTACTACTGGCACTTAGAGAGTTGGTGGGCATGGGGAAAGAACTATGAATCTTGGGTGTCAGGGCAGTGCAGGGCTACCAAGGCAATCAGATTAATGTTAGTGATCATCACTAGGTCATGGACTGTGATTGTCAGGGTATCTTATATATCCCCCATTTGACTTCCTTCCAAACCAAGTATTCTATCAAAGGAACATACTGCTCTCCTGGAGATTGAAAGACTTTATTGTCAAGGTAAGGCCAAGTAGGAGGCTTTGTCCTGATGCCAGTAACTGTTTCCCTCTAGTCTAATTCCTGGGCTCCAAGCAGTGGGATGTTAATGGTTTCTCCATGTAGCTGCCTTAGTAACTAAAGCCCGCCTGTCCATTGTGTTGATCAGATGTCTGGGTTTCTGAAGTGCTATTGTGTAGGACTGAGTTCCTCATCCCTCTTGAGAGTGAACAAAATCAACCTTCTGAAACCACAGGATCAGAGGCCAGTTCCTGGCCTTGGTGGTTGGCCAGTGTAGGCTGTGGCCCCCTTGGGAAGTTGCCAATGCTGGCAACACAGCTCTTGCCCCATGTGGAGTGCAGCCTATTAAGTGATCCAAAGTCACTAGTCTCGATCCAGTATTGGCTTGGCTAGGGGCTCTAAGGGTAACTCAATTGGGTGAGACTTAAAATCACTTAAAAGCCCATAAAATTATGAAGCTGCCTATCAGCTAGATAGGTTCGAATTTATTGAAACCATGATGTGTGGATGAGGTTTCGTTACCCAGTAATGTCATCCTGTTGGTGACAAGACCCTTGGTGGCAGGCAGGCTTCTGTGCAGTTGATTCCCATTGGGCACCAGTACCTCCTGTTCTTGGACCCTGACGGTGAACTCCATGCAGAACACCCAGCATTTCGTATGCTTTCTCTACCAACCCCCAGCACAAGACAAAATGGTCATTCATCATTTATGCAGTTAATCTGGTCTCAAGTTACACTCCACCTTTTGCTCTTCCACTTTATGAGGGGGCAGAAGAAACGTGTTCTCAGGTTCTCAAGAGATGTCCTTAGTTGGCTTTGGTGTTTGGGGTTGACATGCCAGTGGGAGCAGGTTGGGACTGGGGATCGTGCGCTTGCCTGCATGGCTGGCTTGATCTTGGTTACTGATGGGTCCTGAGTGGTGTCATTGACCTCAGTCTTACCACCTTGTCTTGAGTTGCTTAGCTCCAAAGTGCCTGCCCCTTGTTGGTGAGGTCGCTGTCTCACGTTGGGAGTGTTGTCTTCAGTTTTGGAACAAGTCCAGCAAAGCAGTCTGCTCTCCCTTGCTAAAGTGGGGATATCTGTCTCAGACCCAGAGGGGAGTTTTTTTGATGGTACGAAAGGGTACCCTGCTTTTAACAAGTTTTGATGACAATTATGAGTCCACCTCGGTACCCTCTTGCTGGGAAGGAGAGGGCCAAGGGGAGTGAAGCCCCTCTCAAAGGTTGAAAAGAAAAAGGCTTTTGGCCACTTGGGACCAGGGCCACAATTCTGCAAGAAGCAAAAGGCTTTGTGCTTTGGGGTCAGCGCTGGTACAACCAGAGGATACCAGCCTTGTGCAGGTCCCTCCACAGGACAGCTTCCAGGGGCAGGTCGTGGTTCGCATAGAAAATCAATGGCTTCTTTTTTCGTTCGAAATAGTGGTCAGAATATTTCCAGTAGTTCCTTGTGATGAATCCATAGGCACTGACCTGGACAACATAGTCACTGAGTTAGTGTTTATTGGGGTTGTGTCCCCACACAGGTTCCTGTGTGCAGGTGCAGGTAAACACAGCTCACCTGGGCAGTTATTTTCTCCACATTCTCTCATCCCAGGCTTATGGCCTCAAGATAAGTTACCCCACTGAACAGGCAGGGAAGCGAAGACACCCAAACATGTCCCCACCACGTAATGAGGGCCAAGCGGGGCTTGAAAATTGGGTGTGACTGTAAAGCCATGATCAAGTTCAAGCTGATTCGGGACCTAATAGTGACTGCGGTCAAGAGCCTCCAGTGTTAAAATAGGGAAAATGTGGGGCCAGGGTGGAGTTTGGCCTCTGGTCTTTGTACTGGCTTTACCAGGGGTCTCCTTGAAAACTGCTCAGCCTCTCTGCCTCGCAGTTCACAGAATAACATCCCATCAGGAACATCTGCTCTGTGACTTCAGTGTATTTATTCTGTGACAGTAAACCTGCTTGCTTGCCCCACGCCAGCTCTTGTCCTCACAAGAGGGCATCCTGGTTGGGAAGATTTTGCTTTCAGAAGAGCAGCATGACTCAGTGAAGGAGGCAGGTGAGGGGCAGGTGGCTACAGGAGTCAAGGCAGGACTGGCCTAGCCCATCCTGGACAGGACGCTGGGGAGCGGTGTGCTGACAGTGCCACCCCCACGCTGGGGAATCCTGTCCCCGTGGGGGGCTAGAGACCCCGTCAAGGGTGCAGGCCCTAGGGAAGGACTAGCACAAGTCACACTGGGTTCTCATTCTCGTGCTGGGCCGCCGCAGGCTCCTGAAAAGTCACCTTACCTGATCACAAGTATGCAAAGCTGTCAGCAGCATGAGGGCCCCAGTACTGGGCATATATAGGTCTCCAAAGTCTGTGTTAATCAATTTTGATTTCAAAAACCTGCAAACCAAAAGGTAATAAAGCCCAAGAAGCGTTGGACTGTTGTCTGTCGGCTTCCTGGCTCACCGTTACCCTGCACAGCTACCCATCCAAACACGTTAGGAAACTGAAAACGTGGCCCTTCTGCCCCAGTCAGTTCCCTATTTGGGGGGAAAATCCAAGCAAACACCTAAATTCAAGATCTTTGGCTAAAATAAGACACCTATAGTGGGTTTTGGGAGGAGAAGGAGGAAATCCAGGTGAGATCTTGCCCCCTTTCTCCACTGGGCAACACCTTGTTTCCACTCCTGTGCTGTGAGGTAACCACAAAGCCCTGGGCATTGGCAGCCTACTCATCCTGCTTGAGATCTTTCTCACCCCACATTTTGATCACGGGAAATGAGTGAGGTGGGAGCTCAGATCCTGAGTAGGACTCGCTGGTGTGATGGTACCCAGACTATCTGATTCCCCTGCAGAATGGTCATATAGCTGTGGCGTGGTTTCCATGGGGCTCCCCAGGTGCCCCTCTCCCTCTGTCCTGGGACGTTTGCACTGGTCTACAGCAGGGTTTCTCAACTGTGGCACCATTCACATTAAGGGCCAGATAGCTCCCACCCCTACCAGGATTGAACCCAATTAAATCAATTTAATTGATTTAACCCAGGATTAAATCAATGAGCCGCCCCCTGCCCATGCTTTTATTTTGAGAAGGCCTCACTGAGTTGCTAAGGCTGGCTTTGAACTTGTGATCCTCCTGCTTCAGCCACCCTCAGCCTTCTGAGACGCTGGGATTACAGGCAGGGCACCAGCACGCCTGGCTGGGTGTTCTTTACTGCAGGGACCACCCTGTGTACTCCCGGATGTTCAGCAGCAGCCCTGGCCTCTACCTCCTAATGGCACTCCCTTGACCACCACTGACAGACAAAAATGTCTTCCGACAGAATCAAGTACTCGCCCTACCCCACCCTCCATTGAGAACCACCGTAAGTAGGAGGGAGTGAAGGAAGAAGTGAGATCCGGCCATTTGTTCCCCAGGTTCCTCCCGTGGTGGCTTTCAGCTGGCTGGGTTTGAGGCTAGAGGCGATGACAGCCTGTTTCTAATACCCACTACCTCGCACACCTGGCTCCCTGGTAGACAGCCTATGCCTTTATGAGGGTCCCTGGGAAATAAACTTCCTTGGGTTATCCTGAGTTTTCTGTCCCTTCCCTGTTGACCGACTGCTCCATCAAGGGAGCGAGCGAAGTCGTAAGTGGAATAACGAGGTGCTGGGGGGGCACCCGGCCTGGACCCGCAGGTGTGGGCGAGGGAGGCAGGGAGGCCGGTGTTCCCGCCCGCCCCCTCCGCCGTACCTCTTTGTCAGGTAGCTGATGAACTCTGGATGCAGCAGCTTGAATTTACTGGCAGAGGCTTCCGGTCCAAAATAGGTGTGAGGCCTAGGACCCACGATAGAAGTGGACAGAGCGCCCGGAACCGTCGAAGTTCAAGGGGGAGAGCGAGGGGAAGAGGGTGGTGCTGGGAAGCCGGCGGTGGGCGCGGTAGGGCCGCGGCTGCGAGTAGTAGCGCGAGAAGGGCGTGTAGAAGGTGGCGGGCAGCACCGAGGGCACCACGTGCGGCTTCCCGCTCAGCAGCACCTCGGTGGGCGGGGAGTAGGAGAGCGAGCAGGGCGGGGTGAAGAGCGCGGGCGGCGTGGGGTAGGTGCAGCTGGTCTGCGGCTGGTGCGGGGGCGGCGGCAGCAGCGGCAGGTAGAAGGAGTCGGGCATGGGCGGCGGCTCCCGGGCCTTGGAGCAGGGGAAGGTGCAGGGGAAGCACTGGTTTTGGGGGAGCGGCGATGTCGGCGGCTGGAAGAAGGGGGCCTCCCTCAGGAAGCGAGGCACGTAGGGAGCGATGTAGGACGGGATGTTCCGGATGGGCCCGATGTAGGAGGCCGAGGGGACCGGGCTCTGGAAGGGGGACTTGACCAGAGGCACGGCGGGGGTCAGGGAAGGGTTTCTAGAGAGAGATTTTAAACCAGACTGGGAGGGAGATTTGGAGGCTGGTGGAGTCCGGGCCACATGCTGGATGTGAGGACTGGGAGTCAGGGAGGAAGTCCGGGAAGAGGGCTGAGAGGTGGTTGGGGTGGCAGGGTGAGACGGAGGGCGGGAGGACCCCCGGGTGGGGGAGGCGGGCGGGACTGAGCCTCCAGAGACGGGGTAGGGCTGCTGATTGGAAGGGAGGACAGTGTGGTTGGAACGGGACTGGGAGGGGGATTGGGTTGGGGATGGATTGGGGGTGTGGGAGGGGGAGCTCATTGGTGTTGGGGAGGCTTATGTCCACCTGATGTCTCTGAGGCAGCCCCCCAAAGAGCCCAGTCCTGCTTGTGTCACAGAGCCCATCCTGGTGACCAATAGCAACAGGGGGAGCAATTGTTGGGTAACACAGGGGGTGGGGGAGGACTTGGACACAGGATGGGGCCAGATGGCAGCCTGGCCTTTGTGATCTGACTGGTAAAGGCCACTCAAAATCTGCTCTTTGGGGTGTGGGTAAAAAGTCCAGGGGCAGGGAGTTAGAGGACTGCTCATATCTGCCACGTGGCAGCACAGGTTAATCTCAAGGAGCAACTAATCTCAAGGAGAAGACACAGGGCAGTGGAGAGGGCAGGTGTAGACCAGGACCAGGACGTGGCTCATAAGAGCCCTGGCACAGGAAGGCGGGAGGGGGAAGACAACACTCCTGGGTTATCACCTCTCAGGACACTGGGCCTGAGGAGCCTGTGCTCTGGGCTCTTGTGCAGGGCCCTGGGGAGGATGCCCACCCCGCAGGGTGGCCCCCCACTTAGTTTTCAGAACAGTGTTCTCAACAGGTCATCAGATCCAGCTGAGGAAAGGTCTCTGCCACTCTGGCCTGTGTGTCCCTGAGCAGCTGACAGCTGGCTGGGCTGGTGATGGATACCATGGCCTTAAGCAAGGAGCCAGGCCTGCTGTCCCCATTCAGAGAAACTGCCCCTGAAGCCAGCAGGAGGCCAGTAGGTCACCTGGGCTTCCTGGGGGTAGACAGCAGTTCCTCAGCACTGAATCAGGCTGTATATCTGGGGATTGTTGAGTTCTTGGGAGTTCCCTGTTGCCCTTAACCCAGTGACCGGCTCCACTGTGGGTCCCGGAAACATGGAGAGACCACTCAGCATTATCCGTCCCCTGCACCACAACCTCACACCACTACCACATGGCCACTCACCTGTCCCCTTTATCAGGGCCCTCAGGGACAGACACACCCAGAATGGCTGATCTTAGCATCAGGTAGTCACGGATGCTTGAGGGGATGAAGATGTAGCGTAGGTCCTGTTAGGGCAACAGGGATAAGGCTAATTCAGCTCCTGCTCAGAGTCTTGCCACCCATGCTGACTGAGGAGTTTCCTAACATGCCTTTATTCTCACTCTGAGATACGGCAGTTGTCTCAATGTATGTTCACAGATTCTTTGATACCCTTCCCTACAAAGGTGAAGCCTAATTGTTGTCCCCCAACCCCGCCCCCCTTTTTTTTCAGTACCACTGAGCTCTTCCAGCTCATTGTTAAATTTTATTTTGAGACAATCTCCCTGAGTTGCCCATGCTGGCTCAAATTTGCTATCCTCCTGCCTCAGCCTACAACTGGCTGGGGTTGCAGGTGTGTACCACTGTACCCAGCTCCCTTGAGTATGGGCTGGACTTAGAGACCAGTGCATTTTTTTCTATTAACTGGAAAGTGGAAAGTGACAATGTGTGGCTTTGGAGACTAGGTCATAAAAGGTACTGTGGCTCCTTGCTCTTTCTCAGATGACTCACTCTGGGTGAAATTTGCTATGCCATAAGAACTCCTGAGTGGCTTATAGAGGGGTGCAAGTTGCAAGGACCTTTGAGGGAACCATCCTGGTTCCAGCCCCAGTCAAGTCTTCAGATGGCAACAACCCATTGCCTAAGAGACTGAACCAGAACCACTCCAATAAGCCACTCCTAAATTCCCCACCCATTGAAACAGTGAGCTAATAAATGTTTGTCATTTAGGGTTTTGGTGTAATTTGTTAGGCAACAACAGATAACTCATGCAGGTACTGTAGCCACACCAGAAATCAACCCCATTTTTCTATTGTAAGCAATAAAGGTTCTACTGGGGGGGGCTCAGTGCACACATACTATGGGTAGGACCCTCCTGAATGTTCTAGTCAGAGAAAGAAGCTTCTGGAAACCAGGTCCTGCAATCCCTTTCCTGGGATCTGCATGTAGCACCAGATTGATTGAGGCAGGAAGCATGAAGTCAGGGCAACTGAGTGTGGCTGAGAGAATTTGGAGGCTGTCACCAGCTGTGACCTGTGACCTAGGGCATGTTTCTCAGTTTCTTTGAACCTCAGTTTCCTACACAGAGCTATTTTTGAGAATTCAAGCGGTCACATGTCATTCTTTTGGTGGGCCCTATTGGGAAATGGAAACAACCCTAGTCCTGTGGTCCAAGGGGCCTACGTTTCGATAATTCTAGCTGTGTGACCTTGGATGTGTTCTTGAGATTCTGCAGAGTCTGAGCTTTGCCATCTGGAAATAGGTACGATGATCCCACCCAGGGCTGCAATGAATACTGTGTCTATGCCCTTCACTGTCCTGGGCACCAAAGAAGTGTTTGATAGATGGCCATGACAGGCTAATCTCCCCAGAGGACATGAGCTCAGGGATGGGCAGTCTGGGTTTGAATCCTGGCCTACTGCCCGCTTACTGAATAAAAGGAAACCAAGTTTTAGTCTTCTCACTAGTAAGGTGAGGCAGTGTAAAAGTTGACAAGGTATCTGTCAACTGCCTAGCACATCACCAGTATTCAGTAAATGTTAGCCTGAGCCCGCTGCCTAAAGGAACAGGGGTCTCTGACCAGATCTGATCTTGGCTACACCCTGGGCAGCCAAGATCCTGGCACTACTTCTCTATCCACTGGACTGGGGTCGGAAAGCCCTATGGCGCACCCTAGCAACAGGTCCCCAGGAACATGGCACCCCCTGTCACCCACAATGGCATGCCCATTGGAGGCCTCACCTGTCCTTGTGGCACGGAGGTGAAGCCCAGATTCCAGTAGGCAATGAGGGAGTTCTTCATGGTGTTCACAGTGAAACCATAGAAGGAAGTCTTGGTGCCCACATCTTGCTCAAAGCCTTTGATCACTGCTCCATTGAGTCTGGCCAGAACACAGGACATCAGTGTCACTGTGGTCACACCATGCCATCTGCTTTCCTTCCATCACACAGTTCTGCCTTGCCTACACCACACCTCTATGTAGACCATCCCTCTGCCCACAGCAGCACCTGCGTGCAGAGGCCCTGGGGCAGGCAAATCTGGCCTGCTGGCCCCTGCTCCCAGGTTCTCTTGCATTGCGCACCCATGCTCTGTCTTCAGGTCTGCCAAATCTTTGTGCCTGTCTACCCATCATGACTGCTGAGCTGTCTCAGTGGGTGCTACCTTGGTTCTCCACCCAGCTCTGCTGTTCCCAGCCCCCCTGATCCCTGCCCTCATACCTGAACACGTAGTCATGGGCGTCAATTTCCAGACCCTGACGGGACCCGTTCAGAATGCCTCCATTACCCACCACAGCACATCGAATGCAGTCTGGGGACGACCCCCCAGTAGGAGCAAACAGCTTTTCATTCTCTGAGCTGTTCAGAAGGCTCAGGGTAGAGGCAATGGCTGTGGGTGAGGACAAGGGGAAGTCATGGGGAGGACTGTTGCCAGGGACATGGGGGCCTTTCCAGACCCCCTCTGGCCTTGCTCCCTAGAGCACTGAACCCAGCACCTCCCAAGGAGCACAGAGGGCGGGTGGAGAATGGGGGTCAGTGAGGGAGGGAACCAAGAGAAGGGTGGTAGGGTAGGGGGCTCTGCTGAACTTGAATGGATTCTCAAGGCTGTGTGCAGTCCCAGAACAGAGAATCTGAACATGGGGTGGGGGCAGATTTGACGTGGAGAGGCTCTGGGCCTGAAGGGTAGTGGTTTCTGAGCAGCAACCATAAGTGGGACTGATACGGCCTCTTGGCCTCTGTCTTCAGCCTCTGTTGAATCCAACACTTTCATGCCTGGGAGACCACAGGCGAAAGCTGCCAGGCAGGGGACCCCAGCCCTCTCCCTGAGCCCTGGGTGCTTGGCTGAAGGAGGGAGATGAGGTGGGTGTCATATAGCTGGGCGTCTCGGAGGAGACCCCAGATCACTGAGGCTGTGGGGGCAGTGGGGCCTGGTCTGCCCGAGGGCCAGCAGCAGGAAGAAGGGACTGAGGCAGAAGGCAGGGAAAAGGCAGTGGGTAGCAGGTACTTTGTTGTGAGAGTCCCTGCCAGCCGTAGGGGCCTTTCTGCTGGCTCAGGTTGTCCCAGAGTTCTGGGGTGAAGAGGCCCCCCCACAGCAGCACTGGAGTGGAGAGATCGAACAGTCTCCGGAAGCGGTGGTGCCTCAGAATGGCCAGGTCAAGCGGGTGTGGGCAGGGCCGGCTCTGTGGGTGAGAAGATAAGAAGGCTGAGCCCCATTAGGAAGGGGCCTGGGTGGGTGGGTGGCCTCCAGGAGAGCCGGAGGGATGAGCTGCCCTTCCCTCCAGACTGTGTCCACTCAGATCTGCTAACTGAAATGGTCTCTGGTCCAGCTGCCTGGTGGGGGTCAGAGAACTTCTGGATTTAGCCTGCCAGTCCTTCCTCTCCCAGACATCACATCTCCATGCTCTGCTGGGTCTGGCCTCATACTCCTTCACCTCTCACCTGGGCAGACTTCCAGCACTTTCTGGTAAATGGGTATGACCTGCCCCTTTAGTGGAGGAGGTAAGGCCTGGGCTTTGGAATCCATTAGCCTGGTCCAGATCCTAGCTCTGGTAGTACTTCCCTGTAGGATTCTTATGTGAAAGGGAAGATTTATAATCACCTTTCTTCCCATTGGTGTCTGTGTTCAACTCATTTACACCCCACCCATATTCATGTCCACCTAGAACTTTAGAATGTGACCTGATTTGGAAATAGGTAACTAATTTTTTATTTATTTATTTTTGAGGTGCTGGGGATTGAACCCAGGGCCTTCTGCTTGCAAGGCAGGCACTGTACCAACTGAGCTATATCCCCAGCCCGGAAATAGGTAATTAAGTTTTAATTAAAGATGAGGCCATAAATTGGCTGGGGATGTAGCTGTGTGGTAGAGTGTTTATCTAACATGCTTTAGGCCCAGAGTTCTATCCCCAGTACCATCCCCACTCCCACCAAAAACAAAAACAAAAATAAAAAACCTGAGGTCATATGCAGTTAGTTGGGCTCTAAATCCAACAGTGAGCCTCCTCGTAGGAAGCCCTGTGAACACACATGAATGGGACGTGATGATAGAGGCAGAGTGGAAGGTGCAGCTACTGGGGCTACCAGGGTTGGGAGAGCCCAGGGAGACTTCCTTGGAGCCTTCAGAGGAGCAGGGCCCTACTGACACTTGGATTTTGGATTTCTGGCCTCCAGAACTATTAGAGAATCAATTTGTGTTAAACCACCCAGTCTGTTGTCATGTGTCCCAGCAGTCACAGGAAATGAACATAACACCTCTGCACTCGGGACTAAGGGAGAGTGAGGACGCTTGTCCACAGCATCAGGGTCTCAGGAGCTGTGGCCTGACTGGGCTGCTGTTACCCCTGAATGCGGCTCCCTGGTGGAAGGACCGGGCAGGAGGTAACTGGGCAGTCATTGCTGATGGATAGCCGGAGGGTGCTATGTGTGCTTTCTGTGTATCCCTATGTGGTCTGGTTCATTCGGGTGTGATTTTCTACAATTGCCCTACTTAGTGTTCTCACCAACAAAATTACTCATAAGCAAATGTGAAATTTGCATGGTGCTTAAACTGTTGCTAACATAGCAATCCAATCTTTTTTTTTTTTTTTTTTTGGTACCAGGGATTGAACCCAGCAGTGCTTCAGCACTGAGCCACATCCCCAGCTCTTTTTATTTTATTTTTTAATTTTGAGACAGGGTCTTGCTAAGTTGCTTAGGGCTTTGCTAAAGTGCTGAAGCTGGCCTCTAACTTGCAATCCTCCTCAGCCTCCCAAGTTGCAGGGATTACATGTGTGTACTACCACAAGGCTAATATATCAATCTTGTTGGCACAGATTCACATTGTCAAAGAAGCAGTATAGCAGAACTGATTATAATAATTTAATTTGTCATTGAAGTATTTTGGGGGCCCCTCTTTTTTGTGGTATTGGGGATTGAACCCAGGGGTGCTCTGTCATGAGCTACATCAGCCTCACCACATCACTGCTTTTATGAGACAAAGTCTCACAAAGTTGCCCAGGTTAGACTCAGACTTATAGTTCTCCTGCCTCAGTGTTCCAAGCTGCTGGGATGCACCTGGTTACATAGGGGCCCTCTTTACAGCCCCAGGAGAAGTCTTCAGGTATCTACCTCAGCAAACCCTGGAAAGGTTCCACTTGGGCAGCTGGCTTGCTTTTATCCCAAGGACATGGTGGCAAGTCTCCTTAGCTCTGGCCACCAGGAAGCTCAGAGTCAGATACTGACCTGTCTCTTCCACCTTGTGGCATTGCCTCTTCTTTTCCTGCCTTTACTTTTCCTTTGTGCTTTTCCTCATTTTATTCTGTTTTTGTCTCATGTATGGATTCAGATTGACATGACTGCAGCCATCTTGGTATGGAACTGCCATTATTGCCCCTGAATAACCCTGGCTGGTTTTTCCTGCGTAATTTCCCAGCAGACCCTAAAAGATAATAACATGGGAATTGTATGTGGAGCCTTATAACTTGGAACCTGGCTCCAGGGATGCAATTGACTATTTGAAATTATCTTAAGATAAACCAGATCCATTCCAGCTGGATAAAGTCACTTTTGTCCTAACACATAAATACACCTGTCTTTCTAGACCCAAATTTCAGGGTCATGTGCAGGTCTTGCTGCTGCACAGGATCATGCCCTGATAAATGGCATTCTTTGAAATCCTGGATCTGTCTGCCTCTTTTTGGTTTCATGGCCCCTTGGGGTTCTCAAACAGTAGGACCCATTTGTTCTGGAACACCTTGTTATATGTGTCCAGAAACCACTTCAAAGCTTTTGTTTTAAACCAGGTAATTCCAGGTAGAAAGGACTTGGGAAAACTTAAAGATGGCCTGGTTCAAGCACTCATGCAATGCTTAAGGTCTCTTGTCAGCCTGCTGGCCACATGTGCATTGGCCTCTGTTCTTAATGCAACCCCTGCCCCCAACCAAGTCACCTGCCTAGGGCCACTTGTTCTGTCTCTGAACATCTTGGCTGTCACTTAGCTCTTATATGAAGTGAAGTCTCTCTACCTGTGACCTCAATCAGTTTCCCAGACACTGAAAACAGCTCTTAATCTAGAACTACATAGATAGAAACTACCACACCCAGCCCTGGTGGCAGGAGAGGCTACATCCCACAGTAGAACAGGGTCAGTTTCTGGGGTCAGATCAGGACGCAGTTCCAGTACCACCTCTTACCTGCTGAGGGATCCTGAGCAAGCCACCTAACTTCTCTGTGCCACAGTTTGCTCACCTGGAGGAGTTAGCTTCCAGGGTACTGTGAGGCTTAAGTCAGAGGAGGCAGGTAACATGCCAAGCCACACATGGGGGCCCTCGGTCAATGGTGGTCATTTCCTAGGGCTATGGAGCAGCCCCCTGCCCAAGTTCTCAGATCCTCTGGCCAAGCATGGAACATCTTCTCAGAGCCTGGAGTTGACTCCATGGTGAGCAGTTTAAATGTGACTTAGAGTAACTAGGTATTTCCAGGATCAGAGTGTAAAATCTGCCTGACATTTTATGATGAAATTTTAAGATTCCTAAGAACTTTTCACCTGGCTACACCTCAGGGGAGCTTATTTATCCACCCTTTTCTACTGCTGGGGTATAGGAAACCCTAGTGTTCAGGTTGAAGACTCCCCGTTGGGTGGATGCCCAGCTTTATGCTGATGGAGCTCCAGAGAATCAGGCCCAGTAATCTCCTGAGAATGTTCTGGTTTGTTCTCTTTTCCCCTCCTCCCTGATAACCTGAGAATGCTTAAAACTGCCACGGGGTGGATGATCACTGTACCTTTGTGCTCCCAGAATTCCATGTCTTGGATTGAAAGAATGCTCGGTGAGGCGGGATGTCCCTGCAGGAGAGGGCAGGAGTAAAGCAGAGGTCCAGGTCAGCCCTGGCATCAGGTCCTACCTACCCCTTGGAAGCTTCTAGATGGATTCCTGACAAAGTGTCAGGGTCTGAAAGGTACCTATTCTCTCCGTCCTTCTCCCACACTCCTATTCTTGCCCCTGGCACTTTCTTTAGGCACTCAAGTACTGTCACTTGATTGTGTTCTGCCCAGCTACATAAACCCAGAAATTAGTTCCCTCAGTGAATGGCAAAAATGTGGGGTTTGTAGGAACAGTGAGATGGTGGTTAAAATATGAAAATATAAAATAGGAAAGACTGACGGCCTCCAGAATTGTGACCCTCTGAGGGGTTCCCTGCCACAGCCTGGGAGGCAGGCATTAGGTCTGAGACCACAGGATCCCCAGAGCCTCCTGAGCACAGTCATGGTGAAGCGCCTGGCTCGGGATCCCGACTCCGGGGTTGTATCCTGTTCTAACACTTGCAGCTGTACAATTTCAGGGTTACTGAACTTCTTGGAACCCCAGTCTCTGTATCTGTGCAACAAGGATGATCATATTGAGTTCGTCTGATTGTTGGGTCCAAAGAAAGTCTAGGTTATCACATGTGAAAAATGCCTTCTAAATGCCTGCTGTTGTTTCCTAGAGGAGGAAGACAGAGGACCTTGTGCCAGCCTCTCTTTTAGTGTCCCTTCCGAAGGGAGGTAAAGAGTTGATGTTACTCCCAATTCCCAGGTATTAGGTGGTCCCATTAGTAGGGCAGAGGGAAAACTGGAAGGAAGGAATAGGGTCCATCACAGGCCCATTCAAAAGGATGGTCATGCGACTCCCCACCCCCAGTACCCAGCAGCCAGAAAGGAGTAGGTGGCAGTTTGCAAGTGGAAAAAAGAAAGTCCTCTAATCAGTGCTCAGACAGCTGACCACTCTGGAGTCTGGGATCTGCCTCCCTTTGGTTTCCCAGGTTTCCTGAAAGATCCTGGAGGGACAGCCCAGAAAGAGCAGAGATGATTCCTTCCCTCTATCGTCCCTTTTCCCCTGGGGCTGCTCCCCTGTCCACCCACGTGAACAGGGTGAGTTCAGTGTGACTGCCTCTGAGGACAAGCCAGGATGCAGTGCTCAGCCTAGGTGGCCTGGGGAGCCCAGTCCCTGGATTCCAATCTGACTGACTGCACCCACATTCCAGGTGATTCCAATGTGCATCCAGGTTTGAGAACCAGGTGGAGATACTGCTGCACAGGGCAGACTTGAGACAGGTGGGAGAGAGTTGTTGGGGTTGGGGTTGGGGTCGGGGTGTTGGTAACAATAGGGACCCCTGCCCCAGTCAGTTTTGTTGCCCTGAACTCTTCCAGCCTCTGTTCTACCTCCTACCTCTCAGGAATCCAAGTGCTTCCAGTTGCCTGCCTGGGGTGCCTGGAAGGGCTTGGGGAAGGGGGTGAACCACTCATGCTCCTCTGGGAAGTTTTAGCAGCTTAGAGAGAAATAAGGTCAATGTAGCCTGAATCCCCCCCCCGCCCCCCCCCCCGTATGGGGTATTGAACCCAGGGGTGTTTAACCACTGAGCCACATCCCCAGCCCTTTTTGTTTTTGAGATAGGGACTTGCTAAGTTACTGAGGCTGGCTTTGATTTGTGATCCTCCTGCCTCAGCCTCTTGAGCTGCTAGGATTACGGGCAAGTGCCACTGCTCCCGACTCATTGTAGCCTGTTTTTCATAAAAGTAAGTTTACTCAACTTAGATCATATTCTTACTAATCTGGGGCCCTAAAATGTCCTCTCTTTTGCAAAATAATGTTGACAATAGATGGAAATTGGAAGTCCTATGTAGATCCTCACCCCCTCCTTCTTAAAAAAAAAAAAAATTAAAAACAGGTCTAGAATCCTGAATAGATTCCCAGGCTGGATTCCTCTCAAATGTTCACTAAGAACTCCCTCATCTTCAGAGAACCTGTCCCGGCCAATCTACCTAGACTGTCCCCTGTAGCCAGGCAAGTCCCTTAGAAGTCCAAGTTGGGGAAGGTCACACAGCCTACTGGCTGTTCCCTCTCATCCTTCTTCCCTCCTGGGCTAAAACATGCACCACCTCCATGAGAATGAGCCCCGACCAACCCCCTGGGATTTGTGGGATTTGTTACAGTGCAAACACCACTGAGAAGCAAAGAATGGGCAGGTTCTTGAGTCATACTAGATTTTGAAAAGAAGAAAGTTTTTTTTGGAGTGTTTTGGCAGTGCTAGGAATTGGGCTCGGTGGAACTTTGCCACCAGGCCTTTTTATTTTTTATTTTGAGGCAGGGTGTCACTAAGTTGCCCAGGATGGCCTTGAACTTGTGATCCTCCTGCCTCAGCTTCTAGAGTCTTAGGATTACAAGCCTGTACTACTGTTCTTGGCAAGAAGAGAGACCTTAAAAGAAAAACTTAAAAAGGGCTTTATTGAAGTATAATGGAGGCACAATAAACCTCATATTTAACAATATATTGGCACTTTTAAAGGATGTTAGTAACTCACACCCTTCCAAGAGCGCTGAACTCAATCATCTGCAAGTGTGCTTCATGTTATTTGACCACTTGGATGTGTCCTTTGACCTTATCCCCGGGAAGCAGATATTAAATTTGTTTTCATCAAACTGCCTGCAGCAAGGTTTGCTGAGGCGCGAAAGCGCTAGGAGGTTGCGAGGCCTCTATATGAGGACCCGGCGCACTTTGGCCTCCCAAACCCAGACTCCAGTGCGGCTTGGTCTGCCCGCCAGAAGTAAAACTAAATCCTTTAGAGTCTTCTTCAGTAACTGGAAACCTCACCTGCCAATGGCAGCCTCTCAGGTTACTCCTCCTGGGACGCGGAGGAGAGGAAGGCGCCAGGGAAAGCGGGAGGGGGCCGAGAGCGGGGGCGGCGCAGGTCGGGGAGCTCAGAGGCACCCAGAAGCGGCCCCTGTTCCCGGGGTCCCTGTCTCCGCAGGACCCCGCCCGGGAGCCGCTCGCCCAGAGATACACAGCAGCGCCAACGGGCGGGGCGGGAGGGGAGCCCGGCGCGGGCGCAGCGGAGACCAGGGGGTTGGAAACGGCGACGGGTCACCGCCTGCCTAAGGATCCAGGCAAAGGTGGAAAGCGGGGGGCTTGCGTTCCCGCCCCAAAGCGGAGTCTGAAAATGGGCGACGTTTCGGAGAGTCGCCGACCCAGAAGAAACTCCTCTTTATCAGACTCAGGTGGTCCAGCCAAATTTCGACATAAAAAGTGTTTTAAATCGGGCACAGGGGGAATCAACCCAGAAAGTTGGGACCGGTCGCGCGTGCCTTTCGGACCCGGGCGGAGGCCGCGAGGTCCAGGCGGCGCGAGGTTAGCACTGGGTGGAGGCTCTGGGACAAAGGGACGCGGCGGAGTCCCCGCCGTGAGCCACCCGGAGCGGCAGACGCAGAGGGCGGGTGGAGGCTGCTGGCGGCCGAGATCCCTGAGCGGGGCGCCCTCCCCGCTCCCTGCGCCGCGGGTCAGCCGGCAGCCCTACCTGGCCGGGGACAGGGACCCCGGGAACCGCTCCGCCGGCGAGGAGTACAGGGCGAGGAGGATCCCCGCGCAGGCGGCTGCGAGCAGGAACAGCAGCCAGAAGGGCTGGCCGCGCGGGGGCCTCATGCGGCCGCAGCTGGCGGGCGCCGAGTCCTCTGCCCTCCGCGCTCGGGCCCGCCGCTGTCCGGTGCCGAGGGGAGAGGCGGCGGTGGGCCGGGCCGGACTCGCGGAGGCGACTGCCCCGCCTCTCCCCGCCCTGCCCACCCGGTGCGGCCGCCGCGCCTCCCCGCCCCGAAGCTCCCCTGTTCCAGGGCCAGGCCGCCCGAGGTCTCCGCACCCTCGGGGACTGGGTCGCGGTGCTGGTCCCGGGAGGCTGGAGTGTAGCCACCGGCGCTGAGTCGCGCACTCCCCTCCAGGGCTGCCCTCTGCCTCTGGGACTGCGACTAGTGACACCCCGGCCGCGGTGCTCCAGCCAGCGCCCTCACCGCGGACCCAGCTAGCGGGGTCACACAGGGCCCTTTCTCCTCCTGGGCACCAGCCGGAGCGCCTTGTGCCGTGGGCAGTTGGGGTGCAGGGAGACGTCGCCCCCTGTCGCTTGGCTGCGCACTGCGCGCTTGGGGGACCCCGGCTGGCTCCGGGCTTCTTGCCAGAGGCATTGGACTGCAGCCAGGAACCTCCTGCTGGCCTCCCTTTGGTAGGACCATCAGACTTGTGTCGGTTTGGAACCTGGCGCCTCAAGTCCTTGCAGAACTACAAGGAGGATCTAGTTCCCCAAAGCAGCTGGAGAGGGGATGGGGAGATTGGAGAAGAAAACCCTCACAGGGTTGGAAGTGGAGGGGGCGAGGTAGGCAGCGGTGGTGGAGGTGTGTCGGGGTGGTGAATCTGTCATCCTCTTATTTGGTGACCATCCAGAGAAGTCAGGCCCCTCAGCACACTGTGTTCATTTTACAAAAGGAAGCCAAGCTGGAGAGCTGGGCACATTGAGGTCCGGCTGCTCTCCAGCACCACCAGGAAGGACACCTTGAGCTCCGAGGCAGAGCCCTCCCTGCCAGTGATCAGTAGGCCAGGTGGTGGATTCTGCAGTGGACGTTGTCCTTAGAACTCAGAATCCTGTAAAATGCTCCAGACAACCCGACTGCTGGGAGTCAGCAAGGGTGAGCAGGGCCTGCACCCTCCTCTGACTGTCTTCTAGGCTTCTCCCATGAGAGAAAATCTGGGTGCAGAAAGTGGTATCTGCCCATTCGCAAAGCTTCCAGAAACGCCTCCTGGGGCCTGTGGTCCAGAATGAGTCTGAGTACCTTGTCTGGTGTGGGCCAGTCAGGACACTGGTGGGCACACACACCCAGCCAGCCTTTCTCTTTTCCTAAGGCTGCTGAGCAGGGTGAGGCACTTCTTGCTACCCTGCTGAGGGACACTACTTGGAATTCATGGATTTGGGTCTTTCATTTCAATTTCCTTGGTCTTCATGTGTCAAAATCCCTGTTGGTATTACTCATATCTCCATCGAGGCCTGCTCCCGTTTCCTCTGTGGTTAGTAAGAACTCAGACCTCTCGCTCTCCTCCCTCGCAGGAAGAGGCTTACCTCCTACTTCAGAAAGAGGGAATCACTAGCTGTTGCTTCAGCTTTCCGTCTTCAAGCCCACAAACTCAGCCCGGACTTTTCCTGCCTTAAGGAAGGGCAGTGCTTTCCTCCTGTGTGGGAGTTGATCCCCCATCCCTGTCAGTGACCTGGGTCTACCTTCAACCCCCAATGGCAAGTACCCCTCAGACCAAAGCCTCCGAATCCATCCGCCTGGCTTTTTCACTTCTGTGGTCTTGGCCTCACCAGGCCTCCTCCGCCTTCCAATCAGTTCCTTAGGGAGGAGATTAGGGCCTTTCTGTTTTGTAGATTGCTTTTTTCCCCAAACAAAACCTTTGAATTGGGATTTGTGCTTTTCTCTGACCAACACTCCTGTTTTAGGATTGGGACAATAGGTAGAAAGGAAAGGGGAGTTCTCAGCTGTTCTCTCTTGGGGTGGAACCATGACCTTATAATGGTATCCTCTGTGATCTCGTGCCCCAGATGGAGTCTCCATTCCATGAGCAGGGGCTGGGCGGAAGAAGAGAGTGCTCACCTCTTGGCCCCCCTTGCCCTTGACGTGGCCTCCGCAACAGGTAACTGGGGGCGGTATGAGAAATGCTGATGTCCTGTCCCTCCCAGGAAGAAAGTCCTCTAACTGGGAGCTGGCCAGAGGGGAGAGGAGGCCTCTTGTCCTTGATTGTACCAACCTGGAGCAGAGCTTGTGTCTCACAGAGCTGGGAGCAGAGAGAGAGAGAGGGCAATTCAGGGTTGGTATTTGGTTCACATACCACAGACTCTTATCAGAGTTTAGTAGATTTTCTTGCTCAGGTGCTTCTTTGTTTGCTGTGTACCCATAGGATCATTTTCAGATCCTTTAAATGATCCTCTTCATCCTGATGGCCAAGAAGCAGAGAGATGGGAAGGGGCCATAGGGAAGCTGCCCCTTCCAGGAACCCCCCCAGCGACCCCCCTCCTTCAGCCATGCCCCAACTGCCTGTGGTTACCACCCAGTTAACACATTAAAACTAGGATGGACAGATTAGGCTATGCTCTCATAATCCAATCATCTCACCTCCGAATATTCCTGTATTAACACAGGAACTTTTCGGGGACCCCTCAGATCCAAACCATAGTAGCAAATCTAAGGAATTGTTGACTTTTTTTAAGGTGAGGTAATAGCATTTTAATTATTCTTTAAAAGAGTTCTTATGTGTTAGAAATACATATGGATGCCGGACACAGTGGTGCACACCCGTAATCCCTACTACTCAGGAGGCTAAGGCAGGAGGATTACAGGTTGGAGGCCAGCCTGGGCAGCTTAGCAAGACCTGTCTTATAATAAAAAATAAAAAGGGATGGGAATGTAGCT
This sequence comes from Sciurus carolinensis, assembly GCF_902686445.1. NCBI lineage: Eukaryota > Metazoa > Chordata > Mammalia > Rodentia > Sciuridae > Sciurus > Sciurus carolinensis. Next base: position 4,745,803 of record NC_062215.1, on the reverse strand, counting down.
CAGAGCACCCCTGAGTTCAATCCCCAGTATCTCTCTCACACACACACCCTGAAAAATTTACAGATGGAATCATACGATATGTGAGATTTATTAAAAATAATCCAGTCTGGGACTAGAGGTATAGATCAGTGGTAGAGCACTTGCCTAGTATGCATAAGGCCCTGGGTTCCATCCCCAGAACTGAAACAAAACAAAACAAAAATCTGGACTATGAATCCAGTGTGCTTGGAGGGTACAGATGAAACAAGATTGGCTCTGGGTGGATCATTGTTGTGTGTTCACAACTGATTCACGGAGCTCATTGTTCTCTCAACTTTTGTGTACATTTGAAAATTTCCATAAGGTGTAATTTTATATTTTTTCTACATCTAAAATATACTTCATTAGAATTTTAGAAATATAGGATTAACATTAACTTGAATTCAAATGTTTAAAAGTTAGGCACAGTGGCACATAGGAGCTACTTGGGAGGCTGATGCAGGAGAATCACCAGTTTAAGGCCATCCTGGGGAACTTGGCAAGACCCTATTTCAAAAAAATAAAATCTTTAAGCAATATATACATGGTACTTTTCACTTGAGATGGAGTGTGTGTTGTGGTTTTGCAAAACCAAGAGATTGGTCTGGGGACGTAGTTCAGTGGTAAAGCACTTGCCTAGAATACCCGAGGACCTGGATTCAATTCCCAGCAACCCCTGCCCCTAGCTGCCATATGAGCAAAAGACAAAAAGCCCAGAAAGTTCAAAACTTCAAGTACTCTATGATCTGAAACAATCACGTATAAGCAGCTCTGCACAAACACATTGTCACTAAAATCAATTTATTTCTCAGTATCTGAAATGGCATGAATTTCAATCAAGTCCCCAATCAAAAATTTATTGCAAGTTCTAATTGTGTATCAGAGGCTTTTGTCATTTCAATCAAAATCATTTTTAGATGATTAATGATTTTATGAACAAAAAGCGATGATGAAAATTGCTCCCATTGCATGTCAGCAATTTATAAAAAGGCGAATTTAAGTACTGAATTGAAGTTGAGTAGAAACTGAGTTTGCAAGACAAAGTACAGTTGATGGCACATTTTGAATATGAGTCAGGATGTTCTGGATCAGTCAGAAAGTGGATTAGCACTTGTGATTCACACAATTAGAGCCTAATGTCTTTCAGGGTTTAAAAAGTTCCTTTTATGCTTTTTTTTTTTTTTTTAACAGACCTATTAATGGGAAGATTTTTTTCAATTTCTGAAAAATGGCAACTTAAAAAATGTTATTTTGCTGTAAATGGAAATTTATTTTGACAATAGATAATTGATTTGCCTGTTTGTATTGCACCGAGCAATAGTCAAAATTTGCATAAATTATAATTGGTCTTGATAACAATAGGAAACAAATGTTAAAAGGATGAAACAAAATTTTGCCATTAATCTCAATTGTGCTGCTATACTATTGCATATATCATTAACTATTTCAAAATAAATCAGTAATTTATCCTTTTTTTTTTTACTTATTCTTTTTCTATCTATGATGTTATATTACAATTACTCATAATGATTTTTTTTCATTAGTTTAAAATCCAGGTTGAGTACATTTGTCACCTGGATCTCTCTATCCCAACTCCCAGAGCCAGGAGCCCACTTGGATGGCAATTGTCTTCAAACTCACCGCCCTACCTTCCAGCTTGTCTTTCCAAATTCACGTTCTCCTCAGCTAGTGTGATTCGCACAAAATGCAAGTCTGAGCTCTGTCTTCCACTTCCTTTTCAGTGTTCCATCGCACTGACGGCAGTTTCTCAGTTTTGAGCACAGATACATGGAGAAGCCCCATCCGAGAGTTTGAGAAACTCCGTGTTAGTGGTAAGTCACAGTTTTCCATTGTTGAAGATTCCTAAACAAACACAAATACAAATGTGGGCACTGAAACTGTTACAGTGCTGGAGACTTCTGGGAAACTGAGACAATTCCAAGACCCTCCTTCAAACCCTGATCCTTGTGATCAAGTCAGAAAGATTTCAGATGTGCCACTCAGAGTAACGGGCATGAGTTCATTAGAGGGATGGGAAAGGGGAAAGGGGGGCACTCTCAAGGGAGAGAGTGGGTCCTCTCAGAGAGGAGAGAGACAGAATGCCTCTCCTGTCCTCTGGTTTTATTGGGGGTTCCAGGAAAGTTTCCAGGGAGTCCCACCCAGGCCCACCTCTTGACTTTTGGCCCACAGCAGGGTGACATCAGACTTTCAAGTCTGCATTTGCATAACAACCCTAGTTCACTCTGACCCATGCCGACCAGTTCTATTTGGAACCTGTTCTTACAGATTTTATGGTTAGGGGGAATTATCCTTATCTCCCTGAATAATGGGATCTGATCTGTGTAAGGTCACGAAAGACCCCTTCTTCTTCTTATTGGCGTTTTGGGGCCTGAGTTTCTCTTGCAGATAACAGGTAGTAACCTAGCCTGTCAACTTAAGCCAGGCAGGGCTGCAGGTAAACTGCTTTATAAAAGAGAATGCATGTGAGAGCGCAGTGGGTGCGTTTTACAGAATCATTCTCTTAGCCTCATGTTCCCACCACTCATGTCTGTCTGTCCCCTGCCAAAACCATGTGACAAGTATACGTCACTGTACTTCTTGACCAAGAAGATTGCGTTGTTTTGGATAAAACACCCAGGAGTCCTATAGCTGGATCATATGGTAGTTGTGCTTTTAGCTTTCGAGGAAGCTCCATGCTGATTTCCATGGTGGCTATCCTAATGTCCATCTCTACCAACAGTGCAGGAGTGTTCCTTTCTCCCTGAATCCTCGCAAGCATTTATTGTTATTTGTATTCTGAATGCTTGCCACTCTAGCTGGAATGAGGTGGAATGTCACTGTCGTTTTGATTCGCACTGCCCTTGAGATGTTGACTCGAGATGTTGAATGCTTTTTTTTTGTTTTTTTTTTTTTTGATACAAGTGTTGGTCCTTGCTACTTCTTTTGGAAGTGTCTGTTTGGTTCATTTACTCATTTCATTGATTGGTTATTTGCTTCTTTCAATGGTGAGTTTTTTGGGTTCTTTGTACATTGTGAATCAGCGTGTTTTAGAGATACAGGCCTACCCCCGTTTAGTGCAGTACGATTTCCAATCACCAAGCGGTGGCATCAGTCTGGGAGCCCATCGAAGGAGGAGTGGATAAGAAAATGTGGTATATATGTACGCTTTTGTACTTTATTCAGCCACAAAGGCAAACAAACTTACTTCATTTTCAGGAAGTAGATGGAAACTATAATTTCGAGCAAAATAAATCAGACTCAGAGAGTAAAGTGTCATATGTTTTCTCTCACATATGGAAACACAGGAGGCAACAAAAACCAAAGGGGACTCCATGAAATTAGAAGTGTGACCAGTAGAATAGAGAAGGGTCGGGGAGGGCCCAGTGTAGGGCATAGAAAATGAAATTGATCACATTATGTTTTTAAATCTGCACAAATACACCAGAATGAAACCCACCATCTTATTAACACGTACTGATACAGAAAGGCTTAGATTAAACATTTAAAGGAACATGAAAATAAAACAACTGACTAAACATCCCTCTTAGATCTTGATGTAACAAGGACAGGTTAAATTCATGTACTTAATTATGTGCCCTCCTGAAATTCCACTAAAATGGTAATAAACAGATTTTTAAAAACACAAGCCAAGCTATTTGGAGGGTATGCACCTGTAATGCCAGCTAGTCAGGAGGCTGAGGCAAGTTTTTGAACCCTGTTTCAAAAGTAAAAAGGATTAGGGATATAACTCAGTGGTAAACACCCTGGGGTTCAATACCCAGTATGGGGGTAAGGGAAGCACAAGCCAGGAAGCTTAGAGAAGACAGGATTGTAGACCACAACCACATGTTCTGGAAATTAAAACAGAAGGATAAGAGGCAACTGATTTAACACCTTCAGATCGCTGGATACTGAACTATTAGTGAAGAGCAAAGCCATACCCATTCCTGCTGTAGAAGTTTCAAAATGGTTACAAACTGTTGACATCCTGCACCTCTGGAAATAGGATGAAGGCGTGGAGATTGGGAGAAATCTATTTGACAAGATTCCTTTTTTCCCACTAGACTTCCCCTCCCAACCCTAGTGTCTTAGTCTGTTTTCTGTTGCTATAAAAAATACCTGAGGCTTGATAACTCAAAGAGGTTTAGCTCATGGTTCTGGAGATTCAAGAGCAAGTTGCCGAGACCTGTTTGACTCCAGCAAGGGCCTTGTGGTGGGTGGCATCACAATGGTGGGGGCAGGAGTGGAAGAGATTAGTGGTGAGTGAGGAAGCAAGGGAGGTGCCAGGCTCATGTTATAATAACCCACTGTCTCAGGAGCAAGACCTGCATTGATCCCGTCACCGGGGTGATGCCCCCAAGATCAAGTCATCACTAGGCCATGCCTTTCATTTTCAGTTGTCAATGGACCTTTATTTTACTTATTTATTTTTTATTTTTATGGGGTGCTAAGAATGGAACCCAGGGCCTCACACATGTCAGGAAAAACTCTGCCACTGAGCCACAAACCCAGCCCCTAGGCCATGCCTCTTAAAGATTCACTCTTCCTAATACCATAAAGTTGGGGACCCAGCTGCCAGTACAAGAACCCCAGGAGGACAAACCATATCCAGACTGTAGCACCCGTTTTCCTCTTGATCTGGAGGACAGCTGGCACCGCTGGAGATGTGGCATGTGAATGGAGTCAGACATCGCAGAGGAGATACTGAGAGTTTCCAGAAAGGAAGACAAACATGAGAAATGGATGGAGAAGAGTAGAAATGAATAAGAGAAACTAGAGGACACATCGAGGAGGCCTGATGTCCAAATAATAGAAGTTCCAGAAAGAGAGAGAAAGGGTATAATTCACTGATGGAAAAAAAATATCTATTTCTTTACAATACTGGTACTTGAACTCAGGGGTGTTTTTTCACAGAGCTACAACCCCATCCCTTTTTAGTTTTTATTTTGAGACAGGGTCTCACTAAGTTGCTTTGGACCTTGCTGAGTTACTGAGGCTGGTCTCAAACATGTGATCCTCTTGCCTCAGGCTCCAGAGTCACTGGGGTTCCAGGCATGCACCACTATGCCTGGCTCTACCCTTAGACTTGTGATCCTCCCACCTCAATATCCTGAGTTATTGGGATTACAGGTATGCACCACCATGCTTGGCCATGAAAATAATTTTTTTTTTTTTTTTTTTTTGCGGTGCTGGGGATTGAACCCAGGGCCTTGTGCATGCAAGGCAAGCACTCTACGGACTGAGCTATCTCCCCAGCCCGAAAATAATTTTTTAATAATTTTTGGTAGACTTGAAAGATATGAGTTTCTTGAGTGAATGGGTTCCCAATACCCAGAAAAGATTCTACAACATGTCGGGGTTTCTAGAGCCCCCGGCCTTAGACATGGTCAAGATGGCGCCTGACGCTGAGCCAAAAGCGGCCAGCTATACAGTAAACAACCAGCGAATTCCAATGATTGGCTAGTTAACGATGTGATTAGAGCATGCCCCCCCCTCGTGTACCCATCCTGTGCCTGCAGCTGTCTGCGTTTATCTCGTGTACTCTCCCCTGATTGGTTGAAGTGTATATAAGCCTGGTGGGTGGGAGAGTAGCAGGCAGAAGCTGAGGAACGGAATGGAAGAAGCGGCGGCGGCGGCAGGGCGGCAGTAGCTGAAGCCGGGAGTAGAAGGGAGTGCGAGCGAGGGCGAGAGCCGAGAAGCGGAAGAAGCGGCCGGAGCGGGCGAGAGCCGAGCGGGAGAGGAGTGGAGTGCGGGAGAGGGAAAGAGAGCGAGAGAAGGGGACAGAAAAGAAGGAAGACTGTGTACAATAAACTTCCAAAGCTTCAGACGTTTGCCGTGTCTCTCTCTGCGGGCAGAGGGGACGCGACAACAACATACTAGGGAGAAATAATTAGGATACATGATAAAGATTCAAGAATGACTTTGGGTTTTTCGAAGTAGAGGTTAGAAAACAATGGAACAAAGCCTTGGAAATAATGAAAAAACTTTCTGACCTAGAATTCTATACCTAGCCAAACTATCAATGCAATAGCAGAACAGGCTTTTTCAGAATTAATGTCGCCAAAACTTTTCCTCGCTCATACTTCTTTTCAAAAGGAAGTTACTAGAGGACTTGCTTAAACAAAGTGAGGATGTAAAGTAGGGAGAAGACATGGGGGTCCAGAAAGGAGATACAACACAAAAGCATCAATGGCCAGGATGACAAAAGAATGGACCAGGCAACAAGGACAAGCCTAGAGAAGGTCAGAAGCTCAGGGACAAATTTCTTCTTAAAAATAAACTCATAAAATCCTCAGTGTGAATGAACTGTTTGAGTGGATATTTAGACAACTGGAATGAAATTACTGATGACTCCATAGAAAACAAAGCGTCCCCAATACAGCAAGTTTCAATGTCAGTGGGGGCAAAGTTGCACAAGAAAGGCAATTTTAGTTAACTACACGGTCCCATTGTGGATAGCATTTACATAAGTATAATAATGCGAACACTGATTTCTAGACTGACCAAAATTATATGAGAAAGATCAGAGGTAGGAAATGTGGGTATGTGGTGGCTGAGAGGCAGGCAGGGTGGGGAGCTACATCTGCATCTTCTGTGTGAAACAGCAGTATTTGTGCCTAAAATCTTAAAGGTAAAAAGTACCCAGTGCAGGCATGTAATTTAGAAGTTTCAGTAAATACCAAAAGGCTCAGTTGGAAGATTTGAAATTGGTCGACTTTAGGGAAAAGGGAATAGGAGAAGGATAATGGTTGGTAACTACTAATTTTGAAAAACAAAATTCTCACAGGGAGCTCGCAATCTGAGCTTTGTCCTCAGGCCCAGAGCCTAAAGAACACGTCCATGTTCTGATGTCTCTCCTTCAAGGCACCGATGCTTTGGACCTTGCCTACTGCCCTTGAAATATTTTCTATGACAGCATCACCTGCCTCCTTGGAGGTCCACATGTGCCTGTTGGCTTCGCGCCCATGTCCCCGCTTCTGCCCCACTTTTTGCCTGGCTTGCTGTTTCTTCTCACTGCTCTTTACTTGCCCCTTTGTAACTATTTTTTTGAGTTTCCTGCAAGTTGCTTTATTTTTAGCAGTCCATTTTGACTGTCTATACTGTTTTTGAGAATGTCTCTTTGTATAGCTTTTTAAGAGGCTGCTCTAGATATCATTTTTCTCAAGGTATTGCATTGTACATTTGGAACCCCTTAAAGTACACTGCTTCCCACAGTTTGAGTGAATGAATATGAACCTCAACTCTATTTAGTTTCCTTTACCTTTCTCCATTTATGATGCAATCATCTTAAATGTTTTCTTTACGTATATTTAGAACCACTGCAAACAATGCGATCATTTTTCCTGTAACCACCAACATGATTTAGAAAACTTAAGGGGAGAATGATAGTCTCTTATATTCACATATATTTTGACTCTATCCATTGTTCTTTCTTCATTCCTGATGTCCCGGGTTTCCTTCCTTCATCATGTCCTTTCATTTTGGAAAAATTTCTTCAGTGATTCTTTTTTTTTTTTTAATTTATTTTTATTGTAAAGAAATGGGATACATGTTGTTTCTGTTTGCACATGGAGTAACTGCATACCATCTGCATAATCATACATTCACATAGGGTAATGATGTTTGACTCATTCTGTTATTTTTCCTTCCCCCCTACCCCTCCCACCCTCCCTCCTCTTTTCCCTCTATACAGTCCCTCCTTCCTCCATTCTTGCCCCCCTTCCACCCCCCATTATGTGTCATCATCCGCTTATCAGCGAGATCATTCGTCCTTTGGATTTTTGAGATTGGCTTATCTCACTTAACATGATATTCTCCAATTTCATCCATTTGCCTGCAAATGCCATAATTTTATTATTCTTTATAGCTGAGTAATATTCCATTGTATATATATACCACAGTTTCTTTGTCCATTCATCAACTGAAGGACATCTAGGTTGGTTCCACAGTCTCTTCAGTGATTCTTTAGGATAGTTCTGTCAAGGACATTTCATTTTATTCATCTTGTCTGGATGCTGTTCCTTTGTTCAGTCTGTCCTGGTGCCAACTGCACTGCCTCAACTATTGTAGCTGGAGAAATATCTGCAAATCTGGTTGGGTACGGCCCCAGCTCTGTGGTGTTTCTCCAGTACTGCCTCAGCTATTCTGGGCCTTTAGTATTTTCACATACATTTTAGCATCAGTTTGTTGATTTCTACAAAACACTTGTTGGGCTTTTATTAAGATCCCATTAAATCTGTAGTTGAATTTGGGGCGATGTGACACTTAAATTATAAGGAATTGTGTAATTCATGAACATCGTATATAATTCCATGTATTTGTGTTCTTTAATTTCTCAATGATGTTTTATAGTTTTCCGTGTAGACTTGTGCACATTTTTTCTTGGACTTACTCCTAGATGTCAGGGCCTTTCTGATGTCATTGTAAACAGTGTTGTTCTAAAATTTCATATCTTAAACCAGGTATGGCAGGACATGCCTGCAGTCCCATCTATTGGGGGGGCTGAACAAGAAGACCCCTTGGGTTTACGAGTTTGAGACTGAGACAGGAGGATCTGTAGGTTCTTTGTCTCACAGATTTGAAGAGTGAGATCCATGGACACGAAGGGTGAGAGCCAAGTAACAGGATTTATTAACAGAAAGAACGCAGAGCTCCCGCAGGGTCCCAAGGAGGTTGTCGACAGGTGGCTGTATCTAGCGTTGCGGTAAGTTTGGAGGGGAGTTAGGTGACCTTGAAGACCACAGGTTAGAGATTTTAAAAGTACATCTTTGAGTCCAGTCACACCAGGGCATCTGCTGTTAACGTGCCCCCTGTCCAATCAGGTTGCAGTGCGGGGCTTTCAGCCACTTCCAGTGTGGGTGAGGGAAGGGTTAACTGCTGGAGGATGGCATGCCAGCTGTAAATCAATTAATTACCCATAAACCTGTCTAATCAATAGACACACAAGAGCCAATACTCTTTTCAAATGGGAGGGGATGTGATGGATGAGGCCATACCAGGAGTAGCCCGCTACTCCTTTATTTTATAGTCACACGGTTATAAAGGGGACCAAGTGCGGGAGGGCCTTCCTTGTGATGGACAGGAGTGGGTGGAGTCAGGGCAGCCACTTGCTCAGGGAAGCGATCATAGAACCAGACAGGGAACCGCTCCCACACAGCGCCACATACTCCGCAGTGATCTGGAACAGTCTCGCGTGGCTGCCAGTTCCTGGCAGTCAGGTCTCAGTGTCTCACATCTGATTCTGCTAGATATGGATGGCTTCCCACATTGTTGATCACGCCTCACTTCACCTCAGGGACTGGCTCAGGGTTCCAAGTGCACCGCCTCAGGCTCCAGTGGACTCACAGGTCACAGGCCTCTACTCCGGGTGTAAACTTCTGAGGCGGGCAGTGTTCTTAACTGTCTGCCTGAGACATCTCAGTCTCCTGCTCTGAAGACCAGCCTGGGCAACAGAGTGAGATCTCATATCAAAAAACCACTCCTTACCTGTTGGTTGCTGACATATAGAAACATAATGGTTTGCGTAGTGGATTTGGTGTCTAGAGATCTTGCTAAATGCACTTATCAACTCTAATAGTTTACCATACACAAGACCCTGGGTTGGATCCCTAGTACTGCACAGGGTCTTGCTATGATACCCAGGCTGACCTTGAACTTCTGGGCTCAAGCAATCCTTCTGCTTCAGTTTCCCAAGTAGCTGGGGCTACAGGTGTGTGCCACCATATCCTGCTAAAGTATTATAATAGTTTATAGATTAATTTGGATTTTCCATAAGTATGATCATGCATTAAGATAACAATGACTTTCCAGTCCTTTCTCATTTTATGTCTTTTTCCCCTGCCTTCTTGCAGTGGCTAGGGTGTCCAATTTAATGTTGAACAGTAGTAGTAATAGCTGTTATCTTTGTCTTTTACCCCCTCTTTGGAGATTGTTTTTAATATTCTATTATTCTGAGTGATATTTGTTGCTGCCTTTATTTTTTATAGTTGTCTTATTGGACAAAGAGGCTCCTTTCTATTCCTAGTTTGCTAAAAATTTTAAAAATCATGAATAGGGCTGGGTGTGGTGGTGCATGTCTCTAATTTCAGCTCCTGGGGAGACTGAGGCAGGAGGATCAGAAGTTCAAGTCCAGCCTGGGTAACTTAGTGACATCTAGTCTCCAAATTAAAAATTAAAAGGATATGGATATCCTGGATATCCTGGATATGTCACTCAGTGGTAGAGCATTCGGGTTCAATCCTCCATCCTGAAGAAAAAATCATGACTGCATATTGAATTTTGTCACATGCATTTTCTGTAATTAATTGAGATAAGCATATTAATTTTTCTTTCTCTTGTATTAATGTGGATTATATTGATGACTTTTTTTGTCATCCCATATTTTTAAATCGAGGAAAAATTCACATATACAGTGAAACATACACATGTTAGTAGGCAGGTCATGTATTCTTTTTTTTTTTTTTTTAAAGTTCACAGACTTTTATTTTTTTTTACTTTTATTGTGCCATGAATTCATAGGGAACAGGTTCCAGCAGCTCAGGCTCCTTTCCATTTGTTCTCACAAAATATGCTTCTCTGGGTGGAGCAGGATGGTGCTTCAGCTGAACTCAGGTACCTTTCTCTTTGGCTTCCTTCTTTTTCTGATCATTTTCCTTCACACATGTCAGGAAGCTATCTTGGCTCTTGGAGTGCAATAGGCACGTTAATTCTCTTGGCAAGACTCTTGCCCTTAACTTGCTTATTCACAACAATGCCAACAGCATGCTGGGTAACATTGTAGACTCTCCCAGTTTTGCCATGGTAACATTTATGGGGCATTCACTTTTGAACAGTACCCATTCCCTTAATGTCTACGATAGCACCCTTTTTGTAGATTTTATAGAAAATTTGTAAATGTATGTTAGAGATGCAAAAAAAATGTAGATAAGTCTATTAGTTGTTACCAATAGTCTATTTGCTATCAGTAGTCTATTATTTACTACTATAAATGTTTGCAAATCTATTATAAAGAATTAAAATTTAGCAAAATGTATACATGCAAACACATGTGCATGGGGCCTTTTGCAGCTGAGATGTAAACAAAAGTGAAGAAATATAAACAAATAATACTAAAACATAACTGCAGGAAATTAGCACATACTGCATTAGAATAGTGATGTCACAGTCTCCTGCTGTTGCCGTGGTTATGCTCTTAAGTGTTGCAAATATCTGCTTAAAACACCATGTGAGCCAGACCAGGTGGCACATGCTGGTAATCCCAGCAGTTCTGAAGGTGGAGGCAGGAGGATTGCAAGTTCAAAGTCAGTCTCAGCAACTTAGTGAGGCCCTGTCTATAAATAAATAAATAAATAAATAAATAAATAAATAAATAGGGCCTGGGATGTGACTCAGTGGTTAAATACCCTGGGTTCAATCTCGGGTAACAAAGCAAAACAAAACAAAACAAAACAAAACAAATCATGTGAGGCTCCACACCAGCAATTCATTGCTCCAGTAAATTGCAAACTGCATTGAAGAGTAACTTCTTGCACATTTTTCACTGCATATAATGCACATAACAAACAGATGATGTGTTTGTAGACTGTTTATGTTAGTGGTAAGGCTTTTGGGTCCACAGCAGGCTATGCTTAGTTCCGTTTGTGGCCTAATGGCTCCAGCATTCTGAGAATCTTGTTGAATTCAGATTTGTCAATGTGCTGCTTGTTGTTCCACACAAAGTAATGCACTAGAAAATTCTTGCATGGTTGTAGATGATTTTATGTTTATCTGTCTGAATGGAAGATATAATGCAAACCATCCCAGAAGGGCAGGGGTGGGGGCAGAGTACCTTCTTCTTTCTGGTTTTCTTTTTCACACTTACTGGCCATTACTATATTTGCATTTAGTTGAACATGACTGTGACATAAATATAGGTCCATTGGCAGAAAGTGGCCCATCTTAAGAAAATAAGGTTATTGCTAAAAGTGTCCATTACATTTCAAATTAACAAATCTGAAACCAACATTCTTAATACAAAAACAAGTCTATTGGGCTAACGCAAAGTGAAAAATTTCCCAAAATTTATATATAAAAGCAGATATCTAGTGGCAGTGACATAAGGGTGTCATCCCGAATGGACAGCTTCTGTGACCATGTCTTGGATGTCGTCTGGGCTGCCTATCATGTGGCATTATTTGGATCTAACTTTATACCTTATAAGAGTGCCGTCTGAGAACTGGACTCACAAAAAGAGAACATAATTGAAATTGTGTGCCTGTGAGGGTTTTGGGGGTGCCAAGCCGTGACCTCAGCTGGAGCCCCCAGTTCATCTCCTCCTGAGCTCTCCTGGAGAAGGCCCACATGCTAACCTTTCTCCTAGAAAGCAAGACCAGGCATGCTCTCCTCTTGACTGCTTGCCCCTAGTGCCAATCCCCTGCCTCAGCAACAAACAAGTCCTCACCTGCTGCTTTCCCCAGGGAGCCCAGGATCTCAGAGGTCTCGCCAAGCTCTGCCCACTGGCTTCCCTGACAGTGGTGGAGAGGGTTGTGGTGACTGCTTTAGCCACCATTACCCCAGAATCCCTTAGCTTGGCCTCCTTGGATGAGGAAAGGAAGGAAGGAGGGATGCCAAGGAAGAGGACACCTCCCACGCCTCCCAGGCAGACCTCAAAGGCAGCAGAGTGCTGAAGCCCGGGCTTAACCCTACTGCTTTCCGTGTGAGCTGAGCCAAGTGGCTCCAGCTCTCCGTGGCTCAGTTTCCTCTTGGGACACGGGAATGATAACAGTACCGTCTTTGGAAGGACTGCTATGCCCATGAAACATGCCTGTGACCATTCTGGAAACACAGGAAACTCTGTGAAGGTTGGCTTTTGCGGCCTTGGGAAGACTGGACAAGCACGGCTTGGGGTCAGACACTGAATCTGGAGAAAGATGGGACTCTTTTCGGTGAAGGACTGTATCTGCCTGCACTGCCAGGCAAACCCAGGGTCACTAAGTGTTGGGTTGCTGACCAAACTGACTACGAGAAGTCTTCCTAGGCTGGAAGCCCGCCCCTCGCAATGCGGCTTTGTCCTCCTCCCAACAAGAGGTTGCTTCCCTCTACTCACCCTTGACTCTGGACTGGACTTATGACTTTCTCTGGCCAACAGAACGTGACAGAGATCATGTTGTGTGCGTTTCAAGCTTGGCCTCCAGTGGTCCTGCAGTTTCTGCTCTTGTGTTCTTAGAACCCTCTGGCACCCTGTTAAGGGACTCTGTCTAGCCTCCAGGAGGAGGGATCACATGAAGGAGATGGAGGCACCCAGCGGAGAGCTGGCAGGAACTATCAGATGGAAGAGTGAGGCCTTCTGGATAATCCGGCTCCACTTCAGCCACTAGATCCCTGCAGCTGCACTGGAAGCCCGAAGCCAGAGAAGGAAGCTGATCTTGTCCAAATGGCTCATCCATAAAATCATGAGAAAATACATGACTATTTTTTTTTTTAAAGCCTTTAGATTCTAGAGGACCTGGAGGAAGGCAGCTTTGTGGGTAACTCAGTTGTTCTTGAGCCCTGTCTCTAGGCTGTAGTTGCTACCTGTACTTGGGTAGTCCTAGAGAAAGTGGCACTTCCTTCCTGAGCGTCAACGGACACCTCATGGTGTGCTGAGTGTTCATCCCTTAACGACAGATGCGGAAACTGTTATTTCTCTTTTCTGTTTGGTCCTGGGATTGAATCTGAGGGCAATTTGTCACTGAACTACATGCCTAGACCTTTATATTTTGAGACAGGGCCTCACTAAGTTGCTTAGGGCCTCACTAAGTTGCTGAGGCTGGCCTTGAACTTGCGATCCTCCTGCCTCAACCTCCTGAGCTGCTGGGATTACAGGTGTGTGCCACTGTGCCTGGCAAGACTGTTATTTCTTAGATCACTTCTTGAGAGTCGCAAGACACCTGACCTGACTGCTGAGGAAATGGGAAGCTGGAAGTGGGACAGAGAGCACCAGCCACAAAGGGACACCAAGCTGAAGACCTGGAACCATCGCCCACTGACCAGAAGGATGGAGGGACCAGATTTGGACTTTAACCAGACAATAGCAAGGGTCCTTTCAAAGAGAGTCTATTCAACATTTAAAAATCAGTATTCTGGGTCCAAATAAAGGCCCAAGGTTTTTCAGGTTTGAAAATTCATCAGACAACTTGGAAAAAGAGAGTGATCTCCTTTGAAATCTCAATAATTGGAATACAGGGGGAAAAAATTGAAAAACTGTAAATTATAAAACAGAGAGTGGACCAGGAGGACAGAGTTCAAGGTGAAAAGGAGTACAGGAGAAAACAGGTGCATTAACAGTCCCATGGTAAAGACTTTTCTGCTCTGACGAAAGACTCACAGAAACCTAGGTAGGATAACCTGTGCAAAGAGAAGGGCCAATTCCAGCAAGACTCCTGAATTCCAAGGAGAAAAAGGAAACAAAAGCTTTCAGTAGCAAGAGCAGGTTCCTTCGAAGGGATAGGGAATCCAACTAACACTAGAGGTTGGAAGGTAACAGGCAGGGGAAAGGTTCCTATTGTTGACCAAGAATGAAATTAATCTGGTTGAGAACAAAGAAAATTTATTTGGGGGTAATAAGAATTGTAACCTGGGAAAATGTAGACTCAAAAATGTGCTCAGAGGTTTTACTAAATGTCGGCTCTATTCATAGATTTAAACCACAAGATGTTGGAAACTATATCACCTGTTAGGAATTATCACTGGTGCTGGCAAAGGTTAAGGAGTCTCGGAGGAAGGGTTGGGTGCATTCTCAGTCTCTGGTCTTTTGGAGGAAGGGGTCTGTTGTATGGAAGGTTAGTAGAGGTGAATGGTCAACCCCGGGTGGGCATGTCTGCAGCTCAGTCCAGCGGTTCTGCTGTGGTCGTGTCTGAGATCCGATGAACAGTGGCTCCCGACGCCATTCTAAAGTGCGGTGAACCGATGCTACTCCATTTTGACTTTTCCTTGACATTGCCCACCTTTGATTAAAATCTTTCCACTGGAAAGCAACCTAAGAATTAGAGGGCTGGGGATATAGCTCAGTTGGTAGAGTGCCTGCCTCGCAAGCACAA